>NC_068442.1:28002975-28347975 GCF_023373465.1 Oncorhynchus keta
GACTGAAGACGTAAGCTCTGCATCAGCCAAGCTGTGTGTAAAACTCATAGTATAATGAAATCTTTCTACTAGTTTGAGGGCCCCTCATTATTTCACTAGTCGCCCGTGTGTGTGTGTGTGTGTGTGTGTGTGCGTGTGTGCGTGCCTGCCTGCCTGCCTGCCTGCCTGCCTGCCTGCCTGCCTGCCTGCCTGCCTGCCTGCCTGGCCTGCCTGCCTGCCTGCCTGCCTGCCTGCCTGCCTGCCTGCCTGCCTGCCTGCCTGCCTGCCTGCCTGCCTGCCTGCCTCCTGCCTGCCTGCCTGCCTGCCTGCCTGCCAGGACAAGCCTGCCTGCCTGCCTGCCTGCCTGCCTGCCTGCCTGCCTGCCTGCCTGCAGCCTGCCATGCCTGCCTGCCTGCCTGCCTGCCTGCCTGCCTGCCTGCCTGCCTGCCTGCCTCAGCCTGCCTGCCTGCCTGCCTGCCTGCCTGCCTGCCTGGCATGCCTGCCTGCCTGCCTGCCAGCCTGCCTGCCTGCCTGCCTGCCTGCCTGCCTGCCCAGGGCCTGCCTGCCTGAACAGGGAACCTGCCTGCCTGCCTGCCTGCCTAACCTGCCTGCCTGCCTGCCTGCCTGGATGCCTGCCAGGCCTGCCTGCCTGCCTGCCTGCTTGAATCTCAATGGAGAAGTTGGTAGAGCATGGCGCTTGTAACGCCAGGGTAGTGGGTCATGCCTGCCTTTATCCTGCCTGCCTGCCTGCCTGCCTGCCTGCCTGCCTGCCTGCCTGCCTGCCTGCCTGCCTGCCTGCCTGCCTGCCTGCCTGCCTGCCTGCCTGCCAGACCCATCTGCCAGTATGTATAGACCATGCCTGCCTGCCTGCAAAATAGCCTGCCTGCCTGCATTTGCCTGCCTGCCTGCATTTGCCTGCCTGATAAAAAATATATAAAATAATTAGCCAATGCCTGCCTGAGCTCCTGCCTGCCTGCCTGCCTGCCTGCCAGCCTGCCTGCCTGCCTGCCTGCCTGCCTGCCATGCCTGCCAGCCTTGCCTGCCTGCCTGCCTGCCTGCCTGCCTAGGCCATGGATGGAGCCTGATTTGGCCTGGTTTTGCCTGCCTGCCTGCCCTGCCTGCCTGCCTGCCTGGCCTGCGACTGCCTGCCTGCCTGCATTGCCTGCCTGCCTGCCTGCCATGCCTGCCTGCCTGCCTGCCTGCCTGCCTGCCTGCCTGCCTGCCTCAACAAATTGCCTGCCTGCCAAAGGCCTGCCTGCCTGCCTGCCTGCCTGCCTGCCAATTATTATTTAAATTAAAAATAATTATTTATGCCTGCCTGCCTGACTAACTTGTTTGGTATCCTGCCTATTGCCTGCCTGCCTGCCTGCCTGCCTGCCTGCCTGCCTGGTCAGTGTGTGTGTGTTTGGCCTGCATGGTGAAATGGGTATCCAGAGCGCCACTCAGGCGCTATAGTGTTGAATTGAGGCTGTGTGTGTGTCCAGAGCCTCCTCAGCCCTGACGTGTCGGGTTCTAAATCAGCAGTTGTTTAGTAAACGTCCCTCTCCCAGGACAAGCAGGCTATTCATCAGAGGGCTGTGACTGGGAGATAGGCCCCGATGTCCCTCCACTAGACCAACACACAGCACTGCATTCATCACCACCCCAGCCTTATTGTATATCACTCAATCCCTGAATAACATGACGCAGACAGATCACAGCACAGCAGCCTTTTCACTCAGCACTGGGACAATCCTGATTCCTTACGTTGACTACATATAGGGAACATCTGAACGTGGTACATTAACATTGGCATTACTGTCTGGGTGGGGTTGTAATAGCACAGTAATTGCACATGTCTATAATTGGCCATATCTGGCACACAGAGAGTAGGCAACCCAGGGTCTGTTCTGGCAGTGGAACAGGGAACCAGGAGTGTTTGATATCTCATCATGAGACTAACAAGGTGCGGAGTCAATGGAGGCTGGTATTCATGGATGGCTAGGGAAACCAGGCTTCCCCAAATATTTGACCAATCTTTTATGTTTTACAATTATAACATCATTTATCTTGATGGCATCAATCAATCAAATGCTACAGCGGCAACATGTCATACTATTTTGCTCCAGACAGCATCAGATACATGGTCTATACATACTGAGACAGATGGGTCTGTTCCCCTCGATCTGATAATATAATAATATATATGCCATTTAGCAGACGCTTTTATCCAAAGCGACTTACAGTCATGTGTGCATACATTCTACGTATGGGTGGTCCCGGGGATCGAACCCACTACCCTGGCGTTACAAGCGCCATGCTCTACCAACTGAGCTACAGAAGGACTAGGGGAGGGAGGGGATACCGGTCAGGGGGTCAGGGGGTCACTCCAAATATTGGTTTATTTTCAAAGCATCCCATAGTGAGTGGGTGGCTGAGTTTGCTCTGGGCTGGCAGATGGAGCCTGTGCTGTTCGGTGTCAGCTGTGTTTTATAGTTATTTAACTGTCCTGGAAGGTATTGAGTCTGGTATATGGAGTCAGCCTGCCCTGGCACTAGGGAATTTTACAGTCTAACATTACGGAAGTAAGTGTTCTTTCTCACTGAAGGGTACTACAACCGAGTATAACATCTGGAACTTGTTCAACAAACTCTGGGTATCCAATTAATTAAAGATAACACAGCTTGTCTGTATCAAATCAAATCAAATCAAATTTTATTTGTCACATACACATGGTTAGCAGATGTTAAATGCGAGTGTAGCGAAATGCTTGTGCTTCTAGTTCTGACAATGCAGTGATAACCAACAAGTAATCCAACTAACAATTCCAAAACTACTGTCTTATACACAGTGTAAGGGGATAAGGAACATGTACATAAGGATATATGAATGAGTGATGGTACAGAGCAGCATACAGTAGATGGTATCGAGTACAGTATATACATATGAGATGAGTGTGTAGACAAAGTAAACAAAGTGGCATAGTTAAAGTGGCTAGTGATACATGTGTTACATAAGGATGCAGTCGATGATGTAGAGTACAGTATATACATATGCATATGAGATGAATAATGTAGGGTAAGTAACATTATATAAGGTAGCATTGTTTAAAGTGGCTAGTGATATATTTACATAATTCCCATCAATTCCCATTATTAAAATGGCTGGAGTTGGGTCAGTGTCAATGACAGTGTGTTGGCAGCAGCCACTCAATGTTAGTGGTGGCTGTTTAACAGTCTGATGGCCTTGAGATAGAAGCTGTTTTTCAGTCTCTCGGTCCCAGCTTTGATGCACCTGTACTGACCTCGCCTTCTGGATGATAGCGGGGTGAACAGGCAGTGGTTCGGGTGGTTGATGTCCTTGATGATCTTTATGGCCTTCCTGTAACAACGGGTGGTGTAGGTGTCCTGGAGGGCAGGTAGTTTGCCCCCGGTGATGCGTTGTGCAGTCCTCACTACCCTCTGGAGAGCCTTACGGTTGAGGGCGGAGCAGTTGCCGTACCAGGCGGTGATACAGCCCGCCAGGATGCTCTCGATTGTGCATCTGTAGAAGTTTGTGAGTGCTTTTGGTGACAAGCCGAATTTCTTCAGTCTCCTGAGGTTGAATAGGCGCTGCTGCGCTTCTTCACGACGCTGTCAGTGTGAGTGGACCAATTCAGTTTGTCTGTGATGTGTATGCCGAGGAACTTAAAACTAGCTACCCTCTCCACTACTGTTCCATCGATGTGGATAGGGGGTGTTCCCTCTGCTGTTTCCTGAAGTCCACAATCATCTCCTTAGTTTTGTTGACGTTGAGTGTGAGGTTATTTTCCTGACACCACACTCTGAGGGCCCTCACCTCCTCCCTGTAGGCCGTCTCGTCGTTGTTGGTAATCAAGCCTACCACTGTTGTGTCGTCCGCAAACTTGATTGAGTTGGAGGCGTGCGTGGCCACGCAGTCGTGGGTGAACAGGGAGTACAGGAGAGGGCTCAGAACGCACCCTTGTGGGGCCCCCGTGTTGAGGATCAGCGGGGAGGAGATGTTGTTGCCTACCCTCACCACCTGGGGGCGGCCCGTCAGGAAGTCCAGTACCCAGTTGCACAGGGCGGGGTCGAGACCCAGGGTCTCGAGCTTGATGACGAGCTTGGAGGGTACTATGGTGTTGAATGCCGAGCTGTAGTCGATGAACAGCATTCTGTAAAGGAATAATTAACTAACCCTCTCTCTTTTTTCTGCAGAACGTTCTGGCCAAGGCCCTGTACGACAATGTGGCTGAGTCTCCAGACGAGCTGTCCTTCCGGAAAGGTGACATCATGACGGTACTGGAGCGGGACACCCAGGGTCTGGATGGCTGGTGGCTCTGCTCTCTGCATGGACGCCAGGGCATCGTCCCTGGAAACCGCCTCAAGATCCTGGTGGGCATGTATGACAAGGCTGGGCAGCAGCAGTCTCCACTCCCCCATGCCTCCCAACCTGGCCCTGCCCAGAGCCCGAGCCAGCTGGCCTTCCCTCCGCAGAGTGCCTACTGCAAGCCCTCCCCCTCCTCCCAGTACACAGCCATGCACCCTGCCTTCTCCAACCCTGGGCCTGTCCCCGCCCTACCTGACAGCATCTACATGATGCCCCCCAACCATGGCAAGCCTTCTTCTTCAAGCCTGTACCAGATACCCATGGGCCCCCAAGCCCCACCCAAGGCCCCCATGCTCTCCCAGAAGAAGTTCCACGCTCCTGTTCAGGACATCTATCAGGTGCCTCCCTCAGCAGGAGGGCCTGGTCCTGGGCAGGATATCTACCAGGTTCCCCCCTCACTGAACCAGACTCAGGACATCTACCAGATCCCCCCCTCCATAGAGAAGAGGAGCTGGGACTCCTCCAAACCTCTAGGAAAGGTAAGTCTGTTTTGAAAAATATTGCACATTACACAACAAACACGTTCCTCTAAAATCTTAAATACAGACTTGTTAGACATTTAGGTCCACAATAGCTAGTTTAGGCTCTCATTGTCATCTGACCTCATCCTGGTTGGGATATGTTTGGTATCTGAGCATGTTTGGTATCCTGTTATTGTTTCTCCCTCACTTCCTCTGTCTCACTCAACAACAGCTCAAGACTCCATGTCATTTTCAAAGCCTCAGGAGAGGAGAGGGGGGATGGGGAGAGGAGAGGAGGGATGGGGAGAGCAGAGGAGGGATGGGGAGAGCAGAGGAGGGATGGGGAGAGCAGAGGGGAGATGGGGTGAGGAGAGGGGGGATGGGGAGAGGAGAGGAGGGATGGGGAGAGCAGATGAGGGATGGGGAGAGGAGAGGAGGGATGGGAGAGCAGAGGAGGGATGGGGAGAGCAGAGGGGGATGGGGAGAGGAGGGATGAGGAGAGGGGGATGGGGAGAGGAGGGGGGATGGTGAGAGGAGAGGGGGATGGGGAGATGAGAGGGGGATGGGGAGAGCAGAGGGGGATAGGGAGAGGGGGATGGGGAGAGGAGGGATGAGGAGAGGAGAGGAGAGATGGGGAGAGGAGAGCAGAGGGGGATGGGGAGAGCAGACGGGGGATGGGAAGAGGAGAGGGGGATGGGGAGATGAGAGGAGGGATGGGGAGAGCAGAGGGGGATGGGGAGAGGAGGGATGAGGAGAGGGGGATGGGGAGAGGAGAGGAGGGGGAGGGGGAGGAGAAGGGGATGAGAAGGGGGATGGGGTGAGGAGAGGGGGATGGGGAGAGGGGGATGGGGAGAGGAGAGGAGGGATGGGGAGAGGAGAGGAGGGATAGGGAGAGCAGAGGAGGGATGGGGAGAGCAGAGGGGGATGGGGAGAGGAGGGATGAGGAGAGGGGGATGGGGAGAGGAGAGGGGGATGGGGAGAGGAGAGGGGGATGGGGAGAGCAGAGGGGAAATGGGGAGAGCAGAGGGGGATGGGGAGAGCAGAGGGGGATGGGGAGAGGGGGATGGGGAGAGGAGGGATGAGGAGAGGAGGGATGGGGAGAGGAGAGGAGGGATGGGGAGAGGAGAGGAGGGATGGGGAGAGCAGAGGGGGGATGGGGAGAGGAGAGCGGGGATGGGGAGATGAGAGGAGGGATGGGGAGAGCAGAGGGGGGATGGGGAGAGCAGAGGGGGATGGGGAGAGGAGGGATGAGGAGAGGGGGATGGGGAGAGGAGAGGAGAGGGGGATGGGGGGAGGAGAAGGGGGATGGGGAGAGGAGAGGGGGATGGGGAGAGGAGAGGTGGGATGGGGAGAGGAAAGGGGGGATGGGGAGAGGAGAGGGGGAATGGGGAGAGGAAAGGGGGGATGGGGAGAGGAAAGGGGGTGGGGAGAGGAGAGGGGGATAGGGAGAGGAGAGGAGGGGGATAGGGAGAGGAGAGGAGGGGGGATGGGGAGAGGAAAGGGGGGATGGGGAGAGGAGAGGGGGGATGGGGAGAGGATAGGGGGATGGGGAGAGGAGAGGGGGATGGGTAGAGGATAGGGGGATGGGGAGTGGAGATGGGGATGGGGAGAGGAGAGGGGGACATATATTGGAATAAAGAATGTTTTTTAAATAATTCCGGGTATCTATCTGCTGGGGTTGGGTGAGTAAGCATTTTGCTCTGTTAGGCAGCAGGCTGGAAGGGCCTTCCCTGTCCTCTTCCTCTCTATTCGCTCAGCCTTCCCTGTCCTCTTCCTCTCCATTCTCTCAGCCCCCTGTCCTCGTCCCCTCCATTCACTCAACCCCCCTGTCCTCGTCCTCTCCATTCACTCAGCCCCCCCTGTCCTCGTCCTCTCCATTCACTCAGCCCCCCCTGTCCTCGTCCTCTCCATTCACTCAGCCCCCCCTGTCCTCGTCCTCTCCATTCACTCAGCCCCCTGTCCTCGTCCTCTCCATTCACTCAGCCCCCTTGTCCTCGTCCTCTCCATTCTCTCAGCCCCCCTTGTCCTCGTCCTCTCCATTCTCTCAGCCCCCCCTGTCCTCTCAGCCCCCCCTGTAGATGTAGCCTATGTCGGCTGATGTAAATAGTTGCAGAATGTGATGACACAGTTGATGTAGCCTATGTTGACTGATGTAAATAGTTGCAGAATGTGATGACACAGTTGATGTAGCCTATGTTGACTGATGTAAATAGTTGCAGAATGTGATGACACAGTTGATGTAGCCTATGTTGACTGATGTAAATAGTTGCAGAATGTGATGACACAGTTGATGTAGCCTATGTTGACTGATGTAAATAGTTGCAGAATGTGATGACACAGTTGATGTAGCCTATGTTGACTGATGTAAATAGTTGCAGAATGTGATGACACAGTTGATGTAGCCTATGTCGGCTGATGTAAATAGTTGCAGAATGTGATGACACAGTTGATGTAGCCTATGTTGACTGATGTAAATAGTTGCAGAATGTGATGACACAGTTGATGTAGCCTATGTTGACTGATGTAAATAGTTGCAGAATGTGATGACACAGTTGATGTAGCCTATGTTGACTGATGTAAATAGTTGCAGAATGTGATGACACAGTTGATGTAGCCTATGTTGACTGATGTAAATAGTTGCAGAATGTGATGACACAGTTGATGTAGCCTATGTTGACTGATGTAAATAGTTGCAGAATGTGATGACACAGTTGATGTAGCCTATGTTGACTGATGTAAATAGTTGCAGAATGTGATGACACAGTTGATGTAGCCTATGTTGACTGATGTAAATAGTTGCAGAATGTGATGACACAGTTGATGTAGCCTATGTTGACTGATGTAAATAGTTGCAGAATGTGATGACACAGTTGATGTAGCCTATGTTGACTGATGTAAATAGTTGCAGAATGTGATGACACAGTTGATGTAGCCTATGACTGATGTAAATAGTTGCAGAATGTGATGACACAGTTGATGTAGCCTATGTTGGCTGATGTAAATAGTTGCAGAATGTGATGACACAGTTGATGTAGCCTATGTTGACTGATGTAAATAGTTGCAGAATGTGATGACACAGTTGATGTAGCCTATGTTGACTGATGTAAATAGTTGCAGAATGTGATGACACAGTTGATGTAGCCTATGTTGACTGATGTAAATAGTTGCAGAATGTGATGACACAGTTGATGTAGCCTATGTTGACTGATGTAAATAGTTGCAGAATGTGATGACACAGTTGATGTAGCCTATGTTGACTGATGTAAATAGTTGCAGAATGTGATGACACAGTTGATGTAGCCTATGTTGACTGATGTAAATAGTTGCAGAATGTGATGACACAGTTGATGTAGCCTATGTTGACTGATGTAAATAGTTGCAGAATGTGATGACACAGTTGATGTAGCCTATGTTGACTGATGTAAATAGTTGCAGAATGTGATGACACAGTTGATGTAGCCTATGTTGACTGATGTAAATAGTTGCAGAATGTGATGACACAGTTGACGGAGCCTATGTTGACTGATGTAAATAGTTGCAGAATGTGATGACACAGTTGATGGAGCCTATGTGCTGATGACACAGTTGATGTAGCCTATGTTGACTGATATAAATAGTTGCTGAAATAGTTGCAGAATGTGATGACACAGTTGATGTAGCCTATGTTGACTGATGTAAATAGTTGCAGAATGTGATGACACAGTTGATGTAGCCTATGTTGACTGATGTAAATAGTTGCAGAATGTGATGACACAGTTGATGTAGCCTATGTGCTGATGTAAATAGTTGCAGAATGTGATGACACAGTTGATGTAGCCTATGTTGACTGATGTAAATAGTTGCAGAATGTGATGACACAGTTGATGTAGCCTATGTTGACTGATGTAAATAGTTGCAGAATGTGATGACACAGTTGATAGCCTATGTTGCTGATGTAAATAGTTGCAGAATGTGATGACACAGTTGATGTGAGCCTATGTTGACTGATGTAAATAGTTGCAGAATGTGATGACACAGTTGACGGAGCCTATGTTGACTGATGTAAATAGTTGCAGAATGTGATGACACAGTTGATGTAGCCTATGTTGACTGATGTAAATAGTTGCAGAATGTGATGACACAGTTGATGTAGCCTATGTTGACTGATGTAAATAGTTGCAGAATGTGATGACACAGTTGACGGAGCCTATGTTGACTGATGTAAATAGTTGCATGTGATGACACAATGTGCCTATGTTGACTGACAGTTGCAGAATGTGATGACACAGTTGATGTTGACTGATGTAAATAGTTGCAGAATGTGATGACACAGTTGATGTAGCCTATGTTGACTGATGTAAATAGTTGCAGAATGTGATGACACAGTTGATGTAGCCTATGTTGACTGATGTAAATAGTTGCAGAATGTGATGACACAGTTGATGTAGCCTATGTTGACTGATGTAAATAGTTGCAGAATGTGATGACACAGTTGACGGAGCCTATGTTGACTGATGTAAATAGTTGCAGAATGTGATGACACAGTTGATGGAGCCTATGTTGACTGATGTAAATAGTTGCAGAATGTGATGACACAGTTGATGTAGCCTATGTTGACACAGTTGATGTAGCCTATGTTGACTGATGTAAATAGTTGCAGAATGTGATGACACAGTTGATGTAGCCTATGTTGACTGATGTAAATAGTTGCAGAATGTGATGACACAGTTGATGAGCCTATGTTGACTGATGTAAATAGTTGCAGAATGTGATGACACAGTTGATGTAGCCTTGTTGACTGATGTAAATAGTTGCAGAATGTGATGACACAGTTGATGTAGCCTATGTTGACTGATGTAAATAGTTGCAGAATGTGATGACACAGTTGATGTAGCCTATGTTGACTGATGTAAATAGTTGCAGAATGTGA
This sequence comes from Oncorhynchus keta, assembly GCF_023373465.1. NCBI lineage: Eukaryota > Metazoa > Chordata > Actinopteri > Salmoniformes > Salmonidae > Oncorhynchus > Oncorhynchus keta. The sequence continues at coordinate 28,012,693 of NC_068442.1, forward strand.
TGACACAGTTGATGTAGCCTATGTTGACTGATGTAAATAGTTGCAGAATGTGATGACACAGTTGATGTAGCCTATGTTGACTGATGTAAATAGTTGCAGAATGTGATGACACAGTTGATGTAGCCTATGTTGACTGATGTAAATAGTTGCAGAATGTGATGACACAGTTGATGTAGCCTATGTTGACTGATGTAAATAGTTGCAGAATGTGATGACACAGTTGATGTAGCCTATGTTGACTGATGTAAATAGTTGCAGAATGTGATGACACAGTTGATGTAGCCTATGTTGACTGATGTAAATAGTTGCAGAATGTGATGACACAGTTGATGTAGCCTATGTTGACTGATGTAAATAGTTGCAGAATGATGATGAGCCTATGTTGACTGATGTAAATAGTTGCAGAATGTGAGACACAGTTGATGTAGCCTATGTTGACTGATGTAAATAGTTGCAGAATGTGATGACACAGTTGATGTAGCCTATGTTGACTGATGTAAATAGTTGCAGAATGTGATGACACAGTTGATGGAGCCTATGTTGACTGATGTAAATAGTTGCAGAATGTGATGACACAGTTGATGTAGCCTATGTTGACTGATGTAAATAGTTGCAGAATGTGATGACACAGTTGATGTAGCCTATGTTGACTGATGTAAATAGTTGCAGAATGTGATGACACAGTTGATGTAGCCTATGTTGACTGATGTAAATAGTTGCAGAATGTGATGACACAGTTGATGTAGCCTATGTTGACTGATGTAAATAGTTGCAGAATGTGATGACACAGTTGATGTAGCCTATGTTGACTGATGTAAATAGTTGCAGAATGTGATGACACAGTTGATGGAGCCTATGTTGACTGATGTAAATAGTTGCAGAATGTGATGACACAGTTGATGGAGCCTATGTTGACTGATGTAAATAGTTGCAGAATGTGATGACACAGTTGATGGAGCCTATGTTGACTGATGTAAATAGTTGCAGAATGTGATGACACAGTTGATGTAGCCTATGTTGACTGATGTAAATAGTTGCAGAATGTGATGACACAGTTGATGTAGCCTATGTTGACTGATGTAAATAGTTGCAGAATGTGATGACACAGTTGATGTAGCCTATGTTGACTGATGTAAATAGTTGCAGAATGTGATGACACAGTTGATGTAGCCTATGTTGACTGATGTAAATAGTTGCAGAATGTGACGACACAGTTGATGTAGCCTATGTTGACTGATGTAAATAGTTGCAGAATGTGATGACACAGTTGATGTAGCCTATGTTGACTGATGTAAATAGTTGCAGAATGTGATGACACAGTTGATGTAGCCTATGTTGACTGATGTAAATAGTTGCAGAATGTGACGACAGAACTGAAGCAAACCGTACAATCTGGCCAGGTTGATATCAATATTTTAATTTGGGAACATCGCACAGTGTGACGTGTTTTTAATTGCAAAATACTGAATCTAACGTACGGTAGGTCTGCAGGTCGGCCTTTAAACCTGTCTACTGCTGCCATAGAAAGGGAATTAGAACACAGATACAGTATGGGATCTCTGTGGCCTCTCCTCTCACCCCACAGCAGGTCTGTCTACGAGGCATGACCACAGGGCTTTGTCCTTCACAGAGGGGGCTAGAGATGGGCCTCTGCATGGTTGAGATCTGCCTCTCAATAAGGCCGATACAGAAGTACAGACGCTCACAAAGAGAAGGAACAGAGGGTTAAACAGTAGTATCTGACAAAACAAACATTTCCTTTGTGTTCCCTTGCTGTGAGCTTGTTAAACCTATGTCCTATCCCCAATGATGTATGGGTGCAACTTCAAAACAATCTGAAAACGAGAGGAGAATACCAGCTGTAGAAAGAGGGAGTGATTTGAAGACAAAACAAACACACGTGACAGTTGGATTGCGGCGACATGAGGGACATAAGAGAAAGGGATCAGAGAGGAGTACAAGGCCAGGGCTCACAGAGAAACAGTGGACTGGCCGATGAGGAGCTCCCGCCCGGTGATAAGACAGAGGTCTCCCAACAGAGTTCACACTCCAGCCCAGAGCAGAGTGTTTCCAAATGTTGGCTGATTCTAGAGTGCTGCCTCAGTCTGGTGGAACTCTCTAACTGTCATATAGTGTCATCCCAGCAGCAGGCAGTACAGGAAGTAGAGCGGGAGGAGAGCAAGTACAACCAGTAGGGAGTAATACAAGTGAAAATCCTGTATCTCACCACAGTAAAACATTATAAATATGGAGAGATCTGAAATGCCTAACATGGTGTCCAGTGGTGGAGATTGTTGTCAAAGTAATTCCCTCTTAACTCTGTGTTGTGCAGGTTATTTTATGCACATATTTACCTTGAATTAATGACCTGTATTGTTAGTACTTGTCCTTGTAACCCGAGGTGAACCCTTCCACTCCGCCCCCCTTGGACACTGAGCCAACACACACACACACACACACACACACACACACACACACACACACACACACACACACACACACACACACACACACACACACACACACACACACACACACACACACACACACACACACACACACACACACACACACACACACACACACACACACACTGGGATGAAGACCAATTTGGGAATGAGGGAAAACACTGGCATTGTCTCAGCATCCTCTGCTGCTCAACTGGAGGAGGTAGAGACTAGTACAAAGACAGTTACACTTGGCAAACATCTGATAAGCAGGAAGACAACACAGCTTGTCTGTAAATGTAAAGGAATAACACACATTCAGAATCTTACTCTAGACCCATGTCACTAGTGTTAGATTGTTATGCTGCTATCTTGATTTTGTGTGCTGACCACCTCAGCCTTTTCCTTAGATGAATCTGCAACAATTGAGCAGGTTGGAGAGGTGAGGAGGTTGGTAAAATACCCAGTTGGTACGACGAGCCTTCCCCAGACTGGCAGGGGGGCACCCTGATCCCAGTCAGCTGTGCCAGCCAAGCCTGGTCCAGGCCTGGGGACAGGGGATGGGAGACGGGGGCAGGAGGTGGGAGGGGGTTGCGGAAGGCCAAGCAGCAGCTGGAACAACTGTGATTGGTTAGCAGGCCTTACATTAAAGAGGATGTCTTTTGAATGGGTGTGGCCCTGGCACACTCCTTCAAGGGCCTGGAATTCTCTCCCTCCTTCCCTCATCAGCCCCCCCCTGTCCTCGTCCTCTCCATTCTCTCAGCCCCCCCTGTCCTTGTCCTCTCCATTCTCTCAGCCCCCCCTGTCCTCATCCTCTCTATTCGCTCAGCCTTCCCTGTCCTCTTCCTCTCCATTCTCTCAGCCCCCCTGTCCTCGTCCTCTCCATTCACTCAGCCCCCCCTGTCCTCGTCCTCTCCATTCACTCAGCCCCCCCTGTCCTCGTCCTCTCCATTCTCTCAGCCCCCCCTGTCCTCGTCCTCTCCATTCTCTCAGCCCCCTGTCCTCGTCCTCTCCATTCTCTCAGCCCCCCCTGTCCTCGTCCTCTCCATTCTCTCAGCCCCCCTGTCCTCGTCCTCTCCATTCTCTCAGCCCCCTGTCCTCGTCCTCTCCATTCTCTCAGCCCCCCCTGTCCTCGTCCTCTCCATTCTCTCAGCCCCCCCTGTCCTCGTCCTCTCCATTCTCTCAGCCCCCCTGTCCTCGTCCTCTCCATTCTCTCAGCCCCCCCTGTCCTCGTCCTCTCCATTCTCTCAGCCCCCTGTCCTCGTCCTCTCCATTCTCTCAGCCCCCTGTCCTCGTCCTCTCCATTCTCTCAGCCCCCTGTCCTCGTCCTCTCCATTCTCTCAGCCCCCCTGTCCTCGTCCTCTCCATTCTCTCAGCCCCCCCTGTCCTCGTCCTCTCCATTCTCTCAGCCCCCCTGTCCTCGTCCTCTCCATTCTCTCAGCCCCCTGTCCTCGTCCTCTCCATTCTCTCAGCCCCCTGTCCTCGTCCTCTCCATTCTCTCAGCCCCCTGTCCTCGTCCTCTCCATTCTCTCAGCCCCCTGTCCTCGTCCTCTCCATTCTCTCAGCCCCCCCCTGTCCTCGTCCTCTCCATTCTCTCAGTCCCCCTGTCCTCGTCCTCTCCATTCTCTCAGCCCCCCCTGTCCTCGTCCTCTCCATTCTCTCAGTCACCACTCTCGGACCGACTCAGTGTTTTTCAGTTTTCTACCTAATCCATTTATTGGTACGCCACGTAGCCACTCAAAAACAACCCCCACCTCTCATTCAAACCATGGCAACTGCTTAACCCAGCCAGAGAAACAAACAAGTCAACAATTCACTGCTGTCTATCTGTCCTCTTCCCATCTGAAAGAGAAGACAGAACCTGAGTGGCCTCAGTAAACACCCAGCTGTGTTAGAGCTGAAAACACCACTGTACTCTCTGTCTCTGAAACCCAATTAATCAGAAAGGATATATTTCATCCAGACTCTTTGCTATCGCCCTCAGTACCTTTAGCAGGGTTGCTATAAGAGGTCACGACCTGGCTCCTGTATGTCTATAGGAGAATCCACTGATTTCCTGATATGTGCTAAATGCTAAGCTGACAGGGGCTTGAGAGTTGCACCACTCAGACATTGAGGAGGAATGACTCCACTGGGACTGGAGCTACCACGTGATCTTTTACAACCTTCTCTCCTGCTACTGTCTACAAATGATTTCAAAGTACAGTGTGTGTCTGTGACTGACATGTTCAAAGCAGAACTCACTGCTATTGTGTGAGGCTGACGGTTGGTGGAGAGGTGGAGTTGAAGAGCGATCTGTTTGAGCCTGGGCTCCTTTGATTAGGGCCATCGAGGTAGATCCAAGCCTTCTTATCACCTGCAGCCTCTAATGACCCTGTGTGCAGGTGAGAGACGCTGTGATAAGGAGCCTGGCAGCCGGCGGCTAACAGCACATCTGCTATGGGACTCAGCTCCTCTCCTCCCCTCTGCACTGCACCTGTGGAAAAAGGTGGGAGATTGAGATTCTATTGGTGGTTTTGTGGGCTGCCTGCTCTGAAAGTAAATGTGTAATCTCATGAGTGTTTAAAGAGACCTGGCAGGCGCTCACTTGAAATGTAGGGAAGAGAAAGGGGGGCTTATCTGCAGGAGCAGGCAGGCTTGTTGGGGAAGGTTTCTTCGTGGAGTGAGGGAGGGAGGATGGGGGTGGGTGAGGCATCAGGGGAGAGAGAATGAAGGTGTGTGTGACCTGCTAAAGAAATGGCTGCGTGCTGTTGCCTATTTAGCACATAAATATACTAGATACACGTGTGTCTGTGTGCGCGCTTGTGATGGATGATGTGAGGAGAGGGAGTGCGGGCAGGGAACAGAGAGAGATGGATGGATGTACAGCCGAGGAGTCACTCTCCCGCAGGCTAGAGCAACAGTCTAAAAGCAGATGCCTGTCCGAAGAGCAGAAATGAGCTCATCCATAGAAATGAGAAGGCTGCTGTGTGTTCCTGTTAGTGCCTCGCAGGCTTGTACTTTTGTGTCCTTCTTTATCTGTAACCACACATTCCTGTGTGCACTACCTCTCTCTGTGCCTCACTCCCACACGGCCCCTGTAGCTTTATCTCATCTAGTTTCAGGCTGGGAGCCAGAGGAGCTCTTCTGTGCGCTGCCACACACCCCAGCCGTGCACTATCACACTACTACTTATTTATTTCTTCACTCCCCTTCTATATCTCTTCTCCCACACTCTCCCTCCCATTCTCTGTCTCTGTAAGCGGAGAAGTCCTTCTCCTAATGAAGAAAGCGCTTCTGTCTGATTGTGTTAATGTAGGCAGTCCTCTGCAGCCCTCTGGGGTTCGTGTCTCCGTAGCGCTGAGATTAAAAGAGTGTCTCCCGCATTGTGTGCTTCTCTAAAAGGTCCTCTGATTCAGCCCACATCACTGTACTGCCCGGGCAGTTACAGGGGGGTACTGCATTGGGCAGCGAGTGACTCAGTAAGCATCTCACTAGGCATCTCTGCACAGTGCTCCACTATGCACTCAGAATGTTGTGGGACTGTGTATAAACAGAGGCTCCAGATGTGAGTGTCCCTGCCCAGTTGCTCTGTGCTGTGCTCTGGGAAGGGAACACTGGGAGGGGTGGGAGGCTGTGGTTGGAGTCCCATTCTGGGGCAGCAAGTGGTCAGAGCGTTCAGCCAGTAACTGAAAGGTTGCTAGATCGAATCCCCGAGCTGACAAGGTGCAAATCTGTCGCTCTGCCCCTGAACAAGGCTGTTAACCCACTGTTCCTAGGCCATCATTGTAAATAAGAATTTGTTCTTAACTAACTTGCCTCGTTAAATAAAGGTTAAAAAATAAATAAATACAACAATTCTGTCCCCCCCAGCCTGAGCTCATGCTGGGATGCAGCTTTGATGGCTCTGCCTCCACTCAATTGGGCCCGAGCTTTAGAAGCCCAACTTGAAGTGTGTACATCAGATAGTGGGGAGGGATGGGGAACGCCTACATCAGATAGTGGGGAGGGATGGGGAACGCCTACATCAGATAGTGGGGAGGGATGGGGAAAGCCTACATCAGATAGGTGGGAGGGATGGAGAAAGCCTACATCAGATAGGTGGGAGGGATGGGGAAAGCCTACATCAGATAGTGGGGAGGGATGGAGAACACCTACATCAGATAGTGGGGAGGGATGGAGAATGCCTACATCAGATAGTGGGGAGGGATGGGGAACGCCTACATCAGATAGTGGGGAGGGATGGAGAAAGCCTACATCAGATAGTGGGGAGGGATGGAGAAAGCCTACATCAGATAGTGGGGAGGGATGGAGAAAGCCTACATCAGATAGTGGGGAGGGATGGGGAAAGCCTACATCAGATAGTGGGGAGGGATGGAGAAAGCCTACATCAGATAGTGGGGAGGGATGGAGAAAGCCTACATCAGATAGTGGGGAGGGATGGGGAAAGCCTACATCAGATAGTGGGGAGGGATGGAGAAAGCCTACATCAGATAGTGGGGAGGGATGGAGAAAGCCTACATCAGATAGTGGGGAGGGATGGGGAACGCCTACATCAGATAGTGGGGAGGGATGGAGAAAGCCTACATCAGATAGTGGGGAGGGATGGGGAAAGCCTACATCAGATAGGTGGGAGGGATGGAGAAAGCCTACATCAGATAGTGGGGAGGGATGGGGAAAGCCTACATCAGATAGTGGGGAGGGATGGGGAAAGCCTACATCAGATAGAGGGGAGGGATGGGGAAAGCCTACATCAGATAGTGGGGAGGGATGGGGAAAGCCTACATCAGATAGTGGGGAAGGATGGGGAAAGCCTACATCAGATAGTGGGGAGGGATGGAGAAAGCCTACATCAGATAGTGGGGAGGGATGGGGAACGCCTCCATCAGATAGTGGGGAGGGATGGAGAAAGCCTACATCAGATAGAGGGGAGGGATGGGGAAAGCCTACATCAGATAGTGGGGAGAGATGGAGAAAGCCTACATCAGAATGTGGGGAGGGATGGAGAAAGCCTACATCAGATAGTGGGGAGGGATGGGGAAAGCCTACATCAGATAGTGGGAAGGGATGGAGAAAGCCTACATCAGATAGTGGGGAGGGATGGGGAAAGCCTACATCAGATAGTGGGGAGGGATGGAGAAAGCCTACAACAGATAGTGGGGAGGGATGGGGAAAGCTTACATCAGATAGTGGGGAGGGATGGAGAACGCCTACATCAGATAGTGGGGAGGGATGGGGAACGCCTACATCAGATAGTGGGGAGGGATGGGGAACGCCTACATCAGATAGTGGGGAGGGATGGGGAAAGCCTACATCAGATAGGTGGGAGGGATGGAGAAAGCCTACATCAGATAGGTGGGAGGGATGGGGAAAGCCTACATCAGATAGTGGGGAGGGATGGAGAACACCTACATCAGATAGTGGGGAAGGATGGAGAATGCCTACATCAGATAGTGGGGAGGGATGGGGAACGCCTACATCAGATAGTGGGGCGGGATGGAGAACGCCTACATCAGATAGTGGGGAGGGATGGGGATAGCCTACATCAGATAGTGGGGAGGGATGGGGAACGCCTACATCAGATAGTGGGGAGGGATGGAGAAAGCCTACATCAGATAGTGGGGAGGGATGGGGAAAGCCTACATCAGATAGGTGGGAGGGATGGAGAAAGCCTACATCAGATAGTGGGGAGGGATGGAGAACACCTACATCAGATAGTGGGGAGGGATGGAGAATGCCTACATCAGATAGTGGGGAGGGATGGAGAAAGCCTACATCAGATAGTGGGGAGGGATGGGGAAAGCCTACATCAGATAGGTGGGAGGGATGGAGAAAGCCTACATCAGATAGTGGGGCGGGATGGAGAACGCCTACATCAGATAGTGGGGAGGGATGGGGATAGCCTACATCAGATAGTGGGGAGGGATGGGGAACGCCTACATCAGATAGTGGGGAGGGATGGAGAAAGCCTACATCAGATAGGTGGGAGGGATGGAGAAAGCCTACATCAGATAGTGGGGAGGGATGGGGAAAGCCTACATCAGATAGTGGGGAGGGATGGGGAAAGCCTACATCAGATAGAGGGGAGGGATGGGGAAAGCCTACATCAGATAGTGGGGAGGGATGGGGAAAGCCTACATCAGATAGTGGGGAAGGATGGGGAAAGCCTACATCAGATAGTGGGGAGGGATGGAGAAAGCCTACATCAGATAGTGGGGAGGGATGGGGAACGCCTCCATCAGATAGTGGGGAGGGATGGGGAAAGCCTACATCAGATAGTGGGGAGGGATGGGGAAAGCCTACATCAGATAGTGGGGAGGGATGGGGAAAGCCTACATCAGATAGAGGGGAGGGATGGGGAAAGCCTACATCAGATAGTGGGGAGGGATTGGGAAAGCCTACATCAGATAGAGGGGAGGGATGGGGAAAGCCTACATCAGATAGTGGGGAGGGATGGGGAAAGCCTACATCAGATAGAGGCGAGGGATGGGTAAAGCCTACATCAGATAGTGGGGAGGGATGGGGAAAGCCTATATCAGATAGTGGGGAGGGATGGGGAAAGCCTACATCAGATAGTGGGGAAGGATGGGGAAAGCCTACATCAGATAGTGGGGAGGGATGGAGAAAGCCTACATCAGATAGTGGGGAGGGATGGGGAACGCCTCCATCAGATAGTGGGGAGGGATGGGGAAAGCCTACATCAGATAGTGGGGAGGGATGGGGAAAGCCTACATCAGGTAGTGGGGAGGGATGGGGAAAGCCTACATCAGATAGAGGGGAGGGATGGGGAAAGCCTACATCAGATAGTGGGGAGGGATTGGGAAAGCCTACATCAGATAGAGGGGAGGGATGGGGAAAGCCTACATCAGATAGTGGGGAGGGATGGGGAAAGCCTACATCAGATAGAGGCGAGGGATGGGTAAAGCCTACATCAGATAGTGGGGAGGGATGGGGAAAGCCTATATCAGATAGTGGGGAGGGATGGGGAAAGCCTACATCAGATAGTGGGGAGGGATGGGGAAAGCCTACATCAGATAGAGGGGAGGGATGGGGAAAGCCTACATCAGATAGTGGGGAGGGATGGGGAAAGCCTACATCAGATAGAGGGGAGGGATGGGGAAAGCCTACATCAGATAGTGGGGAGGGATGGGGAAAGCCTACATCAGATAGTGGAGAGGGATGGGGAAAGCCTACATCAGATAGAGGGGAGGGATGGGGAAAGCCTACATCAGATAGTGGGGAGGCATGGGGAAAGCCTACATCAGATAGTGGGGAGGGATGGGGAAAGCCTACATCAGATAGAGGGGAGGGATGGGGAAAGCCTACATCAGATAGTGGGGAGAGATGGAGAAAGCCTACATCAGATGTGGGGAGGGATTGGGAAAGCCTACATCAGATAGTGGGGAGGGATGGGGAAAGCCTACATCAGATAGGGTGGGCTTACATCAGAGGGATGGAGAAAGCCTACATCAGATAGTGGGGAGGGATGGGGAAAGCCTACATCAGATAGTGGGAGGGATGGGGAAAGCCTACATCAGATAGTGGGGAGGGATGGAGAAAGCCTACATCAGATAGTGGGGAGGGATTGGGAAAGCCTACATCAGATAGTGGGGAGGGATGGGAAAGCCTACATCAGATAGTGGGGAGGGATGGGGAAAGCCTACATCAGATTGTGGGAGGGATGGAGGAAAGCCTACATCAGATAGTGGGGAGGGATGGGGAAAGCCTACATCAGATAGTGGTGAGGGATGGGGAAAGCCTACATCAGATAGTGGGGAGGGATGGGGAAAGCCTACATCAGATAGTGGGGAGGGATGGGGAAAGCCTACATCAGATAGGTGGGAGGGATGGGGAACGCCTACATCAGATAGGTGGGAGGGATGGGGAAAGCCTACATCAGATAGGTGGGAGGGATGGAGAAAGCCTACATCAGATAGGTGGGAGGGATGGGGAAAGCCTACATCAGATAGTGGGGAGGGATGGAGAACACCTACATCAGATAGTGGGGAGGGATGGAGAAAGCCTACATCAGATAGTGGGGAGGGATGGAGAACACCTACATCAGATAGTGGGGAGGGATGGAGAAAGCCTACATCAGATAGTGGGGAGGGATGGAGAAAGCCTACATCAGATAGTGGGGAGGGATGGGGAAAGCCTACATCAGATAGTGGGGAGGGATGGGGAAAGCCTACATCAGATAGTGGGGAGGGATGGGGGAAGCCTACATCAGATAGTGGGGAGGGATGGAGAAAGCCTACATCAGATAGTGGGGAGGGATGGGGAAAGCCTACATCAGATAGTGGGGAGGTATGGGGAAAGCCTACATCAGATAGTGGGGAGGGATGGGGAACGCCTACATCAGATAGTGGGGAGGGATGGGGAAAGCCTACATCAGATCGTGGGGAGGGATGGAGAAAGCCTACATCAGATAGGTGGGAGGGATGGAGAAAGCCTACATCAGATAGTGGGGAGGGATGGAGAAAGCCTACATCAGATAGTGGGGAGGGATGGGGAAAGCCTACATCAGATAGTGGGGAGGGATGGGGAAAGCCTACATCAGATAGTGGGGAGGGATGGGGAAAGCCTACATCAGATAGAGGGGAGGGATGGGGAAAGCCTACATCAGATAGTGGGGAGGGATGGGGAAAGCCTACATCAGATAGAGGGGAGGGATGGGGAAAGCCTACATCAGATAGTGGGGAGGGATGGGGAAAGCCTACATCAGATAGTGGGGAGGGATGGAGAAAGCCTACATCAGATAGTGGGGAGGGATGGGGAAAGCCTACATCAGATAGTGGGGAGGGATGGAGAAAGCCTACATCAGATAGTGGGGAGGGATGGAGAAAGCCTACATCAGATAGTGGGGAGGGATGGGGAAAGCCTACATCAGATAGTGGGGAGGGATGGAGAAAGCCTACATCAGATAGTGGGGAGGGATGGAGAAAAGAGAAAGGGGTTAGCAAAGGACATGGGTCTTCCCCTTTGCGTAAAAAGCAGATCCCCAGAAGCCTCTCTCTCTGTGATCCAGTGGTTTCTCATCAAAGGGATGGGGGCGATCTTTGTTCTGGGCTGGTGGAGTCAAAAGGCCAGAGAGAGAGGCCAGATTATAGGTCAGAGTGGAGGGACACAGGGTTCACACACGAACCACATCAGCTCAACACCAACTCCTGACTCCTGAGTGGTGTCATTAGTGTGAGGATGTGTGTAGCCATGTATGGGTGTTTATATGTGGTGTGTGAGGTTGGCCTTATTAGTGAGTAGTAAACCTAGTGGTCATGGCTTTAATAGGGGCTGGCTCTTTGATGTTTTCATGGTCCTCTCAGTAGGGTCAGGGATAGAAGGGACCAACCTTTAGTAAGGAGACAGGAAATACATAAAGCTTGAAATAATGGGGAACTCAGGCTATGTTCTAGTGTCAATAGTGCATTCATGTAAAAAAGCAAAGCCTAACACTGCTTATTGCACAGTCCAAACAACATGGAAGCATTTCTATTCCCACTTGACACTCTCTACCATAGAAATTACAGATGAATAGATTGATAGTGAACTATTCTCCTGTTCTTATCCAACGGTGCTGTGACTAATACCCTGTCACTGCTAGGAGACCTCTCTCACTGCGTTTCCACGATGACACAGTCACGGACATTTTTTTCAACATTTAACCTTTTATTTAACAAGCCATTTGAGACACACCTATGTGTGGTGTTGCCAGCAGATGCTGAAGAGAGATTTTACATGTGTGTTGTAGACAAAACACCCTGAGAGAGAGCGAAAGAAAGAGAAAAAGAGAGAGTTGCAGAGAGTGATGCTCCCAGCCAGTCACGGTCTGCCCAGTCACGGTCTGCCCAGTCACGGCCTGCCCAGTCACGGCCTGCCCAGTCACGGCCTGCCCAGTCACGGCCTGCCCAGTCACGGCCTGCCCAGTCACGGTCTGCCCAGTCACGGCCTGCCCAGTCACGGCCTGCCCAGTCACGGCCTGCCCAGTCACGGCCTGCCCAGTCACGGTCTGCCCTGTCACGGCCTGCCCAGTCACGGCCTGCCGTTAATTAGGGCCTGAGTTAATTAGGGCCTGATTAATCCTGCAGCCCGGACCAAGCAACCAGGGATATGGGGCTGTAAATCCACACACCCCACCCTGCGTCAGCATCTCAGCCCCCCACACCTCCACGGGCTCCACTACAGTCAAGCATTACTGCACTACTCCCATTTATTGCTGCGGCTGGGACGGATATTAGTTCTGATCTAGGTCACACACCAGCTGCTTGGAAAGTTTTAGGTTAAACAACCCTAGTTCTGAGGGAGGATTATGACCTTATTTAAGAGCATTCTCGGAATTGAAACCCTTCGTCACTACTCTATCCAGGTGAAGTAGTCAGTTTGAATATCCCCACATATATTTATAAATATGCAGTTTACCACATACTTATAGGATAAAATTACTACCTATCGGACAAATTTGAATGGGTCTTCTTCTTATATCCTGTAGTCTGTGATCTGTGTGTTTGACCTGTCCTATATCCTGTAGTCTGTGATCTGTGATCTGTGTGTTTGACCTATCCAATATCCTCTAGTCTGTGATCTGTGTGTTTGACCGGTCCTACATCCTGTAGTCTGTGATCTGTGTGTTTGACCTGTCCTATATTCTGTAGACTGTGATCTGTGTGTTTGACCTATCCTGTAGACTGTGGTCTGTGTGTTTGACCTATCCTATATCCTGTAGACTGTGATCTGTGTGTTTGACCAGTCCTATATCCTGTATTCTGTGATCTGTGTTTGGCCTGTCCTATGTCCTGTAGTCTGTGATCTGTGTGTTTGACCTGTCCTATATCCTGTAGTCTGTGATCTGTGTGTTTGACCTGTCCTATATCCTGTAGTCTGTGATCTGTGTGTTTGACCTGTCCTATATCCTGTAGTGTGTGGTCTGTGTGTTTGACCTATCCTGTAGTCTGTGATCTGTGTGTTTGACCTGTCCTATATCCTGTAGTCTGTGATCTGTGTGTTTGACCTGTCCTATATCCTGTAGTGTGTGGTCTGTGTGTTTGACCTATCCTGTAGTCTGTGATCTGTGTGTTTGACCTGTCCTATATCCTGTAGTCTGTGATCTGTGTGTTTGACCTATCCTATATCCTGTAGTCTATGATCTGTGTGTTAGACCTGTCCTATATCCTGTAGTCCGTGATCTGTGTGTTCGACCTGTCCTATATTCTGTGGTCTGTGATCTGTGTGTTCGACCTGTCCTATATTCTGTAGTCTGTGATCTGTGCGTTTGACCTGTCCTATATCCTGTCGTCTGTGATCTGTGTCTTTGACCTGTCCTATATTCTGTAGTCTGTGGTCTGTGTGTTTGACCTGTCCTATATTCTGTAATCTGTGATCTGTGTGTTTGACCTATCCTGTAGTCTGTGGTCTGTGTGTTTGACCTGTCCTATATCCTGTCGTCTGTGATCTGTGTGTTCGACCTGTACTGCGTCCAAGCCACACTGCCTACATCTCCCTCTCCCTCTTCGCCATCTTTGAGTGGGCGGTGGTGTAGGTGAGGTCACTCTTCTCTGACAGCCATGCCACTTGGTTGCTATGACACAGCTGCAGCCTGCCATGTCCTGTGCTGTGCTGGGCTGGGCACTGGCATCACAGCTGATCATGCCTGTAACCTGTGCAGCTGTGAGGCAGTGGTTACACGCCCCAGTCTCTCATGTCTAGGGAAAGATGAGGAAAAATAACATGGAAGAGAGATGCTTGGTGGGGATGTCATCATCTGCTGTTTGAAGCTGGTGTACAAAATCATCTACCCCTGTCCTCTGTCCCCCCTACACATCTCTGAAATGGTCACAGATGGCCCCTCATCAGGCTGAGATGGGGGGGATCTGTGGAGTAATTCTCCTGCACGGTCGGCCTCCTAATCCTCACGAAGAAAAAAACATGTGTGAAGTTACTTCGACTCCCCTCAGTGTTTGAACTTTGACCCTAGGATAAAACACTCAGGGCTTTGTTATTCATGGCCTAGTCAGGACCATAGAATAGATTTAGGAATTAGAATACTAGAATGAGCCGTCTTATGATGGGATAAAGGTCAGCCATTTTGGTCAGGGAGTTGGTCAACCATGGTTTGCCAGTGCTGTGATAAGATATTGTGTAAAAAAATATGAATTTGAAGAATTTATCTGCACTGTGTTTGTTAGCTAGCTAGCCAGCTGTGTTTGTTAGCTAGCTAGCCAGCTGTGTTTGTTAGCTAGCTAGCCAGCCACTTTTAGAGGAATGATTCCATAAATATGTTCAAATGAACTGCTAATATGCCAGCAGTCAGTCCTCAGCCAAATGTTTTCCACACACATAGCTACGTGTAGCCTACTTAGACACCGGGTCCCCACATTTTAAAATCTCCCACACCATATAGGCTGAAGCCATAGGGCTCTTTTCACAGGTTCTATTTCTCTATGTGGGAGCATTGTGAACAGTAGGTCAGGATTTTAAACTGGTTACATGTATATTGAACGACCCAGCAGCTTTTCAGCATGTTTTATTATATCTGTATAGCAAAAAATCAACAACGAAGTTGGCTCTTTTACAATGGGGGTCAATGGGAAAGAATGTTTGTTTTCCTCAATTTGTGTGTGTGGTCGAGGGGAATTCCTTCTTATGACATGAATCCCGACCCGGAGTGTAGCACTCACAGCTTTCCAAGAAAACAACAATTTTGACATTTATGGTCCGTTTGCATATATTTTATCAGCTATTTATACAGAAAATTGGTATAAAACCCATATAAACTGTATTTATAATTACACAACAATGTTTTAGGTTGACAACCTAATTCCAGCCGGTGTCTATTCCACAAATTACCCCCAGCTAAATCTATGACGTTAAAATGCCTATTTACTCTGTTCCATCTGACTGCACAATCCACTGTCTCATCAGCCCAGCCAAGCAATTTATAAACTTGATCTCCACTATTAAAAGCATCTAGACATTATCTCACATTTCTTTTAGACTAATATTTAGTTTTCAACAGCAGATATTTGTATAAACCTTGCAGTCTGTCTCTCTGACATTTGTAACATTGTTTCAATATTGAAAATCAATCTCCAGTTGTCCCATGGTAATGCACGTGTTGGGACGGGACAGACAGGCTGGCAGCTTTTCTCAGCCAGTCGAAATCATGAATCAGCAAAGTTTGTATGGATACTGTATATGAAGAAATATCAATAGAAGAACAGGAAATTAAGCTAGGCTGCTGTCATACCAACTTTAGTTTGAAGTGATTGTGTTAGCTGTGTAGTTGGCCATCTCTTCTGAACAGTGTCCTGGCGAGAGAGCAAATGTTCTATGCCAGGCGAAATCGCACATCATTAGCTCATTGTTATGGATGCATCCCCCCCAAAATCACTAGAAAACCGCTTAAACAAATGCAAATGCAGTTACTTTGCTGTTAGTCTGGCTACACTACACTAGCAAGCAAGGAATAACAACGTTGACAGCCATCATGGCAACCGAACCGATAGAAAGAATGACCAGACTGCTTGAGTAGCAACCCTAGATTTGTCTCGGGACTATATCTCGTGGAAGGAAGAAATAGTATAAATAAATTCATTAAAATAACATTTTTTATGAAAATATGTCAATTACTATTTGTGTATATGTTGGTATCTCGTTGTATAAAAGTGATACTATCCTCGAAGCCGGTGTCGACATCGTCTCGGGCATAACAACACCTGTGCCAATATATCCTCCAAACACTGGCTTCTCTGGCATTATCACTTAAATATATCACATACCTTTAATTTTCCTGCACATGTAAAATCAGGAGTATCCCTCTCAATGCCATTCCTTCCAAATAGACTGGTTTGGATTTCTCCCTGCCAATAAGACTGCCATTTTCACCCCGTTCTTGAACTTTTGAGTGTTTACGACAGCCCTCTAGTAATTGAATAGGATCTCTATGGTCAGGGAATTGTACTAACGCTGCAACACTCACACTAGGAGGTGAGGGCCCTCGGAGTGTGGTGTCGGGAAAATAACCTCACACTCAAGGTCAACAAAACAAAGGAGATGATCGTGGTATTCAGGAAACAGCAGAGGGAGCACCCCTCTATCCACATGGAAGGGACAGTAGTGGAGAAGGTGGGAAGTTTTAAGTTCCTCGGCGTACACATCACGGACAAACTGAATTGGTCCACCCACACAGACAGCGTCGTGAAGAAGGCGCAGCAGCGCCTCTTCAACCTCAGGAGGCTGAAGAAATTTGGTTCGTCACCAAAAGCACTCACAAACTTTTAGAGATGCACAACCAAGAGCATCCTGACGGGCTGTATCACCGCCTGGTGCGGCAGCTGCTCCGACCACAACCGTAAGGCTCTCCAGAGGGTAGTGAAGTCTGCACAACGCATCAACAGGGGCAAACTACATGCCCTCCAGGACACCTACACCACCCGATGTCACAGGAAGGTCATAAAGATCATCAAGGACAACAACCACCCGAGCCACTGCCTGTTCACCCCGCTATCATCCAGAAGGCGAGGTCAGTACAGGTGCATTAAAGCTGGGACCGAGAGCCTGAAAAACAGCTTCTATCTCAAGGTCATCAGACTGTTAAACAGCCACCACTAACATTGAGTGGCTGCTGCCAACATACTGACTCAACTCCAGCCACTTTAATAATTAAAAATGAATGTACAAAATGTATCACCAGCCACTTTAAACAATGCCACTTAATATAATGTTTACATACCCTACATTACTCATCTCATATGTATATACTGTACTCTATACCATCTACTGCATCTTGCCTATGCCGTTCTGTACCATCACTCATTCATATATTTTTGTGTACATATTCTTCATCCCTTTACACTTGTGTGTATACATGGGTTATTAGTCTGCGTAGTCTAGCCTTGGTTCACTTGAAAGATCACGTCACAAGAGTCAGGAGAAGTTTTTCTTTGTCTTGCCTGTTGCAGGTGGACTGGCAAACCCGTGTGTTCCGAAACGATCTGGAGAGACAGACAGGGTTGGCTGTGGAGAGTTGTCGCATGCATCATGGTGTCAGCTGGGTTAGGAGTCAGTGGACTGTGACTGGTGGGGGACATGGGCAACAGAGGGGCAGTGGGGTGGTGGTGATGGGGGCTCTGCAATCTGTTCCTTTCCTCAGGGTGACCCCTGTTCCAACAGACAGAGCCTCCATGAGAGTACCTTGTGACCAGCTGCCAGCCCAGTAAAGCAGCGAGGGCTCAGGGCAGAGCATCACTGCTCCACATTGTTCTAAACCCTCAATGGCGCCAATGTAGCTCCTCTTCTTTCAGTTATTTGATTTATTTAACCAGGAAGGGCTCATTGAGATTAAAATCTCTTTTTCAAGAGCTCCCTGGCCAAGATAGGCCGCACCAAGTCATTAAAAATTACAGACAGACAACATGAAAAACTACAAGTAATTCAGTGACATCATCTTTATGACCTGATAGGATGTTGTGACAGCTTTCGGCTGGGCGTGCCCCCATCCTTCCCTCCCCTCCACACTCCTCCACTTCTCTCCCATTGACAGAAGCCTTTCAACACTATTGATGAGGACTACTTGGCTAAGAGCCAGAGCCTATATGTACCCATCCCCTCCCCTCTCCAGCATCTTCCTCCTTAATAATTCACACTATTGATGAGGACTTGGCTAAGAGCCAGAGCCTATATGTACCCATCCCCTCCTCTCTCCAGCATCTTCCTCCTTGATAATTCACACTATTGATGAGGACTACTTGGCTAAGAGCCAGAGCCTATATGTACCCATCCCCTCCCCTCTCCAGCATCTTCCTCCTTGATAATTCACACTATTGATGAGGACTTGGCTAAGAGCCAGAGCCTATATGTACCCATCCCCTCCCCTCTCCAGCATCTTCCTCCTTGATAATTCACACTATTGATGAGGACTACTTGGCTAAGAGCCAGAGCCTATATGTACCCATCCCCTCCCCTCTCCAGCATCTTCCTCCTTGATAATTCACATTATTGATGAGGACTACTTGGCTAAGAGCCAGAGCCTATATGTACCCATCCCCTCCCCTCTCCAGCATCTTCCTCCTTGATAATTCACACTATTGACCACCATTACTTATGCTGATGGAGCTCAGGGCCTCAGAGGGATCCTCCAATACCATTAGAAGACTTTAAGGGCCAGCTGAGCAGGGCATTGATAGGGCTGGCTCATTACCATGTGTTGAATTACCAAACTCTGAGAATGTTTCCTTCTAATCTCATTAAAAGCTCACGGAGGATCTTTGTCAATAAGAGCGAGGTTGCGTGAAAGACATCTGACTCTCACTTACTTCTGTCAATAAGTAGCCTGACGCTCCCAGGAACCTGCTGGCGTGTAAATGTGTGATCATGTTTCCGTGGGCTGTTTACGTTCATGTCAACAGGACAAAACATGACAGATAAAACGCAATATATATGAATAAAGTCAGAATGACATGTTGCCAGTTGTGCTTGGGTATCCCATCTCATCACCCTTATAGCACAAAGGAACTGGTTTGTTGTTACTATGTGGTAGTAAAAGGTCTTTAGGTCAAGAGGAGCAAACAATAAATGTTATGATCTCCAGTATATCTGAGTATTGAGAAAAGTGAGTGTTTTGTGTGAGAGAAGGCTGCCAAGGTGGCTGGGAGGTATCATCCTGGAATGTGCTAGATGAAACACCTGCTGTGTACTTTAAACGTGTGTGAAACTGGCTGGCTCCATGGAGAATAGGCTGTCTGGAGAGACTAGGAAAGACAGGGATGGGAGGGGAGAGACATGGAAAAGGGGGAGGGAGGGAGGGAGTTTTGTGTTGGGAGACATTCTAATATTACTTTGGTTCAGTTGATTCAATTTGTTCTGGGGTTTTCCCTTACTCCTATTTCAGCTTCTAGGCTGTCAGGTAAGAACATCTACTTTCTTTAGACACTGGTTCTGAATGAATGGAAGTTATATAGAGCCATATAGAGGCGGAGGAAGGATACAGACAGGACGTGAGGACAGGGAGGAGACATATTAACAGAGGCAGATTGTCAGATTTATTTCATGTGCAATGGCTTAATTATCTGTTTAGCTGGGCTGTCACCTTTCAAGTGGCAGGCAGCCTGACTGGGAGAGCAAATATTATTAGAGGATCCAGGAGAGTTGGGGCGTTTCATTAGCAAAGAATGTGATTGGTTTCTTGAATGCCAATCAAGCAGGCTACTGAGGTACCCTTCACAAAGGAGAGGCAGAGAAGGGGAGTAGAATGAACTATTAGTAAAGGCTGGTGTGTGTGGGAGCTCCAGTACTCATGCCTATTTGTGTATGCAAGCGTGTCGGTATGCATTTGTTTCCCTGTCTATCTAAATGGACAATGGATTTATTGTATTGAATGTGAACTCATATATTGATTACTAGTAGATATTTATTGCTGCATTTTATAAACGTTGATTGGTGCACACTCAATATCTGAAGAGCATCTATCTCACTCCCACCTTCCTGGTTGCCATAGCCACGAGTGAGGACTGGATATGATGAGATTCTATTAAGTGCTATCGTGCGGTTCACTAGGCACCACCATCTTGTACCAGGAGGTGTGTTCAGTATAGTTAGTATCAGGGCTGCAGCTTTTGTATTGTATCATTTCTCTAAGGTGGTGTGTGTGTGTGTGTGTGTGTGTGTGTGTGTGTGTGTGTGTGTGTGTGTGTGTGTGTGTGTGTGTGTGTGTGTGTGTGTGTGTGTGTGTGTGTGTGTGTGTGTGTGTGTGTGTGTGTGTGTGTGTGTGTGTGTGTGTGTGAGATTGGACTGCTACATTCCTCTCCCATCAGAAGGCAGCAGTGTATCTCTGTAGCTGGGAGTAGATCATCAGAGATCTCCCCCAGTGTCCTGATTGGGAGAGAGATAGCAGCATTCCTTCTCTGTGTGATTCCACAGACCTCGTCTGCAGGGGATCGATAGCAGGGCCAGATTAAAGGAAGTTAGAGGAGAGACATCCACACACACAGGCGAACACACAGCCAGAGGAACTCAGATATAGACTGCCAAGGAGCACTGATGCAGGGAAATATCATATGATTATATAACATGATATGGTCCTGATAGGGAATGCTAATGCTTTGATTCTTAATATCCTGTGAGAATGTGTACTCGTTTGGATGGAGGGTATGCTCCAGTTAGTGTGTCTGTATTGATGGAAAGCCAGGGTGCTGTTGTCTATATAGCGGTCTGTCTGTCTGTTTTCATTTCCCAGGCCCAGACAGTTGACATAACCCTGAGACTATAATACTGTGGGTAAACAGGCAGACAATAGGACAGCCCTTGTTCCCATACTGATCCCCCAGGACCCCCATTCTGTTTTTACTGCCTCTGTGGTTAATCCAGACCGTCACAGGCTGTGTTGACTCCTCACTGTGGGTCAGGGGGATTTCATTATGATTGAGTCTTGAGTAGATATAATGTGCGTACTACAGTAATCGTCTACGTGATGGAGTCATTTGGATCTCTCTCTCTCTCTCTCTCTCTCTCTCTCTCTCTCTCTCTCTCTCTCTATCTCTATCTCTATCTCTATCTCTATCTCTCTCTCTCTCTCTCTCTCTCTCTCTCTCTCTCTCTCTCTCTCTCTCTCTCTCTATCTCCCAGGTGGTGGTGCCAACGCGGGTGGGTCAGGTATATGTGTATGACACAGGAACGTCAGAGCAGGATGAGTATGACGTCCTCCCCAGACACCTGCCTCCATCCCAGCAGTCCCAGGACATCTATGACGTTCCCCCGACCCACGGCCAATACAACCAGCAGGTGAGGAGTCAGCTAGAAACACATGATCTCTCTCCTGAGCCCTAGGACCATGTCTGATGACTCCTGGCTGTCTCCGTCCCCAGTCCACCTGTTTGTGCTGCTGATCCAGTTTCTGTTGTTTTGCCTGTGGCTATGGAACCCTGACCTGCTCACCAGATCGCTACCTTGTCCCGGACTTGCTGTTTTCGTCTGTGGTATTCATGTCCTCTCACTGTCCTGCCTCACCACTTATTGTCTCCTATGTCAATGAAGTGATTTCATCCTCATCACAAGATTGATGGCTATTATTCCTCTCGACTGCCTTAGACACACTTCCTGACTCAATTGGTCATCTGTCTGTGAAGTCTCACTTCTCATTAATAATTGATGTGTTAGGAATATTAAACCCTCTCTTCCCTCTCTCTGTCACCCTCTCCTCCCTCACTCTCCCTCTCTCTGTCACCCTTTCCTCCCTATCCTCCCTCTCTGTCTCCTCCCTCTCTCGGTCTCTCCCTCTCCTCTCTCTCTGTCTCTCCTCCCTCTCTCTGTCTCTCCTCCCTCTCTCGGTCTCTCCCTCTCCTCTCTCTCTGTCTCTCCTCCCTCTCTCTGTCTCTCCTCCCTCTCTCGGTCTCTCCCTCTCCTCTCTCTCCGTCTCTCCTCCCTCTCTCAGTCTCTCCCTCTCCCTCTCTCTGTCTCTCCTCCCCCTCTCTGTCTATCCTCCCTCTCTCGGTCTCTCCCTCTCCTCTCTCTGTCTCTCGTCCCTCTCTCTGTCTCTCCTCCCTCTCTCGGTCTCTCCCTCTCCTCTCTCTCTGTCTCTCCTCCCTCTCTCTGTCTCTCCTCCCTCTCTCGGTCTCTCCCTCTCCTCTCTCTCGGTCTCTCCCTCTCCTCTCTCTCTGTCTCTCCTCCCTCTCTCTGTCTCTCCTCCCTCTCTCGGTCTCTCTCTCTCCTCTCTCTCTGTCTCCTCCCTCTCTCTGTCTCTCCCTCTCCTCTCTCTCTGTCTCCTCCCTCTCTCTGTCTCTCCTCCCTCTCTCGGTCTCTCCCTCTCCTCTCTCTCTTTCTCCTCCCTCTCTTCTCTCTCTGTCTCCTCCCTCTCTCTGTCTCTCCTCCCTCTCTCGGGCTCTCCCTCTCCTCTCTCTCTGTGTCTCCTACCTCTCTCTGTCTCTCTCTCTCCTCCCTCTCTCGGTCTCTCTCTGTCCTCCCTCTCTCTGTCTCTCTCTCACTCTTCCTGTCTCTCTCTCTGTCCTCCCTCTCTTTCTCTGTCCCCCCTCTCTCGGTCTCTCTCTCCTCCCTCTCTCTGTTTCTCCCTCTCCTCCCTCTCTTTGTCTCTCTCTCACTCTGTGTGTGTTTAAACCCACAGCGGTTCTGTGATTCCATGTCTATTTTTAGAGAAGGTCATACATTACTAACAGGGGAAGTAGATATTTCAGTATCTGGAGGCGTTAGAAAAGGAAGGTTGTATTTTTCCACAAAGCACAGAGAGCAGCGTGTCCTAAGCTGCAAGTGCTTTGGCTCTGAAGGTGAACCCGCTTTCTGTGTCATTCATACACACACACACACACACACGCACGCACGCACGCACGCACACACACACACACACACACACACACACACACACACACACACACACACACACACACACACACACACACACACACACACACACACACACACACACACACACACACACACACACACACACACACACACACACACACACACACACACACACACACACACACAGACACACACAGACACAGCAAAGGTTGCATGGCAGTAGAGAGGGGTAAAGAACCAGCTGGAATGAGGGGAAAAGAGGAAAAGCTGTTTGACTGCATCAGAGAGGGAGAAAAGCAGTTGGAAGGAGGAGAGAATGAGGGGGAAAAGAGGAAAAGCTGTTTGACTGCATCAGAGAGGGAGAAAAGCAGTTGGAAGGAGGAGAGAATGAGGGGGAAAAGAGGAAAAGCTGTTTGACTGCATCAGAGAGGGAGAAAAGCAGTTGGAAGGAGGAGAGAATGAGGGGGAAAAGAGGAAAAGCTGTTTGACTGCATCAGAGAGGGAGAAAAGCAGTTGGAAGGAGGAGAGAATGAGGGGAAAAAGAGAAAAGGCTGTTTGACTGCATCAGAGAGGGAGAAAAGCAGTTGGAAGGAGGAGAGAATGAGGGGGAAAAGAGGAAAAGCTGTTTGATTGCATCAGAGAGGGAGAAAAGCAGTTGGAAGAAGGAGAGAATGAGGGGGAAAAGAGGAAAAGCTGTTTGACTGCATCAGAGAGGGAGAAAAGCAGTTGGAAGAAGGAGAGAATGAGGGGGAAAAGAGGAAAAGCTGTTTGACTGCATCAGAGAGGGAGAAAAGCAGTTGGAAGAAGGAGAGAATGAGGGGGAAAAGAGGAAAAGCTGTTTGACTGCATCAGAGAGGGAGAAAACCAGTTGGAAGACAAACTGAGAGTAGAAACAAAACTGAATAAGAGGAAGCTGAAGGGAGTAGACATACAGCCTTTTAGAGAGGCAATGTGATCCTTCAAATATAGGGCCTGTAGGGATATCATTGTAGGGATATCATTGTAGGGATACCATTGCATTCAAGCTCAGATACCAGCCCAGGTTCACTGGACAATCTATTGAGCCCTGGTTTTGGTTTTCTGCTGAGAGGAGTAACACAAACATCTATTTTTCACTCCAACCTGTCTGCTATCAGATCAGTGTACCCACGTTGAATACGAACTCCAAACAAATTGCATCGGCTGAATTCAAGATTCTGATCAAGTGTTTTCTCAAGGTGCCCAATGGTTGGGGGGGTGGATTAGTTATTCATACTGCAGTCCCTCTTGCCTCCTCTCTCTGTCAGTCTCATCTCCCAAAGGCCTGGAGAACAGATTGTATCACACTGTTTGGGCCAAATTATAATTGCTAATCTGCTTGTTTGGGGACAGCAGCATTTCAAGTGATGGGAGTGCAATTTGCTGTGTGTTATAAGTGTTTAGGAGGGAGAAGTTGGCTTGTCAGTCTGCTGCTGTTTGCTGTCAGGTTGCAGAGAAACAGGGAGAAAGTTGAGTCTTAGATACCACATACTCTATTCCTCCTCAGGTGCAACGCTTATTGACACCCAGCCTGCAGATAATCCTTCCTCAGCATCATCAACTTTAGAGGAGGTCCTTTGTCAGACCCTGGCAGCAGATTGTCAGACCCTGGCAGCAGATTGTCAGACCCTGGCAGCAGATTGTCAGACCCTGGCAGTAGATTGTCAGACCCTGGCAGTAGATTGTCAGACCCTGGCAGTAGATTGTCAGACCCTGGCAGTAGATTGTCAGACCCTGGCAGTAGATTGTCAGACCCTGGCAGCAGATTGTCAGACCCTGGCAGCAGATTGTCAGACCCTGGCAGCAGATTGTCAGACCCTGGCAGCAGATTGTCAGACCCTGGCAGCAGATTGTCAGACCCTGGCAGTAGATTGTCAGACCCTGGCAGCAGATTGTCAGACCCTGGCAGCAGATTGTCAGACCCTGGCAGTAGATTGTCAGACCCTGGCAGTAGATTGTCAGACCATGGCAGTAGATTGTCAGACCCTGGCAGTAGATTGTCAGACCCTGGCAGTAGATTGTCAGACCCTGGCAGTAGATTGTCAGACCCTGGCAGTAGATTGTCAGACCCTGGCAGTAGATTGTCAGACCCTGGCAGCAGATTGTCAGACCCTGGCAGCAGATTGTCAGACCCTGGCAGTAGATTGTCAGACCCTGGCAGTAGATTGTCAGACCCTGGCAGTAGATTGTCAGACCCTGGCAGTAGATTGTCAGACCCTGGCAGTAGATTGTCAGACCCTGGCAGTAGATTGTCAGACCCTGGCAGTAGATTGGGTTGTGTGTTTGTGAGTGTGCGTTTGTCACACATGGAGCGTCAATCTGATGTTTATGATCAACAAAGCGCTTAAAGCGTTTAATACAGCCATTAACCTAAAAGATGTACCACTGCCCTCTAAAACTCATTACCAAGCTCCTTAACTTGGTGACAAACATTACCTACAGTGGGGAGAACAAGTATTTGATACACTGACGATTTTGCAGGTTTTCCTACTTACAAAGCATGTAGAGGTCTGTAATTTTTTATCATAGGTACACTTCAACTGTGAGAGACGGAATCTAAAACAAAAATCCAGAAAATCACATGGTATGATTTTTAAGTAATTAATTTGCAATTTATTGCATGACATACAGTGGGGCAAAAAAAGTATTTAGTCAGCCACCAATTGTGCAAGTTCTCCCACTTAAAAAGACGAGAGAGGCCTGTAATTTTCATCATAGGTACACTTCAACTATGACAGACAAAATGAGATAAAAAAAAACAATTAAATCACATTGTAGGATTTTTAATGAATTTATTTGCAAATTCTGGTGGAAAATAAGTATTTGGTCAATAACAAAAGTTTATCTCAATACTTTGTTATATACCCTTTGTTGGCAATGACAGAGGTCAAACGTTTTCTGTAAGTCTTCACAAGGTTTTCACACACTGTTGCTGGTATTTTATCCCATTACTCCATGCAGATCTCCTCTAGAGCAGTGATGGTTTGGGGCTGTTGCTGGGCAACACGGACTTTCAACTCCCTCCAAAGATTTTCTATGGGGTTGAGATCTGGAGACTGGCTAGGCAACTCCAGGACCTTGAAATGCTTCTTACGAAGCCACTCCTTTTCTGGATTTTTTTCTCATTTTGTCTGTCATAGTTGAAGTGTACCTATGATGAAAATTACAGGCCTCTCTCATCTTTTTAAGTGTGGAGAACTTGCACAATTGGTGGCTGACTAAATACTTTTTTGCTCCACTGTAGTTCTGAAATAGTCTGTTCATCAACATCAGACCCTTCATAGGCTGGAAACAGACAGACAGAGACAAGACATTGGCTGCTGCATGGCGGTATGTTCCAGAAGTTTACTCACACAAGACTGACAGCAAAGTTAATTCCCTCGCCGCTGCTCCAGGCTCAAGTGCATTGTGGGATTGAATTTGACAGTGCTTTAGAAAAGAGGTTAGGCAATAGGCATCCTCTCAAACACATTCCGTATCATTGTTGCAGTAAAATCTCCACATTGATTTGAATGTTGTATTTTGTGGGCATCACACACATATCCTTATGGTTTTCATAGGTCATACAGTGGCGAATGCAGGCACAACTGACCAGTAGCACTGAGGTTTTATGAGAGCAGAGTTAGCACTGAGGTTATGGTCTCTGCTGTATAAAATATTTTCTCCAGCTGTTTCCAACTTGAATCCTGCTCCAGTCAGTTCTGCTCCAGTCAGTCCTACTCCAGTCAGTCCTGGTCCAGACAGTCCTACTCCAGTCAGTCCTGATCCAGTCAGTCCTACTCCAGTCAGTCCTGATCTAGTCAGTCCTACTCCAGTCAGTCCTACTCCAGTCAGTCCTACTCCAGTCAGTCCTGCTCCAGTCAGTCCTACTCCAGTCAGTCCTGCTCCAGTCAGTCCTACTCCAGTCAGTCCTACTCCAGTCAGTCCTACTCCAGTCAGTCCTACTCCGGTCAGTCCTGCTCCAATTAGTCCTACTCCAGTCAGTCCTACTCCAGTCAGTCCTGCTCCAGTCAGTCCTACTCCAGTCAGTCCTACTCCGGTCAGTCCTGCTCCATTCAGTCCTACTCCATTCAGTCCTACTCCAGTCAGTCCTGCTCCAGTCAGTCCTACTCCAGTCAGTCCTACTCCAGTCAGTCCTGCTCCATTCAGTCCTACTCCAGTCAGTCCTGCTCCAGTCAGTCCTGCTCCCTGTGTGTGTGTCAGGGGCAGTCCCAGTTGGGATGTGTATCCTCTGTGTAGGAGTGGGAGAGATGGTCCTACCGCGTGTATCAACGCCATCACTAACCCCCTCTGTCTGCAGCCTTAATAATGCCTCTGTTTGTCTCCCCTTCCCTGACATTATGCACCCTAACTAATGGGGAAGAGGATAGAGGTTAAAAGAAAGCATACAAAAAATGGTAGGAAGGCAGTGGAGAAGAGAGGAGGCCCAGAGAGAGATTAGAGGACAAAGTGGGCTAAGTGTCCCTCCCACCTTCTCCACATTCAACTGGATTAATCCAACACTCACTCAGAAGCATGATTTCATTAGTCCCTCCCTTTTTAATATGCTCCTCAAATTGAGTCTGCTGCAGCTGTAATTGAGCTCTTACTCCTGATTGGGTATTAATGAAATACTAATAATTTGGTGGATATTTATGTAAGTGTATATTAATACACATGTGAATTGAAAATGTGTTATTTGCATATCCCAACTCCCTCTGAGATACCCTCAGAGTAGGGTCACGGCCAGGGTCAGCCATTATCAACGGTGACCTTCAAGCAATTAGGGTTAAGTGTCTTGCTCAAGGGCACATCAACAGATTTTTCACTTTGTCAGCTCAGGCATGTGAACTACCAACCTTTCAGTTACTGGCCCAATGCTCTAACCGCTAGGCTACCTGCCGCCCTGTGTGTGTCTGTATGTGTGCACTTCTCTTTTAATGTGTGTATGTATAACTCTGATAGTGTGTCTGTAAATGTATCTTTATTACTTGGGGTGTTGTATCTCACTGTGCCTTCTCTCTTCCCCCCCCAGGTGTATGACACGCCACCCATGGTGGTGAAAGGCCCCCCCAGTGGCCAAGACGTCTATGACACGCCCCCCAGTGTGGACAAGAGCCAGCTGTTCTCCCAGCAAACGGTGAGAGGCTGCTGCTGCACCAACAGGGTGTCCTCTCTGTCTGTTGTTGTAGGAGAGGAGGAAGACAGTGGTAGACTCATCAATCCCAGTGTACTTTACCATCTGTCCTTGTGTGCTGGATATGTGGGGTCTTAAAGTAACCATCCCTCCTCCTTATCATGAGTCAGAATGTGTTCTACATCATTATGAAGTCCTATGGCAGTACAGTATGTGTGTTTGATGTTGCCTCTGTCTCCCTCCCAGGTGTACGACTTCCCCCCCTCCGTCAGTAAGGATGTTCCAGACGCTCCTATCAGGGAGGAGACCTATGATGTCCCCCCCCACTTTGCCAAGCTGAAGAGTCTGGAGAGCCAGAGCCAGGGCTATCTGATCCCCGGGGGACCTGAGCCCCCCATTCCTGAAGATGTGTACGACGTCCCTCCCCCTCCCCTCACCGGCAAGCGCCACCCAGACGCCTATCACGCCCCCCTGGGCCAGGAGATCTACGACATCCCTGCCAGTCTGAGGAAGGGCGGACACCACAACCCCCAGGATGTGTATGATTTCCCACGCGAGCGGCCTGCGTGTGAGGACTCCATCTATGATGTCCCCCCTCAGGTGGTGAGAGACGCGGGTGCCACAGAGGAGATGACTGTCAGCTTCAAACGACTGTCTGCCTCCAGCACGGGCAGCACCCGCAGCAACCTGTCCACCTCCTCTCTGGACATGGTGCCAGTCAGGGAGTCGGCGGTGCCCAGCCAGGCCGGCCCGGGGAAGCTGTTGATCCTAGACCTGGAGCAGGCCATGGAGCGCCTCTCCCATCTACAGCAGGAGGTGGAGGGCTCCGTCTCCCTCCTCATGTCTTTCATCAGTGGGAACTGGCGCAGCCCCACCCAGATGGAGGCCAACCTGCCAGCCATCAGGAAGGCGGTGGACAGGATGAGGGCGGCCGTCAGGGACCTGCTGGAGTTTGCACGGGGGGCCGTGGCCAACTCTGCCCAGGCCACTGACCGCACGCTGCAGGCCAAGCTGGGCAAGCAGGTGCAGAAGATGGAGGAAGCCTTCCAGGGCCTGGTCAAGTACAGCCAGGCTCTGGACGCTGTGGGCTGGGCCCCCTCTGCTCAAATGGCACCCTTAGCAGGCAATGGTGGGGATGACCTGGACCGGCTGGTCATGTGTGCCCGGGGCGTGCCCGACGACACTAAACAGCTGGCTTCCTTTCTCCATGGCAACGCCTCGCTACTCTTTAAAAGGACAAACAAGCAGCAGCAGCTTCCTCTGCCCCACGTCCCCCACACTGCTGACCTCATGGGTCAGATGACCAACAACAACATCTCAGCTTATCAGACAGGAGACGGCAGGGCCAACATCCAGTCCCGGCCCCTGCCGTCCCCGCCCAAGTTCACGGCCGAGGAGGAGACCCATGACCGGCCCTACGAGACTACAGAGGAGGGCTGGATGGAGGACTATGACTATGTGCATTTACAGGTAATACCTCCTCATATGAAAGAACAAAACAGATCATCACATATGCGTTTACATCCTCAATTATCAGTGGAGAATAAGGTTGGAGTGTGTTGGTACTGTCAGTGACAGCACTGGTACTTACAACAGCATGGTGGTTTGGAGCAATCAGCAGCACTCTACATTAACCCATGGATTGTGTTAAGCATGTAAACCATAGTGTCTGTCTGTGTTTAATGACACGCTGGTACAGTATTTCAGATGAAAGAGAAGATAGAGATGACGATACACCAGTAGATTGATCAATTTCCCATACAAGGCTTGGTCATGTGGGATACACATACTCCCCAACGCACTGCTTCAGGTGTCATCATCAGTCACCATTACTGCATGTACAGGCGTGTTTCTCTACCCATCATATGTCATCGCTTTCGCTGTCCATTGCTGCTGTTGTATCCCTCATGTGCAGCAGTGTTGTTGTTATGAAAATGCAAGGAGAACAGATTATGTTAAGATGATATGATCTTATTTAAAATACAGTTATATCTTAAATATGTTTCAGTGCTATATGTGTGGTTGGCACAATAACATACAAATCTCGATGTCATGTGTCACTTTCTCTCAGTGCAGTGGCAGAGCTGCAGTCTGGTCTGGTGTGATATGAGCTCATACTGCCCTCTACTGATTAGGAGGATTATCACACGTGGTGTCAGACATTATTTTATATGGGTGATCCTCCCTTGAGCCAGTTGAATGAAAATCCCATCCCAGCATTGTCTTAGTGTGTTTGTGTCTGTGTTTGGAGCAGTAAATACATCTTCTTTCTGTCGTTTGATTTCCAGGGCAAGGAAGAGTTTGAGAAGAATCAGAGGCAATTATTAGAGAAAGGGACCAGACACAACAAAACCACACTGGAACGGCAGCAGGTGAGGACCTGTGGGTCTGTCAGTCAGTGAGAGTGGATGTGTATCTTAGTAATTAATAAGGGAGTGTTTGAAATAACATTATGTGCGACTGTGCTGTTCCATTGTTGTCTTAGTGGTTGAGGGTTCAATCAGTTCACATGGGATGTTTTACAGATCAGGCAGGTATTTATTTACTCTCTTTGTGTTCCCATCTACTGCAGCTGAAACAGTTTGAGCGACTGGAGCAGGAAGTCAGCCAGCCAATCAACAATGACATCTCAGGCTGGACCCCGCCTCCCCACTATCCAGCGGTCCAGCGGAGCAAGCTGAGCATTGGTGACCGACAGCTGCTGCTCTTCTACTCGGAGCAGTGTGAGGCCAACGTCACCACCCTCACCAACGCCATCGACGCCTTCTACTCCTCCATCAACAACAACCAGCCGCCCAAGATCTTCGTGGCTCACAGCAAATTTGTCATCCTCAGCGCACACAAGCTGGTGTTCATCGGGGACACGCTCTCTCGACAGGCCAAGTCCCCAGAGGTGCGGGCGCATGTGGCCCAGCACAGTAATGCTCTGTGTGACAAACTCAAGGACATCGTGGTGAGCACCAAGACTGCAGCGCTGCAGTATCCTTCCCCCGGTGCGGCGCGAGACATGACGGAGAGGGTGAGGGAGCTGGCCGGCTGCACACAGCAGTTCCGCATGGCTCTGGGCCAGCTGGTGGCCATGTGAACCTCTGGTCCTGAGACACTGACATGGGGAGTCCACACTGGGACACACAGCACCCACACACCCAGTGGGCCACTATCACAGACACATGGACCCTTCATCCTCCTCTTGTCCTTTTTATTTTTAAAAAGGACAACTATCTGACTGGGCTGGGCCATAGGTTGTAAATTAATCATTGTAAATATTTAAGTTACTATTAGCCAGAAAGAAAATGTACTTCCACTATATATATGTTTTTGAGACCTTCTGGGAAAACTCAACAGGATGTAGTTTTTAGGCAATGTCCATTATTATTATTATTGCTAAACTGTAATTATTGCTCTGATTATTATAATTGTTATCATTATTGTTATAATACGTTGATTAAGGATGTTTACATTTCAAACTAAATGTATGTAGTACTTAATGCTGTTTTTCATCCTAGATTATCAATAATGGTGGATTTTGTAAAAGTCATGTACTTAGGTGAGGTGGAGGATATGTTGACAGAAAATAAATAGCTTTCCTTAGAGCTGTCAAAGGAGGCTAGGCATCATGTTGTGAGTGCAAGGCATTCTGGGTAAGACCTGGGAGGGAGAGGTTTCCATGACAGACAGTTAATAAAGTTCTCACTTCTGTCATGGGACAGGATTCATTTGAGTAGCTCTACATACTAATTAAAATGTCCCAATTAGAATACTGTATTTTAGTACCATCTCTTCCTTTGAGATTGAAGGAAGAATGAAAATAATTTTATGGTCAGCATTTCTACTTCCCTTGTTCGTCAAAAGCACAAAGCTTTATGCGTCTGTCTGCTGCCACTAGAGTGCTAGTATTCACCACACTCTCCCAGACTCTCCTAGGCCTGCATGCTCTATGGTCTATAGGGTTGGTTTGGACTCTTGTAACTCTGTTCTAGAAGTCTGTTCTAGATGTCTCCTGTGCTCCATACCAGGCTCTCTGCTCACCTCCCAGAGGTGGAACTCTGCCTCTCCTCCCCCTAGCACTTCCTGGACAGCACTGCTGCACCCTGCAGGCCAGGGGAACCTGTAATGGTTAGGTGTACTGTTTGTGAGGATAGAATTGGTGTGAAAAGTGCATTTGTTTTCATTAGCATGCACTCAACCCCCTTGTAAATTGATGAGCATATTAAGGAGTGGTTGTTTATGAGCTCCACCTCTGCTTTTTACCAAATGGATGTACACACACACACACACACACACACACACACACACACACACACACACACACACACACACACACACACACACACACACACACACACACACACACACACACACACACACACACGCACGTAAGATATTGATGGTAATATCCGTTAGCCTAATATGAACCATTCTTGACACTATTCAAATCACATTGCCGCAGCTGTATCATATCCCACTTCAATAGCTGTACCAGAGGGATGTGAGTTAGCTTGGTCAGGGGGTGTGTTTTACTATTTCTTCAGTCCTGGAGAAATCTCCAAACAAAGCAGAGGAATCTGCTAACACTCTAGTTTCCATTGACCTGTTTTCTAAAACCTGACTGGTTGTATTCTAAGTATCAGATTATGTCAGAGGGTGAAGTTCAATGCAACATATTGTATTATAAAGCACTGCAACATGTTGTTGTGGATATAGTTGAAACCCCTATGAAGTAAAAAAAATAATACATTGAAAACTAAGCTGACTGGTAATGTTATTCTGGTCTCAAATCTGTGTTTTAAGATTTGAAATATATATGTTAAGAACATACTTCTGCTGTACATTGCATAACTGGAAAATACAGTGCTTCGGAAAGTATTCAGGCCCCTTGACTTTTTGTTACGTTACACCCTTATTCTAAAATGGATTTAATTGTGTTTTTCCTTCTGATCAATCTACACACAATGCCCCATAATGACAAAGCAAAAACAGGTTTTTAGAAATCTTTCCAAATGTATAACATGTAAAAAAACTGATACTACATTTACATAAGTATTCAGAACCTTTACTCAGTACTTTGTTGAAGCACCTTTGGAAGCGATAACCGCCTCGAGTCCTCTTGGGTATGATGCTACAAGCTTGGCACACCTGTATTTGGGGAGATTCTCCCATTCTTCTCTGCAGATCCTCTTAAGATCTGTCAGGTTGGATGGAGAGTATTGATGCACGGCTATTTTCCGATCTCTCCAGAGATGTTCGAACGGGTTCAAGCCTGGCCTCTGGCTGGGCCACTCAAGGACATTGAGACATGTCCCGAAGCCACTCCTGCTCTGTCTTGGCTGTGTGCTTACGGTCATTGTCCTGTTGGAAGGGGAACTTTCGACCCAGTCTCAGGTCCTGAGCACTCTGGAGCAGGTTTTCATTAGGATCTCTCTGTACTTTGCTCAGTTCATCTTTCCCTTGATCCTGACTAGTCTCCCAGTCCCTGCCACTGAAAAACATCCCCACAGCATGATGCTGCCACCAATATACTTCACAGTAGGGATGGTGCAAGGTTTCTTCCAGATGTGACTCTTGGCATTCAGGCCAAAACATTCAATCTTGGTTTCATCAGACCAGAGAATCTTGTTTCTCACCGTCTGAGAGTCTTAGGTGCCGTTTGGCAAACTCTAAGCTGTCTGTCATGTGCCTTTTACTGAAGAGTGGCTTCCGTCTGGCCACTCTACCATAAAGGCTTGATTGGTGGAGTGCTGCAGAGATGGCAGTCCTTCTGGAAGGTTTTCCCATCTCCACAGAGGAACTCTAGAGCTCTGTCAGAGTGACTATCAGGTTCTTGGTCACCTCCGAGCAAGGCCCTTCTCCCCCGATTGCTCAGTTTGGCCGGGTGGCCAGCTCTCTTGGTGGTTCCAAACTTCTTCCATTTAAGAATGATGGAGGCCACTGTGTTCTTGTGGACCTTCAAAGCTGCAGATATTTTTTGGTAACCTTCCCCAGACCTGTGCCTCAACACGATCCTGTCTCAGAGCTCTATGGACAATTCCTTCAACCTCATGACTTGGTTTTTGCTCTGACATGCATTGTCAACTGTGGGACATTATACAGACATGTGTGTGCCCTTCCAAATCATGTCCAATCAAGTTGTGGAAACGTCTCAAGGATGATCAATGGAAACAGGATGCACCTGAGCTAAATTTCAAGTCTCATAGCAAAGGGTCTGAAAACTTATGCAAGTAAGGTATTTCTGTTTTAGCTTTGTCATTATGGGGGATTGTGTGTAGATTGAATTGATAAGTGGGGGGGGTTCAAACATTTTAGAATAACGCTGTTACAGAACAAAATGTGGAAAAAGTCAAGGGGTCTGAATACTATCTGAATGTACTGTATGTACTTCACTCATTTTCAGTCACACTTTCAATGGTGTTACAGACCTTTATTTTTTGGGGTGACTTCAGACTTCAGCTTTCGGACAAGTAAAAGAGCAGTCCTACTTGCTTACTAATAAAAACACTAAAATACCATATTACAAAGTAATAAAAATGTAACAAAATGCATACACACATTTATTCTGCCAAAGAACCAGCAGTTTTTGTTAGTTATTCATCAATCAAGTGCTCAATATACCCACAGTGGAGGCTCCTCAAAAGAAAGGGGAGGACCATCCTCCTCAGTGAACTTCATACAAATAAAGTGAAACATTCAAGATAATCATTTTTAGATAAAGCTAAATATATTCACGTCACCAAATAATTTATTAAAACACACTTTTCTGCAATGAAGATCTACAGTA
This sequence comes from Oncorhynchus keta, assembly GCF_023373465.1. Classification (NCBI taxonomy): domain Eukaryota; kingdom Metazoa; phylum Chordata; class Actinopteri; order Salmoniformes; family Salmonidae; genus Oncorhynchus; species Oncorhynchus keta. The sequence continues at coordinate 28,047,332 of NC_068442.1, forward strand.
GCCTCAACATCACTCTGTAGGGTAGCATCACGGTGTAGCTGGAGGACAGCTAGTTTCCATCCACCTCTGGGTACTTTGACTTCCATACAAAACCTAGGAGGCTAGTGGTTCTCACCCCCTTCCATAGACTTACACAGTAATTATGACGACTATCAGAGCTCTTGCAGCATGAACTGACATGTTGTCCACCCAATCAAAGGATCAGAGAATGAATCTAGTACTGAAAGCATAAGGTACAGCTAGCTAAGAATGCAGTGCATAAACTGTGGTGAGTAGTTGACTCAAAGAGAGAGAAAGACAGTAGTTGAACAGTTTTGAACAAATTCAAAAGTGAAGAATAAGCAAGAGAGAGAGCTAACTATATTACGTTGTATTTTCTTTCACTTTAGCGAATGCAGCTAGCTATTTTAGCCTACTCAAACAGAGAAAGATGCTATTTTAGCTCGCTGGCTGGAACTCTTCCAAGTCAAGGTAAGCTTTTGGTTTTATTCATTTATTGCCACCAGGACTGCCGGTGTAACTGCTAAACTGCTTGCTGACAACACTGTACTGCATGATTGTAGCGGGTTTACAATCACGTTAGTTCTAGTAGCTATGTTGACTATGACATTAGCTAATATGGTGACAACAATGTAGGCTGTGTGTAGAGGTTAGCGGTTATATGATTTATGGTTTGGCATGAAGGGAAAACCGAGTGCGTAGATGCAAGAAGGAATTATACAAGGAGCAAAGTGATCATGCTGTTTGTATGTGGCTGCTATGAAAGTGAACTGTGTTTGCCTTTGATCAGTGGTGTATTCAGTCCGCCAGTTCTGTTAAAACGTTTCTTAAACGGAAGCAAACGGATCGAAACGGGATAAACCTACACTACATGACCAAAAGTATGTGGACACCTGCTCGTCATACATCTCATTCCAAAATCATTATATGGAGTTGTCCCCCCTTTGCTGCTATAACAGCCTCCACTATTCTGGGAAGCTTACCACTAGATCTTGGAACATTGCTGAGGGGACTAGCTTCCATACAGCCACAAGAGCATTAGTGAGGTCAGGCACTGATGTTGGGCAATTCCAATTAATCCGAAAGGTGTTTGATGGGGTTGGGGTCAAGTTCTTCATCACCGATCTCGACAAACCATTTCTGTATGGACCTCTCTTTGTGCATGGGGGCATTGTCATGCTGAAACAGGAACTTCCTCAAACTGTTGTTGGAAGCACAGAACCGTTGCGAAAGATTTCCTTTCACTGGAATTAAGGGGCCTAGCCCGAACAATGAAATACAGCCCCAGACCATTATTCCTCCTCCACCAAACTTTATAGTTGGCACTATGCATTGAGGCAGGTAGCAGTCTCCTGGCATCCACCAAACCCAGATTTGTCTGTCAGACTGCCAGATGGTGAAGCGTGATTCATCACTCCAGAGAACAGGTTTTCACTGCTCCAGAGTCCAATGGCGGTGAGCTTTACACCACTCCAGTTGACACTTTGCATTGCACATGGTGATCTTAGGCTTGGGTGTGGCTGCTCGGGCCATGGAAACCCACTTCATGAAGCTCCCGACGAACAGTTTTTGTGCTGATGTTGCTTCCAGAAGCTGTTTGGAACTCAGTAGTGATTGTTGCAACCGAGGACAGACTATTTTTATGCGCTACTCGCTTCAGCACTTGGCAGTTCCGTTCTGTTAGCTTGTGTGGTCTACGTCGGGGCTGAGCCCTCGTTGGTCCTATACATTTCCACTTCACAATAGCAGCATTTACAGTTAACCGGGGCAGCTCTAGTAGAGCAGACATTTGATGACCTGACTTGTTGGAAAGGTGAAATCCTATGATGGTGCCACGTTGAAAGTCACTGAGCTAATTCAGTAAGGTCATTCTACTGCCAATGTTTGTCTATGGAGGTTGCATGGCGGTGTTCTCAATTTTATACACCTGTCAGCAACGGGTGTGGCTGAAATAGCCAAATCCACTAATTTGAAGGAGTGTCCACATACTTTTGTATATATAGTGTACCTGAACTTGTCCAATAGAAACTCTCGTTGGACTAATGATTACGGCCAAATCAGCTACATGCAGGCAAGAGTGTACAAGGTGGTATTGAATGCGTCACTGTCTGTCACTTTGATTAATCAAATTTTTCTCTCGACCCGTGCGCCAATGTTGTAAACTCTCAGCCATAGGCTAAGTTGTAGCAACCTCATGATGGGTATAGGGAAAAGTTGAGTATCATGTAGTAGCCTAAACCTATCAATGTTACATTGAGCTAGTGTGAATGGAATATGAATGACCATCATCCAATGTCACAGGAAGTCGGTGACAGGAGGTTGGGGAGCACTAACTAGTTAGTGGAATGGTATCAAACACATGGAGATGCCATTCCATTAACTCCGTTCCAGCCATTATAATGAGCTGTCCTCCCCTCAGCAGCCTCCACTCTCCAATATGCTGTAATAGAAATAAGGGAATGTTTATAAAACATTTTTGGGCCTCCCTGATACCCAATATATTTCAAACATTTCATTCAGCAGGTCAATGAGTTTTAATGAAAGGAAGGAAATGGCATTGAGGAGTACACCACATCAGTCACAGGCTTCATAAATAAGTGCCTTGATGACGTCGTCCCCACAGTGACCATACGTACATACCCCAACCAGAAGCCATGGATTACAGGCAACATCCGCACTGAGCTAAAGGCTAGCACTGCCGCTTTCAAGGAGCGGGACTCTAACCCAGAAGCTTATAAGAAATCCCGCTATGCCCTCCGACGAACCATCAAACAGGCATAGCGTCAACAATGGACTAAGATCGAATCGTGCTACATAAGCTTCAATGCTAGTCAGATGTGGCAGGGCTTGCAAACTATTACAGACTACAAAGGGAAGCACATCCGAGAGCTGCCCAGTGACATGAGCCGGATGAGCTAAACTACTTCCATGCTCGCTTCGAAGCAAATAACACTGAAACATGCATGAGAGCAACAGCTGTTCCGGACGACTGTGTGATCACGCTCTACGCAGCCGAAGTGAGTAAGACCTTTAAAATAGGCCAACATTCACAAGGCCGCAGGACCAGACAGATTACCAGGATGTGTACTACGAGCATGCGCTGACCAACTGGCAAGTGTCTTCACTGACATTTTCAACCTCTCCCTGTCTGTAATACCAACATGTTTCAAGCAGACCACCATAGTCCCTGATCGGGCTGGGCGGTGTACCGTATTTTACTATATATCGGTATTTATGCACGGACCGGTTTGGGTTTTACTTTACCTTCTATAACATGGTGCTTGCCTACGGAGCTGTGAGGGGAACGGCACCTCAGTACCTCCAGGCTCTGATCAGGCCCTACACCCAAACAAGGGCACTGCGTTCATCCACCTCTGGCCTGCTCGCCTCCCTACCACTGAGGAAGTACAGTTCCCGCTCAGCCCAGTCAAAACTGTTCGCTGCTCTGGCCCCCCAATGGTGGAACAAACTCCCTCACGACGCCAGGACAGCGGAGTCAATCACCACCTTCCGGAGACACCTGAAACCCCACCTCTTTAAGGAATACCTAGGATAGGATAAAGTAATCCTTCTCACCCCCCTTTAAGATTTAGATGCACTATTGTAAAGTGACTGTTCTACTGGATGTCATAAGTTGAATGCACCAATTTGTAAGTCGCTCTGGATAAGAGCGTCTGCTAAATGACTTAAATGTAAATGTAATGTAAATGTAAATTTGAATGTTTGGTTTGTTAAATGTGATACGCCATGTGTAACATCCATTTTTATAACTTACTCCGCTATTTGAGTCATCCCTCTCGGCTCTCTCCATGCCACCTTCCACACAGACCTAGTCCCACCCAGTCACTCAAGGAGCACATTTGTTGTTGCTTGACCATGAGACACTTTCGTTCCGTCTGCATGGTCAATGCAGTACATGCAACAATATTGATGACGATGTTGTTTCCACTTTGGTCTTAATATAAATCAACAAGAGTTCTATAATTACAATATTAGTTTGTGGTTCTTACATCTGCAAACAGCTAGTTTGTATTTTCTTAGCAAGTTTAGCTAAATCGTATTAGACACTAATGCTAATCACTAGTTAGCTAGCTAGCTAATAAAAGTACTGAGTCAAAGCAAACGTAGCTAGCTAATACAGCTTGATACCAGTACTGGTGGAGGCTTAAATCAGTATGTTGTGCAACAGTATCTTCTGAATCAAAGAGGAATAGGCGAAGCGTGACTATGTTGGCTATATGAATAAAGATTTAATGTAGCCAAAGATTATAAGGTCCTATAGGAAACATTGTAAATCACTTTGGTTCCTACCCTGTCACAATAACTCGCCCATGGCATTTTCATTCATTGTCATGTCAAAGACTGTATTCAAAGTGCCCACTATTATTATAACAAACATTCTATTTCCATGATTCCAAAAGTTCACAAAAGTGTTTTGATCTAAATTGCAATTGAAACATTTGGTAAAAAATAAGGCCTAGTATTTTTGCCCATATCGTGGCAGTGTGGATCTGATATCAAATGACTGCAGGAAATGCAGAAATTGATGGAAATGCAGGAAATTATTTTTGGTTGAAGTTGAATTGAACAGTATAAAACAATCCGAATGGATAAAGACCCATTGAAATCATTTAGAATATGTGTTGCCACCAGAGGGTCACATCAAATTAGAAAAATATCATATGTATATATTTCTATATATATGATATTTTGGCCATATCGCCCAGCTCTGGCCGCCCCCAGGTGGTACGGGTAGGTAACAACACATCCGCCATGCTGATCTTCAACACAGGGGCCCCTCAGTGGTGTATGCTCAGTCCCCTCCTGCACTCCATGTTCACTCATGACTGCACTGCCAGGCACGACTCCAACACCATCATTAAGTTTGCCGATGACACAACAGTGGAAGGCCTGATCACCTATTTAACTTATTCCAGAGGCTGCTCCAAAACACCGCCGACGGAGAAGAGGTATTCAGAGTGGACTTCTAGTCCGAGTCAGGAGGCGTACACACTCTCCACCGCTTCGGAGTATATTACTCGCTAATGTTTAGTCTCTGGATAAAAAAGTAAAGGAGCTCAGGGCAAGGATCTCCTCCGAGAGAAACATTAGGGATTGTAACATACTCTGTTTCACGGAAACATGGCTCTCTCGGGATATACTATCCCCCTCCATTCAGCCATCTGGGTTTTCAGTACATCACGCAGACAGGAATAAAGAACTCTCCGGGAAGAAGAAAGGCGGGGGTGTATGTTTCATGATTAACTACTCATGGTGTGATTGTGATAACATACAGAAACTCAAGTCCTTTTGTTCACCCAACCTAGAATACCTCAATCAAATGCCGACCGTATTACATCCAAAGAGAATTCTCTTTGGTTATAGTCACAGTTGTGTATATTCCCCCTCAATCAGATGCCACGATGGCACTCAAAGAACTACACTGGACTTTATGCAAACTGGAAACCACATATCCTGAGGATGCATTTATTGTAGCTGGGGATTTTTACAAAGAAAATTTGAGGAAAAGACTACCTTAGTTCTACCAACACATTGACTATAGTACTCGCCCTGGTAAAACATTGGACCACTGCTATTCAACTTTTCAAAATGCCTACAAGGCCCTCCCCCGCCCTCCCTTCAGCAAATCTACTGAAGTCTCCATTTTGTTCCTCCCTTCCGATAGGCAGAAACTCAAACAGGAAGTATCCTCGCTAGGGTCTTTTCAACACTGGTCTGACCAATCAGAATCCATGCTTCAAGATTGTTTTGATCACGAGGATTGGAATATGTTCTGGGTAGCCTCAGAATAACATTTATGAATACACAGATACAGTGACTGAGGTCATCAGGATGTGTATAGGAGATGTATCCACTGTGACAATTATAAACTACCCAGAAACGGTGGACATATGGCAGCAGTCACACAAAACTGAAAGTGTGAACCACCGCATTTAACCATGGCAAGGTGACGGAATATGGCCGAACACAAAGTGTAGTTACTCCCTCCGTAAGGCAATCAAACAGGCAAAACGTCAGTAAAGAGACAAAGTGGAGTTGCAATTCAACGGCTCAGACACGAGACGTATGTGGCAGGGTCTACAGACAATCACGGACAACAAAGGGAAAACCAGGCACGTCGTGGACACTGACGACAGTGCCACCAACGTGGCCCGCTGCCAAGGACTGTGGGCTCTCCTCCTCCGTAGCCAATGTAAGACATTTAAGCTTATTTACCCTCACAAGGTTACGGGCCCAGACGGCATCACTAGCCACGTCCTCAAGAGCATTAGCAGACCAGCTGGCTGGTCAATCGCTCCCTATCCCAGTCTGCTGTCCCCACTTGCATCAAGATGGCCACCATTGTTCCTGTACCCAAGAAAGCAAAGGTAACTGAACAAAATGACTATTGCCCCATAGCACTCACTTCTGTCATCATAAAGTTCTTTGAGAAGCTAGTTAAGGATCATATCACCTCTACCTTACCTGACACCCTAGACCCACTTCAATTCACTTACCCCCCTGATAGATCTACAGAGGATGCAATCACCATCGCACTGCCCTATCCCATCTGGACTAGAGGAATACCTATGTAAGAGTGCTCATCACTAAGCGCGGACCCTGGGTCTGAACCCCACCCTGTGAAACTAGGTCCTGGACTTCCTAACAGGCTGCCCCCAAGTGGTGAAGGTAGGAAACACCTCCACTTCACTGATCCTCAACACTGGGGTCCCACAAGGGTTTGTGCTCAGCCCCCCTCCTGTATTCCCTGTTCACCCATGACTGCGTGGCCACGCACGCCTCCAACTCAATCATCAAGTTTACAGACGACAACAGTAGTAGGCCTGATTACCAACAATGACGAGACAGCCTACAGGGAGGAGGTGAGGACACTGGGAGAGTGATACCAGGAAAATAACCGCTCACTCAACGTCAACAAAACAAAGGAGCTGATCGTGGTTTTCAGGAAACAGCACGCCCCTATCCACATCGATGGGACAGCAGTGGAGAAGGTGGAAAGTTTCAAGTTCCACTGCGTACACATCACTGACGATCTGAAATGGTCCACCCACACAGACAGTGTGGTGAAGGCGGCGCAACAGCGCCTCTTCAATCTCAGGAGGCTGAAGAAATTTGGCTTGGCCCCTAAAACCCTCAGACTTTTACAGATGCACAATCGAGAGCATCCTATCGGGCTGTATCACTGCCTGGTACGACAACTGCTCCGCCCGCAACCGTAGGGCTTTCCAGAGGGTGGTGCGTTCTGCCCAACGCATCACCGGGGGCAAACTACCTGCCCTCCAGGACACCTACAGCACCCGATGTCACAAGAAGGCCAAAAAGATCAAGGACATCAACCACCCGAGCCACTGCCTGTTCACCCCTCCTTCATCCAGAATGCGAAGTCAGTGCAGGTGCATCAAAGACGCTGGGACAGAGATATAAAAACACCTTATCTCTTAAGGCCATCAAGACTTAAATAGCCATCACTAGCCGGCTTCCACCCGGTTACGCAACCTGACACCTTAGAGGCTGCTGCCCAATATACATAGACTAGGAATCACTGGCCACTTTAATGTTTACATACCGTTTACTCATCTCATATGCATATACTGTATTCGATTCAACGCCATTCCGACATCACTCAAACTAATGTATATATTTCTTAATTGCATTCTTTTACTTTTAGATGTGTACTGTTGTGAATTGTTTTTAGATACTACTGCACTGTTATAGCAAGGAACACAAGCATTTTGCTACACCCGCAATAACATCTGCTAAACATGTGTACATGACCAATAAAATGTGATTTGTTGGTGAAATATTTTACACTAATATAAAATGCTTTAACAGATTGTTTAACAAATAGATCTTTTTTTAAAGATACAGGTCTAAATGATTGGCACCCCTGTTTTGAAAACTCTAGCACCCTCCCCCTGCGAGGATAACAACAGTATTTTGATGAGATTGGTGAACATGTTGGGAGGGATCTTGGACCATTCCTCCATACAGAATCCTTGATATCCTTCTGCTCTTCTGAATGTCAATGAAAAGCATTCTATACACCACTATTGATGAAAATAGGAACATGCGTAGATAATTGGGAATAGACAAACAATTGCATTTTGTTTAGACTGGTGTGATAGCTACCCTAACATTGGTATTGAAACAGCAATATGAAACATTGGTCAGAGGGGAAACAGTTTCTTAGTTGTTTTAAAGCCATCTTTAATTGAAAGTAAAAGATAACTCCTTGGTAATTCCTTAAAAAGTAATGAAAGATGACAAAGTAGTATGTTACAATGATTTTTTAAAACAAGCACTGTTCTAAAAACAGTCAACTCCCATCTACAAACATAGAAAATCAATACTTGTGTGACTACAACATGTTTCATGTCACAAAGTAATAGTTCTATAAAAGTTGACAGAAAGATTAATACATTCTCTTATTTTCTAAACATCCAGATCAATATTTAAATGTGTAGTATCACTGGGGACTCTGTTTTAAGAGAAGTGTAGTGAAATCCTGCTTGCCCATTCTCTTCTGCCCAGGCTGAACTCACAGAGACAGTCCTTGTGTCGCCACATTCAAGTAGTAGGATTTAATTGTATATGAAGTTGAACCTGCAACACAAATAGAACAACTAATCTATAATGCACATTTGTCCATCTTTAAAATGCCAGTTGTACTCTGATTTGAGTCTTAGCAAGTAAGGTATTTCATATTATGGTGAATATACAGCAGTATGGTGAATACCTTACCTACTCAGCAGTTGTGGGAGACTGGATATGATTGGCCCGTAGCCTGGGGCATTGTCATACAGCTCAAAGAGAGGGGCAGCCACCAGCTTATAGTTCTTGGGCACTGCAAACAGTGCTGGGAGACAGACAACCGGTCAATATCCACATCCACTCAGACACACCAACATAACTACACATCAAAATATGTTAACCTTCTTAAAGCTCTTATATACAGGTGATAACCACAGCGATCAACATCAATCAATTGATATGAACAGTCACATTTAAACATTACAGGCTGGTCAACTTACCTTTTTCCTGCAACTGAACCAAAAAGAGCTTCTTGTGCTCTTTGGGTTTGGTAATGTGTGCTGGGATGTAGGGGTACTGTAGATAAAACAGAAACCCCTAACTTAATGGATTCTCATGACATGAGTTTTGAAGTCCAGTGCCTTCGGAAAGTATTCAAACCCCTTGACTTTTTCCACATTTTGTTAAGTTACAGCCTTATTCAAAACTTTATTACCCCCCCAAATCAGTTTACACATAATACCCCATAATGACAAAGCAAAAATCGTTTTTTGCTAATTCATTAAAAATAAACAGAAATATTCAGACCCTTTACTCAGTACTTTATTGAAGTACCTTTGTCAGCAATTAGAGCCTCAAGTCTTGTTGGGTATGACTCCACAAGCTTGGCACACCTGTATTTGGGGAGTTTCTCCCATTATTCTCTGCAGTTCCTTTCAAGCTCTGTCAGGTTGGATGGGGAGTGTTGCTGCACAGCTATTTTCAGGTCGCACCAGAGATGTTCGATCAGGTTCAAATCCGGAGGACATTCAAAGCCTTGTCCCGAAGTCACTCCTGCATTGTCTTGGCTGTGTGCTTAGGGTCGTTGTCCTGTTGGAAGGTGAAAGGTCCTGAGCGCTCTGGACCAGGTTTATTTGGTCCTTCTGTGGCTCAGTTGGTAGAGCATGGCGCTTGTAACGCCAGGGTAGTGGGTTCGATTCCCGGGACCACCCATACGTAGAATGTATGCACACATGACTGTAAGTCGCTTTGGATAAAAGCGTCAGCTAAATGGCATATATTATTATTATATATTATTATTATTATTTTAAGTTTTTATTGAAGACTCATCTCTTCAGTAGGTCCTATGATTGAGTGTAGTCTGGCCCAGGAGTGTGAAGGTGAACGGAAAGGCACTGGAGCAACAACCCGCCCTTGCTGTCTCTGCCTGGCCGGTTCCCCTCTCTCCACTGGGATTCTCTGCCTTAGTGGTGCTCTTCCATGCCGTCCCTAGGAGGGGTGTCACTTGAGTGGGTTGAGTCACTGACGTGATCTCCTGTCTGTGTTGGCATCCCCCCTTGGGTTGTGCTGTGGCGGAGATCTTTGTGGGCTATACTCGGCCTTGTCTCAGGATGGTAAGTTGGTGGTTGAAGATATCCCTCATAGTGGTGTGGGAGCTGTGCTTTGGCAAAGTGGGTGGGGTTATATCCTTCCTGTTTGGCCCTGTCCGGGGGTATCGTTGGATGGGGCCACAGTGTCTCCCGATTCCTCCTGTCTCAGCCTCCAGTATTTATGCTGCAGTAGTTTGTGTGTCGGGGGGCTAGGGTCAGTCTCTTATATCTGGAGTATTTCTCCTGTCCTGTGTGAAATTAAGTATGCTTTCTCTAATTCTCTCTCTTCCTTTCTCTCCCTCTTGGAGGACCTGAGCCCTAGGACCATACCTCAGGACTACCTGGCCTTATGACTCCTTGCTGTCCCCAGTCCACCTGGCCGTGCTGCTGCTCCAATTTCAACTGTTCTGCCTGCGGCTATGGAACCCTGACCTGTTCACCGGACGTGCTGTTTTCAACTCTCTTGAGACAGCAGGAGCGGTAGAGATACTCTGAATGATCGACTATGAAAAACCAACTGAGGTGCTGACCTGTTGCATCCTCGACAACCACTGTGATTATTATTATTTGACCCTGCTGGTCATCTATGAACATTTAAACATCTTGGCCATGTTCTGTTATAATTTCCACCTGGCACAGCCAAAAGAGGACTGGCCACCCCTCATAGCCTGGTTCCTCTCTAGGTTTCTTCCTAGGTTCTGGCCTTTCTAGGGAGTTTTTCCTAGCCAACGTGCTTCTATACCTGCATTGCTTGCTGTTTGGGGTTTTATGCTGGGTTTCTGTACAGCACTTTGAGACATCAGCTGATGTAAGAAGAGCTTTATAAATACATGTGATTTCGTCAAGTATCTCGCTGTACTTTGCTCCGTTCATCTTTGCCTTGATCCTGACTAGTCTCCCAGTCCTTGCTGCTGAAAAACATACCCACAGCTTCACGGTAGGGATGGTGCCAGGTTTCCTCCTGACATGACACTCGGCATTCAGGCCAAAGAGTTGAATCTTGGTTTCATCAGACCAGAGAATCTTGTTTCTCATGGTCTGAAAGTCTTTAGGTGCCTTTTGGAAAACTCCAAGCAGACTGTCATTTTCCTTTTACTGTGGCTTCCGTCTGGCCACTACCATAAAAGCCTGATAGGGGGAGTGCTGCAGAAATGGTTGTCCTTCTGGAAGGTTCTCCCACCTCCACAGAGGAACTCCAAAGCTCTGTCAGAGTGACCATCGGGTTCTTGGTCATCTCCCTGACCAAGGCCCTTCTATCCCGATTGCGCAGTTTGGCCAGGCAGCCAGCTCTAGGAAGAGTCTTGGTGGTTCCAAACTTCTTCCATTTAGATCATGTCCAATCAATTGAATGTACCACAGGTGGACTCCAATCAAGTTGAAGAAACATCTCAAGGATGATCAATGGAAACAGGATGCACCGCAGCTCAATTTCAAGTCTCATAGCAAAGGGTCTGAATACTTATAGAAATATGTATTTTTGTAATATTTTTTTTATTTGCTAGGATTTTTCTTTTTCTTAATACATTTTAGAATAAGGCTGTAACGTAGCAAAATGTGGGAAAAGTAAAGGGATCTGAATACTTTCAGAAGGCACTGTATTCAAATTCAAAAGGCAAGCATAAGTGTGAAAGCGAATGAAAAATAAAGTGACCTGGGACAGTTCATGTGACTCGTCTGAGACCTATAGTATGACTCCATGGGTTCTTAAAGGGGTCCCTGCATACTTCCCTTCCAAAACAGTTTGTGCATATATTATGACAACATTGTGACGTTTTTGTTTGTTTTAGCCTTCAGCAAGGTTTTTTGGGGCTGTTGGTGCACACATTTTTGGGGGTAAGCCGAAGTCGGTAACCCCTTCATCGGTGATTGGTCAACAGTAGGGATTCTTTAGTGTTTGTTGTCAATCAACGAGTGACTAATCATTTTCATGCACATTTTTCCACTTGAGAAATATGGCACCAAACATCTTTGATGTAAAATTGTACAACTAAGATATCCTCAGCCAAAACGTCAAAGTTAATGACAGATTTCCTGAGTTAACTTATATTAATTCTTTCTATTTTGAGGTATACTGGCTACGGCAAAGTACCATTGCAGCTTTTTTTCTAGTTTTAAGGGAGTCCGCCTAGCCAGCCGAACCGAACCATGCTGAGGCCTTTCGCGTAACAGGACAGGAAGGATAACTCCTTGGTAACCCACCTGTGGGGGCTCAAAGTTGGGTCTCCACCAGTTTCCAATAGAGTCATCGATCACCCAGTCCTGCTTCACTCCATCCTGACGCCCCAGGATCTGGACACAGATGTGGGAAAAACACATATGTTTAACTAATATCAAAACTAAAATCACGTTTCAGTCTCTGACAACTATGCATGCTATGTCAGAAAATAATTATCCAGTAGACAAGCAAATGGGAAGTCTAGGTAGTCATGGTATGGTTAACCAGCTCAAATGAAACTGAAATAATCAGCTGCTCCATCTGCCCTGGAATCCAACACTCGTAATTTTACTGTGTGGAGGATTTTTAAAATCAAATTCTGATCAATGTTACCCTTCAATAGTGCTCAACATGAGACATTTTGAAAAATACGTAACCCTTTACCTAGAATGGTCTGCAGCGTGATGTCAAAGTGGTTCTATTGTCCATTGTTGCCAGTGATAAGCCACTTCCAACTTGTCAGAGCTGACCAATTGTTTCCAACCTCTATGCCACTCCCAGTTTTGCACCAAAGTAAATGGAATGGTTTTGATGGCACTAAGCAAACCTTTCCAGATGATCAGGTCACGTTTCATGATAATAATCTGAATGAAGACCATTCAGATTATTATCATGAAACGTGACCTGACATGAAGACCATGTCAGGTCACGTTTCATGATAATAATCTGAATGAAGACCATGTAGCCTGCCTACCTCTGTCATCAATCGCTTCAGTCCATCCACTTCGTCCTCCCCTGCATTCAATTCTCCACCAGGACTGCACACAATTACGTTTCAAAAATACAGTTGGGGCACTTTCAGTTGACTTTAAAAATTTGACTATATGCTCCTGCCAGTTACAGAAGTGTCAAGCTTTTCCTTGTAAATGCTTAGTTGCTTACACATTAGTAACTGGCACCATGCAAGGTGCAGAGGTGGGATGAGAATCAACTCACAGTTTGAAAAAGGTTGTCCCCAACTGCAGCAGTAGAACGTGTGGTAGCCTGTGCTCGTGTACGATCAGAACACCCTCCACTGCCCGCCTCATGCCTACTTTTTCGAACTCATCGCGCATCCTCTGGAACCGAGCCGCTACCGAACTATCCTTCTCGTAGAGAGGTTCCTTTGTGCCAAACGTGTAATTCGTGAGGGGATATCTGAGAGGGCCAATCCCAATAAAATGTTAGCAGCTTAGTTAGGTAAACTCTTAATGTGTTTGCATGCTATGTAACTAACTAGCTACGTAATTGTGTGTATTGTACAATAATTAGGCTTTACTCCACAAGTAGGGAATGTTTTTGTGTTTGCAACATGCAAGAGCACTGTGCGTCGTAACGAGCTAGGTGGGCCTGTTTGTTTAGCCTACTACATCACATATTCAGAAACACTATAGCTAACTAGTTAAAAACCCAACACCGAAAATGAAATTCCGCTATCTAGTTAGACAGGTAAATAACAAGTGCACTTCATAGCTAGCGACGTACAAGTTGATGGTTCTCTCCAGCGTGACAGGTTTGGAAGGCGGGCTGATGCATTTGTTTTCGAACTGGTTCAGTCCACGGCGTGGCCAACCGGTTGAAGGTCTGTTGGGAGGTACAACCGACATCGTTCCACCAAATAAGCAGGATATGTCAAAATCAAAAACACGAATGAAGAGAAAACATTAGACAACTGATCCAAAATTCAGCACACTACTCTTTCCGCAAAAAAATATATATTTCCGGTGTTCTCCCCCTTCGCGTGAACACGCACGCACTCAATTCTTTATTGCTGCGTACCTTGGTAGTTAAGATTTCGGACCACGTTAGGCTGCGTTTCTTTTTATATATCGGTTTGATCGCGGGGGAGGCACTAGTATTGTCTGCTGTTTTAAGTGTGGATATTTGTTTCAAGTGTATTAGTCTATGAATAAATCTCTTTGCCAAAATTCGTCATCTCTTCCATGTCATATTCGACTAGTAGTTCTGAAATGTTTATTGCTTGCCTACATTTTACTCCCTCTATGTTTAATATAACACACACACATTAATGATTAATTTCGGTTGACTATCCTGGCGAGAAGTTTGTTCTATCTATCATGACATCTGATGTGTGCCACAGGAAGTATTAGACTCTAGTCACAAAAGGAAGTGGTTATTTCGGCAATAATAGTTTTCAGAGCCCTCTACTGTTCTCTCTACCCATCCCTCAATCCCACATCCCATCGTGCTTTTCCCTCTTATGGATTTTCCTACATTTTATTTGACACTTTTTCTGTTTCAGTTTTTAAGAGTGTAAGTACAGTAGCAATAATAAAATAGCAATACAAATAATAAATCAAAAATGTGTACTCTGGGCGAAAAAGGAAGTTCAAATATACAAGTCAACATGAGTGCATATCCATAATCACAGTAAACTTTTATAATAATAGAAAAAAATAAGAAAAAAATTAATCAATGTATAAAAATAAAATAAACAAAACTATGACTGAATGTACTTCCAAGAAGAATGACCTCACCAATAGGTCCCTTCGCCCTCAATAGGACACCTCCACATTTTATTTATTTTTTATTTCACCTTTATTTAACCAGGTAGGCTAGTTGAGAACAAGTTCTCATTTGCAACTGCAACCTGGCCAAGATAAAGCTTGAAAGTCCGTGTTGCCCAGCAACAGCCCCAAAACATCACTGCTCTAGAGGCGATCTGCATGGAGGAATGGGCAAAAATACCAGCAACAGTGTGTGAAAACCTTGTGAAGACGTATTGAAAACGTTTGACCTCTGTCATTGCCAACCAAGGGTATATAACAAAGTATTGAGATAAACTTTTGTTATTGACCAAATACTTATTTTCCACCATAATTTGCAAATAAATTCATTAAAAATCCTACAATGTGATTTTCTGAATTTTTTTCCTTCTCATTTTGTCTGTCATAGTTGAAGTGTACCTATGATGAAAATTACAGGCCTCTCTCATCTTTTTAGGTGGGAGAACTTGCACAATTGGTGGCTGACTAAATAATTTTTTGCCCCACTGTATGTTGAAAAACAAATTATACTCCCATTAAGCGCAAACCAGATGGGATGGCGTATCGCTGCAGAATGCTGTGGCAGCCATGGTACTGTGTGCCTTGAATTCTAAATAAATCACTGACAGTGTCACCAGTAAGGCACCTCCACACCATCACACCTCTTCCTGCATATTTCACGGTGGGAACCACACATGCGGAGATCATCCGTTCACCTACTCTGCGTCTCACAAAGACACGTGGTTGGAACCAAAAATCTTACATTTGGACTCACCAGACCAAAGGGCAGATTTCCACCGGTCTAATGTCCATTGCTCATGTTTCTTGGCCCAAGCAAGTCTCTTCTTCTCATTGGTGTCCTGTAGTAGTGGATTCTTTGCAGCAATTCAACCATGAAGGCCTGATTTACGCAGTCTCCTCTGAACAGTTGGTGATGAGATGTGTCTGTTACTTGAACTCTGTGAAGGATTTATTTGGGCTGCAATTTTTTTCCCTTCTTTTTTTTTAGCCCTTTTTCTCCCCAATTTCATGTTATCCAATTGTTTTTAGTAGCTACTATCTTGTCTCATCGATACAACTCCCGTACGTGCTCGGGAGAGACGAAGGTTGAAAGTCATGCGTCCTCCGATACACAACCCAACCAAGCCGCACTGCTTCTTAACACAGCGCACATCCAAAGCCAGCCGCACCAATGTGTTGGAGGAAACACCGTGCACCTGGCAACCTTGGTTAGCGCGCACTGCGCCCGGCCCGCCACAGGAGTTGCTGGTGCGGGATGAGACAAGGATATCCCTACCGGCCAAGCCCTCCCTAACCCGGAGGACGCTAGACTCAGGGTCTCTGGTGGCACAGCTGCCGCTGCAGTACAATGCCCTTAACCACTGCGCCACCCGAGAGGCCCTAAATACGATAATTTGATGATAGGCCTCTTTTTAGTTAAATACTCCACCTCCGCCTCTTTCCCACATGCAAACAAGAGCGCTTGTACAATGCTAACTTTAATTTATTTTTTACAATTTGCATTGTCATTGCATACATAGAATAAATGTTTTGTATCATTGTGACTTGTGTCCAGTTCTACCCATATACAACATTGCCATTGCAAAGCCATAGACAACGATGCATTATGACCATGGATTTATTTTGTTACAGCAAATGATTCCTCAAAAAACAAACATATGTTGATAAGTCTGCAATCCTGACAACCATTATGTATATTTCAAACATCCGATCTTTACCAGTGCAAATGAATAAAAAAATAATATATACAATAGCAATTGAATGAAAGTATCACTCCTAGCAAATCAGAGAAACACTCATATTTCAGTAATAAAGAAAACACTGATAATTGTTTTTATTCTAAATGAATACTGTTAAATCTAGTACAAAGATCATTCTTAGTGCAATTTCATTTATACACCACCATACATGTTCCTCTTGTAGTTTTAGCTACAGGTGTTACTTACCATGATGCAGCCTATGACACAGTTACTTTCTACATTCCCATGGTCATTGATGTATTGCACCCTTGTGAATTCTCACAACTGTAATATTGCACAGTATAGTATTATCAGTTCATAAGGAAGATTGGCAAGACCTGGGCTGTTTTCCATGTGGATGTGTCTTCCACAGTCAAAGGCAGTGCATTGATGTTTCTTCAGATTCTAATGGATTCCAAGAAATCCCATATTATCTGAGGAATATTGGAATAAGTCAGCAGCTGCCTCCAACAAACAAGGTTTTGAAAACCACTAAAATTGCGGTATGACAACAGCTGTTAGGCGGCCAGGTCTACTGATCTTTTTTTTTTTTTTGCATTTGGGTAATGTGTGAAGTTCACACATTGGTAGACAGTTCTTGATGCAGGTGACATTTTAAAGCAACTTGTGTCTTCCATTGATGTGTCCGACCAGTTTGATGTCTAACAAAATCATATGAACCTGCTCAGATCATTGAGAAAGAGGGTGGGGGTTATTTCCCATCTCCTACATCATCATTCCATTCCTCTGGAGTTTGAATAAAATCAATATAATCCCAATGTGGGATTTGGCCTGTCTCTGAAACAAATGGAGGCTCTAGAGAGGCTCTTCATCTGTTCTGAAATCAAACCTTACTTTCCCCTTAACCACCACTAAAATCAATGGAAGGACAGAATGTTTATCTATAATAATTCATCTTATACTAGTCAGAAAAGTTGAAAAGAGGGATGTGGTAGAAAGCTAGTGGATGGAAGAATAAAGTCACTTCAATAGATGGACACGGATTTAATGACACTAGAACATCTCCTTCCTCCCTGTTTAGCGAGTCTACATGTTGATCTTATCCTCTCTGTTTAGCGAGTCTACATGTTGATCTTATCCTCTCTGTTTAGCGAGTCTACATGTTGATCTTATCCTCTCTGTTTAGCGAGTCTACATGTTGATCTTATCCTCTCTGTTTAGCGAGTCTACATGTTGATCTTATCCTCTCTGTTTAGCGAGTCGACATGTTGATCTTATCCTCTCTGTTTAGCAGGTCTACATGTTGATCTTATCCTCTCTGTTTAGCGAGTCTACATGTTGATCTTATCCTCTCTGTTTAGCGAGTCTACATGTTGATCTTATCCTCTGTTTTTGCGAGTCGACATGTTGATCTTATCCTCTCTGTTTAGCAGGTCTACATGTTGATCTTATCCTCTCTGTTTAGCGAGTTCAGATGAAGTTGGATCATCTACCTATTGTTCTAATTTTACTAATGTATGCATTATATTATACACAACCTAGTAGTCATCATAGACAACTTGATGAAAATCAAAGTTACTCTTGTGCACAGGAAAAGCACTGAGGGTTTCAAGAGAAATATATAGATTGTGATTAAGAATAAATAATGATACAAATTGTGCAAAAAAGCAAGGTATGGTGTCTTCATTGTTTTTTCAAATGGGAAGTCTATCATCAAATATTTCCTTGACTTCTCACATTAAAACATACAGAAGAGAATTAACACTATCTCTGTTATCTTATGAATATAATTTTAAAATACAAATATAGTATTTGCCATGAGAATATTTTTATAGAACCAAATATGCTATTTAGGAAAAAAAACAGCTCCACAAGCAGAAACTCTCACACAGACTAAAGTGCTTACAAACCAGGGCCACCGTGGTATAATGCAACTTTTCATACTACCGCTGGCACGATGGCAGAGAATATTGGAACTTCGTAATAGTGCCGGTTATACTCCAAACTTCACTTTTGTACTCGGAATTTATCCTTGAAATGTCAACTGGTCGGTTGGTCTGTTATGAATTGAGATCCCTCAGTCAGGCTCTCTGACTGTAGATCAGTCCAGCTTTAGGAGAGAAGCCATTGCTTATGTTAGGATGTCCTGCGGTCAGCCTTTGAAGTGACAACTGCCAGGGTCCCCACCAGTAAAACTGTTGAACATCAGTGAAAGAAGTCTGAATAATTCCAAATAGATTCAACTCTGGTTCACTGAAAAGCTATACAGTGCTTCTGAAGAAAACTCCCCAGAACGGACATCCTAGTGGATGGAAGATAGGCCCACAGAGTTCTGAGTGACAAGAATCCCTCCTGCTCTGCTCACATTGGGTCAGGTAGGCTGGATCTAAGACATGACGACAGGGGATGGAACAAATCTGAGAGTCTTGAGGAATGTCTTGTTTTCTGGCCTGAAAAGGACATGCAAAAGAAAGAAAAGTCAATATTTGCTGTTATTATTACACATGAACTGAGCTGTCCATAGAATCGCCATTCAACTATGCACGAATCCAGTAAGAGATATGGCTGTGTGCATTTGTATTTGTATTTTTTAAGGATCCCCATCAGCTGTTGCCAAGGCAGCAGCTACTCTTTCTGGGGTCCAGCAACATTAAGGCAGTTATATACAATTTAAAATATTACATGACATTACATTTCATAACACTTTTCACAACACATTAAGTGTGTTCCCTCAGTCCACTACTCCACTATCACATACCTACAATATAAAATCCATGTCTACGTGTGTGTAGTGTGCGTGTCTTATCATGTGAATGTGTGTCTGTGCCTTTGTGTGTGTCTCTTCACAGTCGCCACTGATCCATAAGGTGGATTTTTATATTTTTCTAAAAATCATATTCTACTGCTTGCATCTGTTACCTGATGTGGAATAGAGTTCCATGGAGCCATGGCTCTATGTAGTACCTTGGGCCTGTTCTTGACTTGGGGATTGTGAAGAGACCTTTGGTGGCATGTCTTGTGCGGTATGAATGGGTGTCTGAGCTGTGTGCTAGTAGTTTAAACAGACCACCTCGCTGCATTCAGTAGTGATGAAGTCAATCTCTCCTCCACTTTGAGCCATGAGAGATTAACATGGATATTATTAATGTTATCTCGCCGTGTACATGTTCTGAGCCAATTGTAATTGCCTGAGGTTCCTCTTTGTGGCACCTGACCACACTACTGAACAGTAGTCCAGGTGCGACAAAACTAGGGCCTGTAGGACCTGCCTGGTTGATAGTACTGTTAAAAAGGCAAAGCAGCGCTTTCTTATGGACAGACTTCTCCCCATCTTAGCTACTGTTGTATCAACATATTTTGACCATGACAGTTTACTCGAAGCAGTTTAGTCACCTCAACTTGCTCAATTTGCCCATTATTTATTCCAAGATTTAGTTGAGGTGTAGGGTTTAGTGAATGATTTGTCCCAAATACAATGCTTTTAGTTTGGAAATATTTAGGACTAACTTATTCCTTGCCACCCATTCTGAAAATAACTGCAGCCCTTTCTTAATTGTTGCAGTGATTTCAGTCGCTGTAGTAGCTGACGTGTATAGTGTTGAGTCAACCGCATACATAGACACACTGGCTTTACTCTACTAGCCTTACTTTACTGGTATGTCATTATTAAAGAATTAAAAAAGTAAAGGGGCCTAGACAGCTGCCCTGGGGAATGTTGGAGAGGCTTCCATTAAAGAAAACCCTCCATGTTCTGTTAGACAGGTAACTCTTTATCCATAATATAGCAGGGTGTGTAAAGCCATAACACATACATTTTTCCATCAGCAGACTACGATCGATAATGTCAAAAGTCACACTAAAGTCTAACAAAATATTTCCCACAATATTTTTATCATCAATTTTTCTCGGCCAATCATCAGTCATTTGTGTAAGTGCCGTGCTTTTTGAATGTCCTTCCATTTAAGCGTGCTTAAAGTCTGTTGTCTATTGGTTTACAGTAAAATATCATTGTATCTGTTCAAAGAAAATCTAAAAGTTTACTAAAGGTTGGTGAAAGGCTGATTGGTCAGCTATTTGAGCCAGTAAAGGGGGCTTTACTATTCTTTTGTAACAGAATTACACACACTTTCTAGTAGGCTTACATGGACTATATGGCAAATAGGAGTGGCAACATCGTCTGCTATTATCATCAGTAATTTTCCATCCAAGTTGTCAGACCTCGGTGGCATGTCATTGTTCATAGACAACAATACATTTTCGACATCTTCCACACTCACTTTAAGGAATTCAAATGTTTGTCTTTTATAATTTGATCAGTTATACTTGGATGTGTAGTCAGCATTTGTTGCTGGCATGTCATCACTAAGTTTACTAATCTTGCCAATGAAATAAATCATTAACGTAATTGGCAATATTAGTGGGTTTTGTGATGAATGAGCCATCTGATGAAATTAATGATGTAGCTGAGTGTGTGCCATATATATACTTTACCTGCCTTTGTCAGGACAAGCATGTGCCAGCGGATCTGTCAAGCCATCATTGTTCCTCACAACCAGCGTTGGGGTAAGCCTCTGCCTCCTGGCTCTGAAACATGTACTGGGACACAGCAGAGTGGGATACACCTGAAGATAACACTGACCAGTACTTTCAATCAACTGCAGAGATGCTACCTGCATAGCACACACTGATTAATCTACCCAATAAGTAAGAAGGCATATTGTTGGCACATTTTTTGACCATTACCTGTCCTTGTCTGACTAAAGCCATAGAAATGTATGGCTGACAAGTAACTGACAACTTGCACTGACTTTACTGGTGGGTTGATTTCACTTAATATAACTAGACTTTAAGACAATATATGCAGAGCTAATTCAAACACCATAAACACATTCCACTCACTGATTTCAGGTTGGAATCCATATCAGTAAAGTTCCACTCACTCAAGGGCAGGTTGAAATTGAATGGCTGTAAAGACAGAACAGCATCATATCAATCTGAGCTGCTGTGAGCTACTGTCTGACTCACTTCTACCTAGTGAAGAGAAACTAGAGATATTCAAAGGTAGTATATCTGTTCCTGCAGTCATTTTGTGTCCCATGCCTTTGTGACACAGTTTCTGGAACAAACTCTGTGTCTGCCAAGTTTTGGAGGGTATTACTCACATCCATGACAGCAGTGGTGGGCTCCACACTCTGCTGGTGGGTCCTCAGGAGAAGCTGCAGGTCCTCCAGACTCATGTCCACATTCTCTTCAGCATCAGGTACCTCAGGCCTACAACACATATCATCATGTCACACTACTAGGGCTTCACTGGAAAACAATACATTCATATGTAATAATAAAAAACATATGTAAAACTTATTATTGAGCTTGGAAAACTGATGGACATGTTTATTTGTTTGCGTGTGTGTCTCTACCTCTCCAGAGCAGGTCTCTTGAGCCTCCTGTCTACTCCAGACCCTCGGCCCTCCAGGACGGATTGTACCATGGCAACAGGGAGGACGGGGGGTTCAGAACACACATCACAGGAGCCCAGTGGGACCCCCTCCCCCCGGCCTCGCACCCCTGGGCTCCCTGGCTCCTCTTTGATCAGCATCATACACTTATCCCTGTGTGGGCACAGAAACACAGCAGTCTTAAGTTTTTATTTATTTGATTTATTTCACCTTTATTTAACCAGATAGGCTAGTTGAGAACAAGTTCTCATTTACAACTGCGACCTGGCCAAGATAAAGCACAGCAGTTCGACACATACAACAACACAGAGTTACACATGGAATAAAAAAACATACAGTAGAAAAAAGAAAAATCTGTATACTGTGAGTGTAAATGAGGTAAGATGAGGGAGGTAAGGCAATAAATAGGCCATGGTGGCGAAGTAATTACCATATAGCAATTAGACACTGGAATGGTAGATGTGCAGAAGATGAACGTTCAAGTAGAGATACTGGGGTGCAAAGGAGCAAGATAAAATAAATAAATACAGTATGGGGATGAGGGAGTTGGATGGGCTGTTTACAGATGGGCTATGTACAGGTGCAGTGATCTGTGAGCTGCTCTGACAGCTGGTGCTTAAAGCTAGTGAGGGAGATATGGGTCTCCAGCTTCAGTGATTTTTGCAGTTCGTTCCAGTCATTGGCAGCAGAGAACTGGAAGGAAAGGCGGCCAAAGGAGGAATTGGCTTTCGGGGTGATCAGGGAGATATACCTGCTGGAGTGCGTGCTACGGGTGGGTGCTGCTATGGTGACCAGTGAGCTGAGATAAGGCGGGGCTTTACCTAGCAGAGACTTGTAGATGACCTGGAGCCAGTGGGTTTGGCGACGAGTATGAAGCGATGGCCAGCCAACAAGAGGTCGCAGTGGTGGGTAGTATAGGGGGCTTTGGTGACAAAACGGATGGCACTGTGATAGACTGCATCCAATTTGTTGAGTAGAGTGTTGGAGGTTATTTTATAGATGACATCACCGAAGTCGAGGATCGGTAGGATAGTCCGTTTTACAAGGGTATGTTTGGCAGCATGAGTGAAGGATGCTTTGTTGCGATATAGGAAGCCAATTCTAGATTTAACTTTGGATTGGAGATGCTTAATGTGAGCCTGGAAGGAGAGTTTACAGTCTAACCAGACACCTAGATATTTGTAGTTGTCCATGTATTCTCAGTCAGAGCTGTCCAGAGTAGTGATGTTGGACGGGCGGGCAGGTGCAGGGAAGTGATCGGTTGAATAGCATGCATTTAGTTTTACTTGCATTTAAGAGCAGTTGGAGTCCACAGAAGGAGAGTTGTATGGGATTGACGCTTGTCTGGAGGTTAGTTAACACAGTGTCCAAAGAAGGGCCAGAAGTATACAAAATGGTGTCGTCTGTGTAGAGGAGGATCAGAGAATCACCAGCAGTGAGTGCAACATCATTGATGTTATCCAGAGAAGAGAGTCAGCCCGAGAATTGAACCCTGTGGCACCCCCATAGAGACTTCCAGAGGTCCGGACAACAGGCCCTCTGATTTGACACACTGAACTCTATCAGAGAAGTAGTTGGTGAACCAGGCGAGGCAATCATTTGAGAATCCAAGGCTGTCGAGTCTGCCAATAAGAATGTGGTGATTGACAGAGTCGAAAGCCTTGGCCAGGTCGATGAATACGGCTGCACAGTAATGCCTCTTATCGATGGGGGTTAGGATATCGTTTTGGACCTTGAGCGTGGCTAAGTGCACCCATGATCAGCTCTGAGACCAGCTCTGAAACCAGATTGCATTGCAGAGAAGGTACGGTGGAGTTCGAAATGGTTGGTAATCTGTTTGTTGACTTGGCTTTCGAAGATCTTGGAAAGGCAGGGTAGGATAGATATGGGTCTGTAGCAATTTGGGTCTAGAGTGTCTCCCCCTTTGAAGAGGGGGATGATCGCGGCATCTTTCCAATCTTTGGGAATCTCAGACGATACGAAAGAGAGGTTGAACAGTCTAGTAATAGGGGATGCAACAATTTGGGCAGATAATTTTAAAAAGAGAGGGTCCAGATTGTCTAGCCCGGCTGATTTGTAGGGGTCCAGGTTTTGCAGTTCTTTAAGAACATCAGCTATCTGGATTTGGGTGAAGGAGAAATGGGGGAGGCTTGGGCGAGTCGCTGTGGGGAGTGCAGGGCTGTTGACCGGGGTAGGGGTAGCCAGGTGGAAAGCATGGCCAGCAATAGAATAATGCTTATTGAAATTCTCAATTATAGTGGATTTATCGGCCAGTGACAGTGTTTCCTAGCCTCAGTGCAGTGGGCAGCTGGGAGGAGGTGCTCTTATTCTCCATGGACTTTACAGTGTCCCAGAACTTTCTTGAGCTTGTGCTACAGGATGCACATTTCTGTTTGAAAAAGCTAGCCTTAGCTTTCCTAACTGCCTGTGTATATTGGTTACTAACTTCCCTGAAAAGTTGAATATCACAGGGGCTATTTGATGCTAATGCAGAACGCTATATTATGTTTTTGTGCTGGTCAAGGGTAGTCAAGTCTGGAGAGAACCAAGAGCTATATCTGTTCCTGGTTCTACATTTTTTGAAAGGGGCATGCTTATTTAAGATGGTGAGCAAGGCACTTTTAAAGAATGACCAGGCACCCTCTACTGACGATATGAGGTCAATATCCTTCCAGGATACCTGGGCCAGGTCGATTAGGAAGGCCTGCTCGCTGAAGTGTTTTAGGGAGCGTTTGACAGTGATGAGGGGCGGTGTTTGACTGCAGACCCGTTACGGATGCAGGCAATGAGGCAGTGATCGCTGAGATCTTGGTTGAAAACAGCAGAGGTTTATATCAGTCCTGCTGAAAAAGGCTTCTCAACAACAGATTTCTTCCAATCTCGACTACATACTAGATTTTGATGCTTTGGAAGCCACTACAGGATAAAATGTGTCTTTGCTTTTGTTCTTTGACACTTACCTTGTCTCCTCTGTTTGCATTTGCATGTTGCTGGGTTGTGACATTTCAGTAACGTCTGATATGATTGGTCCTCCTGTCATTGCACCATTGGAGCAAGAGGCTGTTTCTGTGGATGGCTGTGGAGAAGGAACAGTAAAATAGTTTAATTAAAGGTTTGTGAAGCTCATAGCCTGACAGACACTATGCAGTTAAAAATATAACATGTTTTATATGATAGTCATGATGTCCCAATGCTGGAAACTATAAACACAGTACATACAAACACATACTTTGTAAAAATAGTGTAATAGTGTAATAGTGTAATAGTGTAATGGTGAAAGGTAGAGTGGGTTCATACCGACTGGATATAGAACGGTTCATGCAGGGGCTCCATTTGGTGGGTATGGCTGAACTTGGAGGCTGAGGGCGTGGTTGAACCATCGTCCAACATAAGGGGACTAGGAGGGCCAAGCATCACCATGATGAGGAATATAGAGAAATCAATAGTGAATCAATGGAAGTACTCTCTTCACTTCTGCAATGAAATGCCTTAGAACTGTTAACTCATCATTTATAGACTGAGAGCCATAGACAGCTGTGTCTATAGCCTCTATAGCATAGCCTTACTGGATGAGAGCTTCCACCGAAGGTGGTTCCTCTCCCTGTTCGGACGGGGCTCGGCGGTCGCCGGCCTACTAGCCATCCCCAATCCATGTTTCCTTTTCAGTTTGTTTTGTCTTTGTGTGTATTTTCCCCGCTTAAGTTTGTGCGGGATTCTTTTCTTGTTGCTTGTGGAGGCTTTCCTCAGTGTATTTTGCAGGTGGTTATTATAGTAAGGTGCGTTGTGTTTTTGCGCCTTACGGGAGTCCTGTTAGTTCCCATTGTGTTGGGCATTGTTTTGGGGTATTGTACTGTACCGTGTTTTTGGACTTGCCCTTATTAAAATATACGCTACACTGACATCTCTGTTCTCCTGCGTTTTACTTCTCACCTACCTTCAGTGCATAAACGCAACAGTGGTAGTTTTGAGAAACTAAATTTTTAATAAAGCTACGCTTGTATCGAACATGTAGGCATTAAAACACTGAAAAACCTACTTGCTTTTTGACAACAGAGAAAAGTTATGAATTACATTATGTCATTGACTTTTCTGATAATGTTCTTTTATTCATCTTATATCAACCACTGCTGTTTCTATTTTGCAAAAGCAGTGTGCACATAATGTAATATCTTTATCAGTAATATATCTAAAAAGGTGCTCTTTAGAACCTAGAAGGGTTCTTTGGCTTTCCCCACAGGAGAACCCTTTGAATAACCCTTTTGGTTCTGGGTAGAACCCTTTTGGCTCCAGGTAGAACTCTTTTGGGTTCCATGTAGAACACTTTCCAAACAGGGTTCTACCTGGAATGAAAAAGGGTTATCCTATGGCAGTGGTCATCAACCTTCTCTGAGTCAAGATCACTTTCTGAGTCAAATTGCCGAGATCTACCGCTCTGATTTTTTATTAACATGACTTAAAAAATGTAAGCCTATGCAACATTAACTAATTAAAAACAGTACTGTAGTAATGTGGTTTGTGCAGTAAGCTATAGGCCCAATACATTATCACCACATACTGGCTTTGCTTGAATTTACCTGCTAATGCATTGTTTTTATATATATTTCAAAATTTGAGGTAGGCTATGTGATCACAACGGTAATAGATCCACTGTTGTATTATTTGTGAGGCACAGCTGAGTGAGCATACATTTAAATAATTTGCTTTTTATTTTACTGGGCTGATGGTGCCTGCATCTGATGGTCAGTCTCTGTGGAGGGAGAGAGCAGCAGACTGAGGGTCCACCTCTCAACATCCCTCTGCTCTCCCTTTCCTGCACACTGACCAAAAAGGGACACCATCTTCCAGCTGATGGCGAAACTCGAGTCGCACCGCATTATTTCTGTTTCATGCACAAATTCATGTTGTTACTCCTATGAACAGAGAAAGTAAAATATTCCTTGATATTAAAAAAGACCCAAGCCGCAAATAATAATAATATTCATGGTTTTAAACGTTTTGAAATCTCAAAGTACCAAGATTGCTGAAGCTTTATTTTCATGCCTGCAACGTCACTGCAGACTCGGTCATCTGAGCAATCTGATTGGCCAGCTTTAGCATAGTGCACTTGATTTCCTCTCCAGGCCCACCGGGAAGGCAGAGTTTGTATCTTCAGGCATATAAAATGGCAACAGTTGTTTCCCTATCCGGTGCGCAGGACAGCTGAATTGGCTGCACTTTTCTAAGAGTGTTCCATTACTAACCACCAACAGCATACATCTTTTTTCTACGAGTGTTCCATTACTAACCACCAACAGCATACATCTTTTTTCTACGAGTGTTCCATTACTAACCACCAACAGCATACATCTTTTTTCTACGAGTGTTTCATTACTAACCACCAACAGCATACATCTTTTTTCTTAGAGTGTTCCATTACTAACCACCAACAGCATACATCTTTTTTCTACGAGTGTTTCATTACTAACCACCAACAGCATACATCTTTTTTCTTAGAGTGTTCCATTACTAACCACCAACAGCATACATCTTTTTTCTTAGAGTGTTCCATTACTAACCACCAACAGCATACATCTTTTTTCTACGAGTGTTCCATTACTAACCACCAACAGCATACATCTTTTTTCTAAGAGTGTTCCATTACTAACCACCAACAGCATACATCTTTTTTCTTAGAGTGTTCCATTACTAACCACCAACAGCATACATCTTTTTTCTACGAGTGTTCCATTACTAACCACCAACAGCATACATCTTTTTTCTAAGAGTGTTCCATTACTAACCACCAACAGCATACATCTTTTTTCTTAGAGTGTTCCATTACTAACCACCAACAGCATACACATTTTTTCTAAGAGTGTTCCATTACTAACCACCAACAGCATACATCTTTTTTCTACGAGTGTTTCATTACTAACCACCAACAGCATACATCTTTTTTCTAAGAGTGTTTCATTACTAACCATCGACAGCATACATCTTTTTTCTACGAGTGTTTCATTACTAACCACCGACAGCATACATCTTTTTTCTACGAGTGTTTCATTACTAACCACCAACAGTATACATCTTTTTTCTACGAGTGTTTCATTACTAACCACCGACAGCATAAATTGCATTGTAGAAGCCAGCTATGGCACAGTGTTATGAATGTTATTGGAAACGGTATAAACAGATCTGAAAATGTCCAGTTAAAGGGATGTCAGTTCTAAGTCTTCTGGCGGTATGGATGTGACAGATGAAATGATGGAAAATATGAGTGTTTTATGTCACTGTCCTTTGTTCTTTGACTTTGACCGATTTGTTCACACGGGTCACACAAGCTGATGGTGCATTTCCAATAGAGGGTAGAGGGTCATGCGCCCTGGTTCAGTGGGGTGGTGTGGGTGTGAGAGGATGGGAGGGATGGGTGAGTGATTGTGTGTGTGTGTGTGTGTGTGTGTGTGTGTGTGTGTGTGTGTGTGTGTGTGTGTGTGTGTGTGTGTGTGTGTGTGTGTGTGTGTGTGTGTGTGTGTGTGTGGGGCTTAGGGCTCAGTAGGTCTGATTCAGCATTCAGCTCCATTCATCCAAGCTGGGATTGTGTTGCGCATCAGCTGACCACATACAGCTGAGTTGGCCATTCCCACTGCTGTGTTTGTGTGTTTGTGTGTTTGTGTTACTATTGTCATTTGTTAGTATGGTGTGTTAATGAGTGTATGTACATACAAGTGTGTATGTGTGTGTGTGTTTTGAGTGCATGTTTTGTGAATCTTAGCCTTTTGTGTGTGTGTGTGTGTGTGTGTGTGTGTGTGTGTGTGTGTGTGTGTGTGTGTGTGTGTGTGTGTGTGTGTGTGTGTGTGTGTGTGTGTGTGTGTGTGTGTGTGTGTGTGTGTGTGTGTGTGTGTGTGTGTGTGTGTGCACGCACAACAAAGCGAGGCAGTGTACTCACAGCTTTCTCTTCATTCCTACAGTGCTTGTTGTGTTTGACTGCATCTGGCTGAAAAGGAACTGAATCAGCTGTAAAGGAGCAAAAAACAGAATGATTCAGCACCAAACTAACACACTCTGACTCCCCATATTCTCCCTCTCTTTTCCTGTCTCTCTAATTCACACACACTGCATAGTCATGTTAACTGAGAATTTCTCACCTTGTTCATGATTTTCTGCTGCTGGGTGTGGTTCTGTCTCAGTGAGACCACCTCTCTCCACAGCACCTCATTCTGCCTGGAGGAGTAAGACAGACCACTGTGACATTCACCAGTTTACTATCACCCCTTCGCTCATCACCCCGCACGTCCCACACGTGTGTGATCTATATGTGTGATTACTGGGCGATGCTCTGATTTCAGCCTGATGTGTCCTATCTGAGGGCTCACTACCACTGATTCCAGATCAGATAGAGACACGTGACAAGACTACCTTTTCTACTACCTGACACATGCACCACCTGACCAGCACACCTGATGCTATTATAGGGCGCAACAGTCAGGTGAGCAGCTGAATGTTCTCTTAAACCAATGTAGACAATAGACCAAACCCATTGGAACATATAATGAGTCCAGGGACAATGCATGGGCTACTGAGGATGGACTATGAGTCTGTTACATACAGTATGGCTTAGTATGGTTAGTAATACGTTTTGTCCCAGTTCAGTGGCCTTAAACCACATTTTTTTATAGCATTAAACCAACTACAGTACTGATTATAGTAATTGTAATAATTTAGCAAATTGTTGTTGTAACTATGATTGATGCCATGTACCAGCACATATTGCTACTTACTGTTTCATGTCTTGCATCTGACACTCCATGTTCTCTTGTTGGCTGCGCAGTACCTGCACTTCATACAGCAGCTTACTCAAGTCCTCCTGCCGTACTTTGGTCTCTTCACTCTTCACGATGGAGACCTAAACACACAGACAAACAGACACAGAGGTCTCACTATGTGTACTTTGTTGGTGTGTGTGAGTTTTATTTCCTTGGTTTCTGTCTCACCTTCCTCTTGATGTGCTCCAGCAGGTGTTCGTGGCCTTGCAGGAAGTAGAGGTGCTGAAACTCTGTGTCGTCTCGCTCTGGCTTCACCAGACCACTCTGCTCTATGTTCACCACCTTCCTGAAGCCATCTGTACATCCGGCCAGAGGTTAGCGACACACACACACACACACACACACACACACACACACACACACACACACACACACACACACACACACACACACACACACACACACACACACACACACACACACACACACACACACACACACACACACACACACACACACACACACACACACACACACACACACACACACACACACACACACACACATCCAGAGGCACTAACACACATCCAGAGGCACATACACTCAAATACATAAATGAATGCATAGCCTACCTACACATAAACAATACAAAAGTCACTCCTACACAATTGACTTCTAAATACTGCTAAATATCTGACAGGGTACTTCTCTATTCTCTAGAGCTGAGGAGAGGTACTCACACATGTTGAGCTGACGAACAAAGCTGGCCATGTTGTTATGTTTGAAGTATTTTGGCAGCACCTCTTTGGCAAACCTGCCCTGGTCGAACACATGGAAGCTGGTGCCAGTCTGAGGGACATAACCAAAATAGGGGTTCGTGTTTAAGTTCTATGAAACACTGGTTAGACATTGAATACCTCAATTCAACATTAAGGGCCAGTTTCCCAGAAAAGTTAAAGGGACCAAAAGGCAGTTTCAATGGAGATTCTTCACTGAACATGCTTTTTAGTCCAGGACTAGGCTGTCCGGGAAACCAGACCAACGTCAAAAACATATGATGCCCAGTCCTATAAATCCTGTGAAGATTGATCAAGTAGGAAGTGTATTTTTTGCTTTATACCAATAAGTCCATATAAAATCTGTTCTGAGAAATGTGTATCTCCTAGCTATTTTTTTACAGGCTAACTGGATTAAAACGGAACAGGGGAAGCTTAGCCACTTACATTAAAAATATATATATTCTATGTTCTAAAAATTCTATGTGCTAAAATTAAGGTTAAGGGAAAAACTATGTACCAGAAAACTGTACCCACACCTCTTAGACACTAAATCAATGCCAAGCTTATGGACTTCTGTCACTTCATCATAGTCCAATAGCACATTCTTTAAGTGTTAAACAGGTTGGCTACATGATTTTGAAAATGTTGTTAAAGTCAACATTTCTATCCCTATATGTGTCCAGTAAGCAAAAATCAGTTAATGAACATGATGAAGTCATGATTCTCTCAAAGATGGTTACTCACTTACATTTTGAGGACTCTGTAAGCCAGATTGTGGAGTCTTGGGCAAACAGTAACACAAACACAAACAGGAACAAAGATAAAGATGTCAAGGGTTGCTTAGTATGTGGTCTCATTCACCACTTCTTACACTGTGAAGATGTGTGATACAATACTGATATGATCGATACTAATCAGACTTTTATACGATACCCTTAGTTTATAAAGGGAACAACACTGGAAGACATTTACTTGGTTACCCTCCAGATCTATCTGATGCTGCCGATGAATGCAAGGCACATGTTTTGGGTTAACCAAAGGTGTAAACACATCCACGTTTCAGTCAACCTGAGTATAAACAGTCATGATATTCAATTCATTTGATAGTCAAACATAGAACTATGAGTAATAGACAAGTACTATCTTGCCACTGCCCCTAACCATTACTTATCTTCTCATTCTTGTCATTTATATAAAACACATTAAATATAGTCAACTTCATGAAAGAACTCCGACTCTCTTTAACCAACTTAACCAATCAGAAGAGTCAGTACTTCAAGGTACTCACAGCACTCCAGCAGATGAGGTGGTTGGTGTCCGGGTCCTCGACCAAGGTCCACAGTTTGGTGAGGAAGGCAGGCACATTACTGGCATAACCTCCATCCACACCAATAGAGCCAGGAGATTCCTGCATGGCTGCGCTTCAGTTGGAGCTAGGCGGTGTTATTAAGAATATGTGTAAGAGTGTGTATGTGCACAGGTCCTACTCCATCTCTGAGCTGCTTTGCTGCTGACTCTCTCTGGACCAGTCATTCGGCCATATCAGGCCCTGTCATCCCTACAGGCCATCGTCAGCACAAACCTGCCCCTGCAGCATCACCATAGCCCTCCAACACAACAAAAGACCCCACTGGAAAACAATACAGGCCATCACAAAGCCTAGAATAATAGCACACTGTCATGCCAGACAATACAGCACAGGAGTGCTGGTGAATACGTGTGTATACTGAGACTCCTCAATTACTTATCTTCACAGATCATAGAAAAACACCTAAATATCATATAACAACATCATCTAACCCTTAGAAAGAGTACATAGTACAGTATGTGCTTTGCATGAATTGTGTATCAATTCCCACTGGTTTTGTGTCACAAAAGTTATTGATTTTCCCCCAAAAATATAAAGTTATTTTAACTGACTGTTTGATAAAATCTGATAAGGATCATTTCCAAATCCCAGTCAGAAATACACATTAGTTCTTATTTGTGACCATGTAATTGCAATTCTTGTTTGCATCTCTGAAGAATGCTCCTTTTTATGTATCTTGATCTGTGTTTAGTCACATGACAAATAGTTACGCTCCTTAGGCACGAAACAAAAACTGAAACATAAATACAAATAGAAGTAGGGCCTACAATTGTGATGTGATGAAAATCACTGAAACAACACTGAAAAAGAAACACCAAAGTACAAAACATAAATGCAAAAATAGTGACACTGAAAAATATAGCTTATATTCAAGGCTGACATATAGGCTATGTTCAGAATGAGCAGCAACCTTTGTACAGCATGCTTCGAAAAAAAGGTTCTGGATTTAACCAAAACAGTTAAATTCTTTCTTCATACATGGCACCGCTTAAGGTTTTATATAGAACCAAAATTGGTTTCCATACAGAACCCTGTATGGAACCCAAGGGTTCTATATGGAAATAGTTTTGGTTCAGTAAAGAAGAACCCTACAAAGGGTTCTATACACTCACCGCACAAAACATTAGGAACACTCTTTCCAAGACTGACCAGGCAAATCCAGGTGAAAGTGATGATCCCTTATTGATGTCACCTGTTAAAACCACTTCAAAACAGTGTAGATGAAGGGGAAGAGACAGGTTAAATAAAGATGTTTAAGCCATGAGACAATTGAGACATGGATTGTGTATGTGTGCCATTCTGCGGATGAATGGGCACGACAAAACAGGGTATGGTATTAGGTGTCAAGAACTGCAACGCTGCTGGGTTTTTCACACTCAACAGTTTCCAGTGTGTATCAACAATTGTCCACCACCCAAATGACATCCAGCCAACTTTACACAACTGTGAGAAGCATTGGAGTCAACATGGGCCAGCATCCCTTTTGAAAAGCTTTCGACACCTTGTAGAGTCCGTGCTCCGACGAATTGAGGCTGTTCTGAGGACAAAAAGGGGTTGCAACTCAATATTAGTAAAGTGTTCACACAGTGTATATGACCTTTATGGATCCATATATGAAGCAAGCAATATGGAGACTTATATTTCCCTCACTAACTTTAAACATCAGCTATCTGAGCAGCTAACCAATTGCTGGAGCTGTACATAGTCCATCTGTAAATAGCCCACCCAATCTACCTACCTCATCCCCATATTGTTTTTATTTACTTTTCTGCTCTTTTGCACACCAGTATTTCTACTTGCACATCACCATCTGCTCCTCTATCACTCCCGTGTTAATTTGCTAAATTGTAATTACTTCGCTACTATGGCCTATTTATTGCCTTACCTCCTCATGCCGTTTGCACACACTGTATATAGACTTTCTTTTTTTCTTCTATTGTGTTTTTGACTGTACGCTTGTTTATTCCTTGTGTAACTCTGTGTTGTTGTCTGTGTCACACTGCTTTGCTTTATCTTGGCCAGGTTGCAGTTGTAAATGGGAACTTCTTCTCAACTAGCCTACCTGGTTAAATAAAGGTGAAATAAAAATATAACCCTTTCCAGTTAAATCCTTTTTTTCTAAGAGTTCAGTAGCTTCCTCTGAAACTAGTCATCTGAGTTCAATGGTGAAGGGAAATGTAAATGAGTATTGATAGACTTTTTCATCCAACAGAGAAAACTGACAGTATTTTGATAGTTTATGTGGATCATACATCAATGTTTCATTTTAAGGTGGCATTACAGACCTATTTTTCTTTCAATAATCTGTGAAATACATTTTTATAGAAAGTGGCTTAAGCTCTTATCTGATACAAAGTCCCCATTTAAACAGGGACAACAGAGCCCTTCACCCAACACTTTTTTCATGGCACAACAGGGATATTTCACTTTGTTCTGGCTGACAACTTTAAAATAATGGAAGTTTCATTTTTTGTCTTTTTTATGTATTGTGGCGCCATCTAGTGCTTCGATGTTTATGGATTCCAATATCACATTTACTACAGATGGCCAGTTCATAGTCAGTGCATACTTTATAGAAAAGGTCAGTACTGCAATAACAAGGTGTCTGATATCCTCTTACATTTGAATGTGATCTTCACAATGACTTCCAGGTGAACCAACAGGATGTCTCCGACAGCTAGCCAGGATCAGAGTCTTCATGCAGGCCAAAGATGCCCTCTCTGCTCTGGGAGGATGAAACTTGAGCTGCCCTGGTATATTCCATTTCCAGAGTGCACTGTGCTCTGGGTCAAATGGAGATGAATTGAGCTGCACTGGTCCGAGAGGTCAAAAGTAGATTTGTTTTATGGCAATTCGAAACAGAACTTTGCATAACTGAAATATGTGGTCAGTGTAACAGTATGCTGAACACATACAAGAGACCTTCAGACAGAATTTAAGTCAAGCGCCTCCTTTTGGGTTAATAAATAGTTTCTTAAGGGAGAGTTAGGTGATGCAATGCATGCTCTTATACCCTACTATTGTCAGAGTATTTCCAATTTACGCGAGTTGCCAAAGGAGTTACAACCTACTCAGGTATAGAGATAGGATTGATTAGATTCCTGTCTGGCAGGCCATTCTGTAGAGAAGGGCTTTGGAAGAAATGGATGGTAGAGAAACCTACAGGGCTGCTACATAATGGAAGCAACCTGTCAAAGATACAGTCTGTCTAATATCTCAAAGCAACATTTATCTTTTGCTTTCTGAAAAAACAGGAAATAGTTTAGATACTTATCCTGATAATTTATTGATATAAAAAAATACATTTACATGCTGCGAGCAACTACAAAGCAACTCTTAGTCTTTTTTTCCCAAATCACTTGTATTTGCATTTAGATGCATTTGACCCCACATGTGCCTGGGAGAGATCCGGCTGAAATACCTAAGCAGAATCAAAAATGCATTGCATTGATGTTCATTCTCGTGATATCATGGGCATGCTAGACTATAGGGCCTATTTAGGTTTGGGTATGTTACTTTTTCAAATGTAGCCAGTTACAGTTATCTGTTAAATTATTTTCCGTTACTTTTGGATTACTTTCCCCTTAAGAGGCATTAGAAAAAGACAAAAATGATCCATCAAACGCAATTAGTGTGTCATCATAATGGTCTCTGACTATTGGTCAGGCTTGCTCAGGGGGAACAAACGTAAACTTTCGCCTTTTTTCAATGCGGACTTGAATGTCATTGAGAAAACAGAAAGGTGAAGATCCTTTCTGAATTCAAAAGTAATCCAATAAGTAATCATAGTTTTTCAAAAGTAATCTGATTAGAATATTTTAGCTGGTAAAGTAATTGATTACAGTTACATTTAAAAAAAATCAGATTACAGACTGATTACTCCCCAAACACGTCATTGAAATGACGTGGAAACATTGTTGATTCAACCAGTGTGTGCCCAGTGGGTGTTGACAGAACAATGGAATCTATCAGTGAAGGTCTAGTATAAATCTATCCATAATGAAGCCCATGCATTGACGTGCTTTTTAATGTCCTGTTTTTTTCAACCCTGGGTTTGTCAAGCCTTAGAAAGGCCCTGGAATTACTCAATCCTGGGTTTGTCATCCTCAGAAAGGCCCTGGAAGTACTGAATCCTGGGTTTGTCAAGCCTCAGAAAGGCCCTGGAATTACTCAAGCCTGGGTTTGTCAATCCTCAGAAAGGCCCTGGAATTACTCAATCCTGGGTTTGTCAGCCTCAGAAAGGCCCTGGAATTACTCAACCCTGGGTTTGACATCCTCAGAAAGGCCCTGGAATTACTCAACCCTGGGTTTGACATCCTCAGAAAGGCCCTGGAATTACTCAAGCCTGGGTTTGTCAATTCTCAGAAAGGCCCTGGAATTACTCAACCCTGGGTTTGTCAAGCCTCAGAAAGGCCCTGGAATTACTCAAGCCTGGGTTTGTCAAGCCTCAGAAATGCCCTGGAATTACTCAACCCTGGGTTTGTCAAGCCTTAGAAAGGCCCTGGAATTACTCAACCCTGGGTTTGTCAAGCCTTAGAAAGGCCCTGGAATTACTCAACCCTGGGTTTGTCAAGCCTCAGAAAGGCCCTGGAATTACTGAATCCTGGGTTTGTCAAGCCTCAGAAAGGCCCTGGAATTACTGAATCCTGGGTTTGTCAAGCCTCAGAAAGGCCCTGGAATTACTCAAGCCTGGGTTTGTCAATTCTCAGAAAGGCCCTGGAATTACTCAATCCTGGGTTTGTCAAGCCTCAGAAAGGCCCTGGAATTACTCAAGCCTGGGTTTGTCAAGTCTCAGAAATGCCCTGGAATTACTCAACCCTGGGTTTGTCAAGCCTTAGAAAGGCCCTGGAATTACTCAACCCTGGGTTTGTCAAGCCTTAGAAAGGCCCTGGAATTACTCAACCCTGGGTTTGTCAAGCCTCAGAAAGGCCCTGGAATTACTGAATCCTGGGTTTGTCAAGCCTCAGAAAGGCCCTGGAATTACTGAATCCTGGGTTTGTCATGCTTCAGAAAGGCCCTGGAATTACTGAATCCTGGGTTTGTCAATTCTCAGAAAGGCCCTGGAATTACTCAACCCTGGGTTTGTCAAGCCTCAGAAATGCCCTGGAATTACTCAACCCTGGGTTTGTCAAGCCTTAGAAAGGCCCTGGAATTACTCAAGCCTGGGTTTGTCAAGCCTCAGAAATGCCCTGGAATTACTCAACCCTGGGTTTGTCAAGCCTTAGAAAGGCCCTGGAATTACTCAACCCTGGGTTTGTCAAGCCTTAGAAAGGCCCTGGAATTACTCAACCCTGGGTTTGTCAAGCCTCAGAAAAGCCCTGGAATTACTGAATCCTGGGTTTGTCAAGCCTCAGAAAGGCCCTGGAATTACTGAATCCTGGGTTTGTCATCCTTCAGAAAGGCCCTGGAATTACTGAATCCTGGGTTTGTCAATTCTCAGAAAGGCCCTGAAATTACTCAAGCCTGGGTTTGTCAAGCCTTAGAAAGGCCCTGGAATTACTCAACCCTGGGTTTGTCAAGCCTCAGAAAGGCCCTGGAATTACTCAACCCTGGGTTTGTCAAGCCTTAGAAAGGCCCTGGAATTACTCAACCCTGGGTTTGTCATCCTCAGAAAGGCCCTGGAATTACTGAATCCTGGGTTTGTCAAGCCTCAGAAAGGCCCTGGAATTACTGAATCCTGGGTTTGTCAAGCCTTAGAAAGGCCCTGGAATTACTCAACCCTGGGTTTGTCATCCTCAGAAAGGCCCTGGAAGTACTGAATCCTGGGTTTGTCAAGCCTCAGAAAGGCCCTGGAATTACTCAAGCCTGGGTTTGTCAATTCTCAGAAAGGCCCTGGAATTACTCAACCCTGGGTTTGTCAAGCCTCAGAAAGGCCCTGGAATTACTCAACCCTGGGTTTGTCATCCTCAGAAAGGCCCTGGAATTACTGAATCCTGGGTTTGTCAAGCCTCAGAAAGGCCCTGGAATTACTGAATCCTGGGTTTGTCAAGCCTTAGAAAGGCCCTGGAATTACTCAACCCTGGGTTTGTCATCCTCAGAAAGGCCCTGGAAGTACTGAATCCTGGGTTTGTCAAGCCTCAGAAAGGCCCTGGAATTACTCAAGCCTGGGTTTGTCAATTCTCAGAAAGGC
The DNA here is from genome assembly GCF_023373465.1 of Oncorhynchus keta. Classification (NCBI taxonomy): domain Eukaryota; kingdom Metazoa; phylum Chordata; class Actinopteri; order Salmoniformes; family Salmonidae; genus Oncorhynchus; species Oncorhynchus keta. Next base: position 28,085,372 of record NC_068442.1, read on the forward strand.
CCTGGAATTACTCAACCCTGGGTTTGTCAAGCCTCAGAAAGGCCCTGGAATTACTCAAGCCTGGGTTTGTCAAGCCTCAGAAATGCCCTGGAATTACTCAACCCTGGGTTTGTCAAGCCTTAGAAAGGCCCTGGAATTACTCAACCCTGGGTTTGTCAAGCCTCAGAAAGGCCCTGGAATTACTCAACCCTGGGTTTGTCAAGCCTCAGAAAGGCCCTGGAATTACTGAATCCTGGGTTTGTCAAGCCTCAGAAAGGCCCTGGAATTACTGAATCCTGGGTTTGTCATCCTTCAGAAAGGCCCTGGAATTACTGAATCCTGGGTTTGTCAATTCTCAGAAAGGCCCTGAAATTACTCAAGCCTGGGTTTGTCAAGCCTTAGAAAGGCCCTGGAATTACTCAAGCCTGGGTTTGTCAAGCCTCAGAAAGGCCCTGGAATTACTCAACCCTGGGTTTGTCAAGCCTTAGAAAGGCCCTGGAATTACTGAATCCTGGGTTTGTCAAGCCTCAGAAAGGCCCTGGAATTACTCAACCCTGGGTTTGTCAAGCCTTAGAAAGGCCCTGGAATTACTGAATCCTGGGTTTGTCAAGCCTCAGAAAGGCCCTGGAATTACTGAATCCTGGGTTTGTCATCCTTCAGAAAGGCCCTGGAATTACTCAACCCTGGGTTTGTCAAGCCTCAGAAAGGCCCTGGAATTACTGAATCCTGGGTTTGTCATCCTTCAGAAAGGCCCTGGAATTACTGAATCCTGGGTTTGTCAATTCTCAGAAAGGCCCTGAAATTACTCAAGCATGGGTTTGTCAAGCCTTAGAAAGGCCCTGAAATTACTCAACCCTGGGTTTGTCAAGCCTCAGAAAGGCCCTGGAATTACTCAACCCTGGGTTTGTCAAGCCTTAGAAAGGCCCTGGAATTACTGAATCCTGGGTTTGTCAAGCCTCAGAAAGGCCCAACATTTACATGCTGCGAGCAACTACAAAGCAACTCTTAGTCTTTTTTTCCCAAATCACTTGTATTTGCATTTAGATGCATTTGACCCCACATGTGCCTGGGAGAGATCCGGCTGGAATACCTAAGCAGAATCAAAATGCATTGCATTGATGTTCATTCTCGTGATATCATGGGCATGCTAGACTATAGGGCCTATTTAGGTTTGGGTATGTTACTTTTTCAAATGTAGCCAGTTACAGTTATCTGTTAAATTATTTTCCGTTACTTTTGGATTACTTTCCCCTTAAGAGGCATTAGAAAAAGACAAAAATGATCCATCAAACGCAATTTAGTGTGTCATCATAATGGTCTCTGACTATTGGTCAGGCTTGCTCAGGGGGAACAAACGTAAACTTTCACCTTTTTCAATGCGGACTTGAATGTCATTGAGAAAACAGAAAGGTGAAGATCCTTTCTGAATTCAAAAGTAATCCAATAAGTAATCATAGTTTTCAAAAGTAATCTGATTAGAATATTTTAGCTGGTAAAGTAATTGATTACAGTTACATTTAAAAAAAAAATCAGATTACAGACTGATTACTCCCCAAACACGTCATTGAAATGACGTGGAAACATTGTTGATTCAACCAGTGTGTGCCCAGTGGGTGTTGACAGAACAATGGAATCTATCAGTGAAGGTCTAGTATAAATCTATCCATAATGAAGCCCATGCATTGACGTGCTTTTTAATGTCCTGTTTTTTTCAACCCTGGGTTTGTCAAGCCTTAGAAAGGCCCTGGAATTACTCAATCCTGGGTTTGTCATCCTCAGAAAGGCCCTGGAAGTACTGAATCCTGGGTTTGTCAAGCCTCAGAAAGGCCCTGGAATTACTCAAGCCTGGGTTTGTCAATTCTCAGAAAGGCCCTGGAATTACTCAATCCTGGGTTTGTCAAGCCTCAGAAAGGCCCTGGAATTACTGAATCCTGGGTTTGTCATCCTCAGAAAGGCCCTGGAATTACTGAATCCTGGGTTTGTCAAGCCTCAGAAAGGCCCTGGAATTACTCAAGCCTGGGTTTGTCAATTCTCAGAAAGGCCCTGGAATTACTCAACCCTGGGTTTGTCAAGCCTCAGAAAGGCCCTGGAATTACTCAAGCCTGGGTTTGTCAAGCCTCAGAAAGGCCCTGGAATTACTGAATCCTGGGTTTGTCAAGCCTTAGAAAGGCCCTGGAATTACTCAACCCTGGGTTTGTCAAGCCTCAGAAAGGCCCTGGAATTACTGAATCCTGGGTTTGTCAAGCCTCAGAAAGGCCCTGGAATTACTGAATCCTGGGTTTGTCATCCTCAGAAAGGCCCTGGAAGTACTGAATCCTGGGTTTGTCAAGCCTCAGAAAGGCCCTGGAATTACTCAAGCCTGGGTTTGTCAATTCTCAGAAAGGCCCTGGAATTACTCAATCCTGGGTTTGTCAAGCCTCAGAAAGGCCCTGGAATTACTCAATCCTGGGTTTGTCAAGCCTCAGAAATGCCCTGGAATTACTCAACCCTGGGTTTGTCAAGCCTCAGAAAGGCCCTGGAATTACTCAACCCTGGGTTTGTCAAGCCTTAGAAAGGCCCTGGAATTACTCAACCCTGGGTTTGTCAAGCCTCAGAAAGGCTCTGGAATTACTGAATCCTGGGTTTGTCAAGCCTCAGAAAGGCCCTGGAATTACTGAATCCTGGGTTTGTCATCCTTCAGAAAGGCCCTGGAATTACTGAATCCTGGGTTTGTCAATTCTCAGAAAGGCCCTGGAATTACTCAACCCTGGGTTTGTCAAGCCTCAGAAAGGCCCTGGAATTACTCAACCCTGGGTTTGTCAAGCCTTAGAAAGGCCCTGGAATTACTCAACCCTGGGTTTGTCAAGCCTCAGAAAGGCCCTGGAATTACTCAACCCTGGGTTTGTCAAGCCTTAGAAAGGCCCTGGAATTACTCAACCCTGGGTTTGTCAAGCCTTAGAAAGGCCCTGGAATTACTCAACCCTGGGTTTGTCAAGCCTCAGAAAAGCCCTGGAATTACTGAATCCTGGGTTTGTCAAGCCTCAGAAAGGCCCTGGAATTACTGAATCCTGGGTTTGTCATCCTTCAGAAAGGCCCTGGAATTACTGAATCCTGGGTTTGTCAATTCTCAGAAAGGCCCTGAAATTACTCAAGCCTGGGTTTGTCAAGCCTTAGAAAGGCCCTGGAATTACTCAACCCTGGGTTTGTCAAGCCTCGGAAAGGCCCTGGAATTACTCAACCCTGGGTTTGTCAAGCCTTAGAAAGGCCCTGGAATTACTCAACCCTGGGTTTGTCATCCTCAGAAAGGCCCTGGAATTACTGAATCCTGGGTTTGTCAAGCCTCAGAAAGGCCCTGGAATTACTGAATCCTGGGTTTGTCAAGCCTTAGAAAGGCCCTGGAATTACTCAACCCTGGGTTTGTCAAGCCTCAGAAAGGCCCTGGAATTACTGAATCCTGGGTTTGTCAAGCCTCAGAAAGGCCCTGGAATTACTGAAGCCTGGGTTTGTCAAGCCTCAGAAAGGCCCTGGAATTACTCAACCCTGGGTTTGTCAAGCCTCAGAAAGGCCCTGGAATTACTCAACCCTGGGTTTGTCAAGCCTCAGAAATGCCCTGGAAGCCTGGGTTTGTCAGGCCCTGGGTTTGTCAAGCCTTAGAAAGGCCCTGGAATTACTCAACCCTGGGTTTGTCAAGCCTCAGAAAGGCCCTGGAATTACTCAACCCTGGGTTTGTCAAGCCTCAGAAAGGCCCTGGAATTACTGAATCCTGGGTTTGTCAAGCCTCAGAAAGGCCCTGGAATTACTGAATCCTGGGTTTGTCATCCTTCAGAAAGGCCCTGGAATTACTGAATCCTGGGTTTGTCAATTCTCAGAAAGGCCCTGAAATTACTCAAGCCTGGGTTTGTCAAGCCTTAGAAAGGCCCTGGAATTACTCAACCCTGGGTTTGTCAAGCCTCAGAAAGGCCCTGGCCCTGGGTTTGTCAAGCCTTAGGCCCTGGAACCCTGGAATCCTGGGTTTGTCAAGCCTCAGAAAGGCCCTGGAATTACTCAACCCTGGGTTTGTCAAGCCTCAGAAAGGCCCTGGAATTACTGAATCCTGGGTTTGTCAAGCCTCAGAAAGGCCCTGGAATTACTGAGCCCTGGGTTTGTCATCCTTCAGAAAGGCCCTGGAATTACTCAACCCTGGGTTTGTCAAGCCTCAGAAAGGCCCTGGAATTACTGAATCCTGGGTTTGTCATCCTTCAGAAAGGCCCTGGGAATCCTGGGTTTGTCAATTCTCAGAAAGGCCCTGTACTCAAGCCCTGGGTTTGTCAAGCCTTAGAAAGGCCCTGGAATTACTCAACCCTGGTCAACTCAACCCTGGGTTTGTCAAGCCTTAGAAAGGCCCTGGAATTCTCAGAAAGGCCCTGGAATTCTCGTGATATCATGGGCATGCTAGACTATAGGGCCTATTTAGGTTTGGGTATGTTACTTTTTCAAATGTAGCCAGTTTACTCCCCTTAAGAGGCATTAGAAAAAGACAAAAATGATCCATCAAACCCTGGGTTTGTCAAGCCTCAGAAAGGCCCTGGAATTACTCAACCCTGGGTTTGTCAAGCCTCAGAAAGGCCCTGGAATTACTAACCCTGGGTTTGTCAAGCCTTAGAAAGGCCCTGGAATTGATTATCCTGGGTTTGATTCAAGCCTCAGAAAGGCCCTGGAATTACTCAAGCCTGGGTTTGTGACAGAACAATGGAATCCTCAGAAATGCCCTGGAATTACTCAACCCTGGGTTTGTCAAGCCTTAGAAAGGCCCTGGAATTACTCAAGCCTGGGTTTGTTCAGAAATGCCCTGGAATTACTCAACCCTGGGTTTGTCAAGCCTTAGAAAGGCCCTGGAATTACTCAACCCTGGGTTTGTCAGAAAGGCCCTGGAATTAGCCTGGGTTTGTAGAAAGGCCCTGGAATTACTCAACCCTGGGTTTGTCAAGCCTCATTAAAAGCCCTGGAATTACTGAATCCTGGGTTTGTCATCCTCAGAAAGGCCCTGGAATTACTGAATCCTGGGTTTGTCATCCTTCAGAAAGGCCCTGGAATTACTCAACCCTGGGTTTGTCAATTCTCAGAAAGGCCCTGGAATTACTCAAGCCTGGGTTTGTCAAGCCTCAGAAAGGCCCTGGAATTACTCAACCCTGGGTTTGTCAAGCCTCAGAAAGGCCCTGGAATTACTCAACCCTGGGTTTGTCAAGCCTTAGAAAGGCCCTGGAATTACTCAACCCTGGGTTTGTCAAGCCTCAGAAAGGCCCTGGAATTACTCAACCCTGGGTTTGTTTGTCTGAATCCCTCAGAAAGGCCCTGGAATTACTGAATCCTGGGTTTGTCAAGCCTCAGAAAGGCCCTGGAATTACTCAACCCTGGGTTTGTCAATCCTCAGAAAGGCCCTGGAATTACTCAACCCTGGGTTTGTCAAGCCTCAGAAAGGCCCTGGAATTACTCAACCCTGGGTTTGTCATCCTCAGAAAGGCCCTGGAATTACTGAATCCTGGGTTTGTCAAGCCTCAGAAAGGCCCTGGAATTACTGAATCCTGGGTTTGTCAAGCCTTAGAAAGGCCCTGGAATTACTCAACCCTGGGTTTGTCATCCTCAGAAAGGCCCTGGAAGTACTGAATCCTGGGTTTGTCAAGCCTCAGAAAGGCCCTGGAATTACTCAACCCTGGGTTTGACATTCTCAGAAAGGCCCTGGAATTACTCAACCCTGGGTTTGTCAAGCCTCAGAAAGGCCCTGGAATTACTCAACCCTGGGTTTGTCACTCCCTGGGTTTGTCAAGCCAGAAAGGCCCTGGAATTACTGAATCCTGGGTTTGTCAAGCCTCAGAAAGGCCCTGGAATTACTGAATCCTGGGTTTGTCAAGCCTTAGAAAGGCCCTGGAATTACTCAACCCTGGGTTTGTCATCCTCAGAAAGGCCCTGGAAGTACTGAATCCTGGGTTTGTCAAGCCTCAGAAAGGCCCTGGAATTACTCAAGCCTGGGTTTGTCAATTCTCAGAAAGCCCTGGAATTACTCAACCCTGGGTTTGTCAAGCCTCAGAAAGGCCCTGGAATTACTCAAGCCTGGGTTTGTCAAGCCTCAGAAATGCCCTGGAATTACTCAACCCTGGGTTTGTCAAGCATTAGAAAGGCCCTGGAATTACTCAACCCTGGGTTTGTCAAGCCTTAGAAAGGCCCTGGAATTACTCAACCCTGGGTTTGTCAAGCCTCAGAAAGGCCCTGGAATTACTGAATCCTGGGTTTGTCATCCTTCAGAAAGGCCCTGGAATTACTGAATCCTGGGTTTGTCAATTCTCAGAAAGGCCCTGAAATTACTCAAGCCTGGGTTTGTCAAGCCTTATAAAGGCCCTGGAATTACTCAAGCCTGGGTTTGTCAAGCCTCAGAAAGGCCCTGGAATTACTCAACCCTGGGTTTGTCAGAAAGCCTTACCCTGGGTTTGTCAAAGGCCCTGGAATTACTGAATCCTGGGTTTGTCAAGCCTCAGAAAGGCCCTGGAATTACTGAATCCTGGGTTTGTCATCCTTCAGAAAGGCCCTGGAATTACTCAACCCTGGGTTTGTCAAGCCTCAGAAAGGCCCTGGAATTACTGAATCCTGGGTTTGTCATCCTTCAGAAAGGCCCTGGAATTACTGAATCCTGGGTTTGTCAATTCTCAGAAAGGCCCTGAAATTACTCAAGCATGGGTTTGTCAAGCCTTAGAAAGGCCCTGAAATTACTCAACCCTGGGTTTGTCAAGCCTCAGAAAGGCCCTGGAATTACTCAACCCTGGGTTTGTCAAGCCTTAGAAAGGCCCTGGAATTACTGAATCCTGGGTTTGTCAAGCCTCAGAAAGGCCCTGGAATTACTCAAGCTTGGGTTTGTCAAGCCTCAGAAAGGCCCTGGAATTACTGAATCCTGGGTTTGTCATCCTTCAGAAAGGCCCTGGAATTACTCAACCCTGGGTTTGTCAATCATCAGAAAGGCCCTGGAATTACTCAACCCTGGGTTTGTCAAGCCTCAGAAAGGACCTGGAATTACTCAAGCCTGGGTTTGTCAATCATCAGAAAGGCCCTGGAATTACTCAAATAAGATGACGAAGGACCTAAAGCAGTCTATGGTTGCCAGTGCAGCCTCTGGGCCATGATCTAGTAAAAAGCTTGGCGTAAACATGGTGTCCCCCAGCAGCACTACCCGGTTTAGTGCCTTACCATTTATATAGCATTACGCTCATGCAAATCTCAATTAGCAGATCCTCCATTACAAAATAACATGTCTTATTCAGCCAGTGGTTTTACTTGTATCTGTATTGAAAGTGTATTTTCACCAACAGTAAATAAGTTGCAAATGTTAGTGCTTTTCTTTTTTTCAGAAGAATAGATAGAGAATAGTGGCTTGGAGAGAGATACAGAATAGTAAGAGAGGACAAATACTCAAAGATGAAGGGAAATAGGAACCCTGTGATGAGTATTGAAGAAGGTAAAAACAAGGGGTGGGGTGGCAAGGAGAGCAAGCAATAGAGGGGAGGGGCAGGGAGAGAGAGTATCATCTCATGCTTTGTTGATTTCAAAAAAGCTTTTGACTCAAGTTGGCATGAGGGTCTGCTTTACAAATTGATGGAAAGTGGTGTTGGGGGAAAAACATGACATTATAAAATCCATGTACTCTAACAACAAGTGTGTGGTTAAAATTGGCAAAAGAACACAAGCATTTCTTTCCACGGGGCCGTGGGGTGAGACAGGGATGCAGCTTAAGCCCCACCCTCTACAACATATATATCAGCGAATTTGGCGAGGGCACTAGAACAGTCTACAGCACCCGGCCTCACCCTACTAGAATCTGAAGTCAAATTTGCTGATGACCTGGTGCTTCTGTCCCCAACCAAGTAGGGCCTACAGCAGCACCCAGATCTTCTGCACAGATTCTATCAGACCTGGACCCTGACAGCAAATCTCAGTATACAAAAATAATGTTGTTCCAAAAAAGGTCCAGTTGCCAGGACCAGAAATACACATTCCATCTAGATACCGTTGCCGTAGAGCACACAAAAAACAATTGTCACAGATTTCTAGGAGTGGTGGGTGTAGAGTCAGGCGCAGAGAGCAATACTTCCAAATGAATGCGATTATTGCGCTTGGTCTAGCTAACAATCAGGCAATGACCATAAACCAAGTATGCCTCCAAAACCCATGAAAAGAACATACAACAAAATGCGCAGGCAAAAAACAACTTCACCACTGACAGAAAGGATAAGCCCGTACAAAAGCAGGCAAAAAACAACTTCACCACTGACAGAAAGGATAAGCCCGTACAAAAGCAGGCAAAAAACAACTTCACCACTGACAGTAAGGATAAGCCCGTACAAAAGCAGGCAAAAAACAACTTCACCACTGACAGAAAGGAGAAGCCCGTACAAAAGCAGGCAAAAAACAACTTCACCACTGACAGAAAGGAGAAGCCCGTACAAAAGCAGGGAAAAAACAACTTCACCACTGACAGTCAAGCCTCAGAAAGGCCCTGGTAAGGATAAGCCCGTACAAAAGCAGGCAAAAAACAACTTCACCACTGACAGTAAGGATAAGCCCGTACAAAAGCAGGCAAAAAACAACTTCACCACTGACAGAAAGGATAAGCCCGTACAAAAGCAGGCAAAAAACAACTTCACCACTGACAGAAAGGAGAAGCCCGTACAAAAGCAGGCAAAAAACAACTTCACCACTGACAGTAAGGATAAGCCCGTACAAAAGCAGGCAAAAAACAACTTCACCACTGACAGAAAGGATAAGCCCGTACAAAAGCAGGCAAAAAACAACTTCACCACTGACAGTAAGGATAAGCCCGTACAAAAGCAGGCAAAAAACAACTTCACCACTGACAGAAAGGAGAAGCCCGTACAAAAGCAGGCAAAAAACAACTTCACCACTGACAGAAAGGAGAAGCCCGTACAAAAGCAGGGAAAAAACAACTTCACCACTGACAGTAAGGATAAGCCCGTACAAAAGCAGGCAAAAAACAACTTCACCACTGACAGTAAGGATAAGCCCGTACAAAAGCAGGCAAAAAACAACTTCACCACTGACAGAAAGGATAAGCCCGTACAAAAGCAGGCAAAAAACAACTTCACCACTGACAGAAAGGAGAAGCCCGTACAAAAGCAGGCAAAAAACAACTTCACCACTGACAGTAAGGATAAGCCCGTACAAAAGCAGGCAAAAAACAACTTCACCACTGACAGAAAGGATAAGCCCGTACAAAAGCAGGCAAAAACAACTTCACCACTGACAGTAAGGATAAGCCCGTACAAAAGCAGGCAAAAACAACTTCACCACTGACAGAAAGGAGAAGCCCGTACAAAAGCAGGCAAAAAACAACTTCACCACTGACAGAAAGGAGAAGCCCGTACAAAAGCAGGAAAAAAACAACTTCACCACTGACAGTAAGGATAAGCCCGTACAAAAGCAGGCAAAAAACAACTTCACCACTGACAGTAAGGATAAGCCCGTACAAAAGCAGGCAAAAAACAACTTCACCACTGACAGAAAGGATAAGCCCGTACAAAAGCAGGCAAAAAACAACTTCACCACTGACAGAAAGGATAAGCCCGTACAAAAGCAGGCAAAAAACAACTTCACCACTGACAGAAAGGATAAGCCCGTACAAAAGCAGGCAAAAAACAACTTCACCACTGACAGAAAGGATAAGCCCGTACAAAAGCAGGCAAAAAACAACTTCACCACTGACAGTAAGGATAAGCCCGTACAAAAGCAGGCAAAAAACAACTTCACCACTGACAGAAAGGATAAGCCCGTACAAAAGCAGGCAAAAAACAACTTCACCACTGACAGTAAGGATAAGCCCGTACAAAAGCAGGCAAAAACAACTTCACCACTGACAGAAAGGAGAAGCCCGTACAAAAGCAGGCAAAAAACAACTTCACCACTGACAGAAAGGAGAAGCCCGTACAAAAGCAGGAAAAAACAACTTCACCACTGACAGAAAGGATAAGCCCGTACAAAAGCAGGCAAAAACAACTTCACCACTGACAGAAAGGATAAGCCCGTACAAAAGCAGGCAAAAACAACTTCACCACTGACAGAAAGGATAAGCCCATACAAAAGCAGGCAAAAACAACTTCACCACTGACAGAAAGGAGAAGCCCGTACAAAAGCAGGCAAAAAACAACTTCACCACTGACAGTAAGGATAAGCCCGTACAAAAGCAGGCAAAAAACAACTTCACCACTGACAGAAAGGATAAGCCCGTACAAAAGCAGGCAAAAAACAACTTCACCACTGACAGTAAGGATAAGCCCGTACAAAAGCAGGCAAAAAACAACTTCACCACTGACAGAAAGGAGAAGCCCGTACAAAAGCAGGCAAAAAGAACTTCACCACTGACAGAAAGGATAAGCCCGTACAAAAGCAGGCAAAAAACAACTTCACCACTGACAGAAAGGATAAGCCCGTACAAAAGCAGGCAAAAAACAACTTCACCACTGACAGTAAGGATAAGCCCGTACAAAAGCAGGCAAAAAACAACTTCACCACTGACAGAAAGGAGAAGCCCGTACAAAAGCAGGCAAAAACAACTTCACCACTGACAGAAAGGAGAAGCCCGTACAAAAGCAGGCAAAAAACAACTTCACCACTGACAGTAAGGATAAGCCCGTACAAAAGCAGGCAAAAAACAACTTCACCACTGACAGAAAGGATAAGCCCGTACAAAAGCAGGCAAAAACAACTTCACCACTGACAGAAAGGATAAGCCCGTACAAAAGCAGGCAAAAAACAACTTCACCACTGACAGAAAGGATAAGCCCGTACAAAAGCAGGCAAAAAACAACTTCACCACTGACAGAAAGGATAAGCCCGTACAAAAGCAGGCAAAAACAACTTCACCACTGACAGAAAGGAGAAGCCCGTACAAAAGCAGGCAAAAACAACTTCACCACTGACAGTAAGGATAAGCCCGTACAAAAGCAGGCAAAAACAACTTCACCACTGACAGAAAGGATAAGCCCGTACAAAAGCAGGCAAAAAACAACTTCACCACTGACAGTAAGGATAAGCCCGTACAAAAGCAGGCAAAAACAACTTCACCACTGACAGAAAGGAGAAGCCCGTACAAAAGCAGGCAAAAAGAACTTCACCACTGACAGAAAGGAGAAGCCCGTACAAAAGCAGGCAAAAAACAACTTCACCACTGACAGAAAGGATAAGCCCGTACAAAAGCAGGCAAAAACAACTTCACCACTGACAGTAAGGATAAGCCCGTACAAAAGCAGGCAAAAACAACTTCACCACTGACAGAAAGGATAAGCCCGTACAAAAGCAGGCAAAAACAACTTCACCACTGACAGTAAGGATAAGCCCGTACAAAAGCAGGCAAAAACAACTTCACCACTGACAGAAAGGATAAGCCCGTACAAAAGCAGGCAAAAACAACTTCACCACTGACAGAAAGGATAAGCCCGTACAAAAGCAGGCAAAAAAACAACTTCACCACTGACAGAAAGGATAAGCCCGTACAAAAGCAGGCAAAAAACAACTTCACCACTGACAGAAAGGATTAGCCCGTACAAAAGCAGGCAAAAAACAACTTCACCACTGACAGAAAGGATTAGCCCGTACAAAAGCAGGCAAAAAAACAACTTCACCACTGACAGTAAGGATAAGCCCGTACAAAAGCAGGCAAAAAAACAACTTCACCACTGACAGTAAGGATAAGCCCGTACAAAAGCAGGCAAAAAAACAACTTCACCACTGACAGTAAGGATAAGCCCGTACAAAAGCAGGCAAAAAAACAACTTCACCACTGACAGTAAGGATAAGCCCGTACAAAAGCAGGCAAAAAACAACTTCACCACTGACAGAAAGGATTAGCCCGTACAAAAGCAGGCAAAAAAACAACTTCACCACTGACAGAAAGAATAAGCCCGTACAAAAGCAGGCAAAAAACAACTTCACCACTGACAGAAATGATAAGCCCGTACAAAAGCAGGCAAAAAACAACTTCACCACTGACAGAAAGGATAAGCCCGTACAAAAGCAGACAAAAAACAACTTCACCACTGACAGTAAGGATAAGCCCGTACAAAAGCAGGCAAAAAACAACTTCACCACTGACAGAAAGGATAAGCCCGTACAAAAGCAGGCAAAAAACAACTTCACCACTGACAGTAAGGATAAGCCCGTACAAAAGCAGGCAAAAAACAACTTCACCACTGACAGTAAGGATAAGCCCGTACAAAAGCAGGCAAAAAACAACTTCACCACTGACAGAAAGGATAAGCCCGTACAAAAGCAGACAAAAAACAACTTCACCACTGACAGAAAGGATAAGCCCGTACAAAAGCAGAGGGGCACTAGAAGTTTAAATAGACTATTGATGAACCAAAGTAAGCAACAGGTGAAAACAATCAAGACAAAACCAACAGAAAAGAAAAAGGGATCGTGGCAGCTAGTAGACCGGTGACTATGACCTCCGAGCGCTGCCCGAACAGGGGGAGGAGCTTCAGTGGAAGTCAACAATACATACCTCGGCCTAGGTAAAAGCTCCGCCTTATCTCAGTTCACTGGTCACGATGGCAACACCCACCCGTAGCACGCGCTCCAGCAGGTGTATCTCACTGATCATCCCTAAAGCCAACACCTCATTTGGCCGCCTTTCGTTCCAGTTCTCTGCTGCCTGTGACTGGAACGAATTGCAAAAATCGCTGAAGTTGGAGACTTGTATCTCCCTCACCAACTTCAAACATCTGCTATCTGAGCAGCTAACCGATCGCTGCAGCTGTACATAGTCTATCGGTAAATAGCCCATCCAATTTTACCTACCTCATCCCCATACTGTTTATATTTCTTTACTTTTCTGCTCTTTTGCACACCAGTATCTCTACCTGTACATGACCATCTGATCATCTATCACTCCAGTGTTAATCTGCAAAATTGTAATTATTTGCCTACCTCCTCATGCCTTTTGCACACAATGTATATAGACTCTTTTCTTTCTACAGTGTTATTGACTTGTTAATAGTTTACTCCATGTGTAACTCTGTGTTGTCTGTTCACACTGCTATGCTTTATCTTGGCCAGGTCGCAGTTGCAAATGAGAATCTTGTTCTCAACTAGCCTACCTGGTTAAATAAAGGTGAAATAAAAATAAATATCAGCACCACAGGTATCTTCCACAAAGCTGTGAACCATCTGAGAGACAAGGCAAGAAGGGCCTTCTATGCCATCAAAAGGAACATCTAATAAGACATACCAATTAGGATCTGGTTAAAAACACTTGAATCAGTTATAGAAGCCATTGCCCTTTATGGTTGTGAGGTCTGGGGTCCGCTTACCAACCAAGAATGAACAAAACACCTAATTGAGACTACATACAGAATTCAGCAAAAATATCCTCTGTGTACAACGTAAAACACCAAATAATGATATTAGAGCATAATTAGGCCGATACTCGCTAATGATTAAAATCCAGAAAAGAGCTGTTAAATTCTACAACCACCTAAAAGCAGTGGTGTAAAGTACTTAAGTAAAAATACTTTAAAGTACTACTTAAGTCGTTTTTTGGGGTATCTGTACTTTACTATTTATATTTTTTACAACTTTTATTTTTACTTCACTATATTCCAAAAGAAAATAATGTACTTTAAATCCCATACATATTCCCTGACACCCAGAAGTACTTGTTACATTTTGAATGCTTAGCAGGACAGGAAAATGGTCCAATTCACGCAATTATCCCTGGCCATCCTGGCTGCCTCTGATCTGGCGGACTCTCTATACACATGCTTTGTTTATAAATTATATATGAGTGTTGGAGTTTGCCCCTGGCTATTCGTAAATTAAAAAACAAGAAAATGGTGCCATCTGTTTTGCTTAATATAAGGAATTTTAAATTATTTATACTTTTACTTTTGATACTTAAGTATATTTAAAATCAAATACTTTTAGACTTTTACTCAAGTAGTATTTTACTGGGTGACTTTTACTTTTACTTGAGTCATTTTCTGTTAAGGTATCTATGCTTTTACTCAAGTATTACAATTGGGTACTTTTTCCACCACTGCCTAAAAGGAAGTGATTCCCAAACCTTCCATAACAAAGCCTTCACCTAGAGATTAACCTGGAGAATGGTCCCCTAAGCAAGTTGGTCCTGGGGCTCTGTTCACAAACACAAACAGACCCCACCGAGCCCCAGGAGAGCAACACAATTACACCCAACCAAATCATGAGAAAACCAAAATAATTAGTTGACACATAGGAAAGAATTAACAAAAAAAACAGAGCAAACTAGAATGCTATTTGGCCCTAAACAGAGAGTACACAGTGGCAGAATACCTGACCACTGTGACTGATACAAAATGAAGGAAAGCTTTGACTATGTACAGACTCAGTGACCATGGCCTTTCTATTGAGAATGGACACCATGGCAGACCTGGCTCTCAAGAGAAGACAGGCTATGTGCTCACTGCCCACAAAATAAGGTGGAAACTGATCTGTAATTCCTAACCTCCTGCCAAATGTATGACCATATTGGAGACACATATTTCCCTCAGATTACACACACAGAATTAGAAAGAAATCTCATTTTGATAAACTCCCATGGTTGAAATACCACAATGTGCAATCCCAGCAGCAAGATTTGTGACCTGTTGCCACGAGAAAAGGGCAACCAGTGAAGAACAAACACCATTGTAAATACAACCCATATTTATGTTTATTTATTTTCCCTTTTGTACTTTAACAATTTGTACATCGTTACAACACTGTATATATACATATGACATTTCAAATGTCTTTATTTTTTTGGAGCTTTTGTGAGTTTAATGTTTACTCTTCATTTTTTATTGTTTATTTCACTTTAGTTTATTATCTATTTCACTTACATTGGCCATGTAAACATACAGTTGAAGTCGGAAGTTTACATACACCTTAGCCAAATACATTTAAACTCAGTTTTTCACAATTCCTGACATTTAATCCTAGAAACAATGCTCTGTTTTAGGTCAGTTAGGATCACCAGAATGTGAAATGTCAGAATAATAGTAGAGGTAATGATTTATTTAAGCTTTTATTTCGTTCATCACGTTCCCAGTGGGTCAGAAGTTTACATACACTCAATTATTATTTAGTAGCATTGCCTTTAAATTGTTCAACTTGGGTCAAACGTGTCGGGTAGCCTTCCAAAAGCTTCTCACAATAAGTTGGGTGAATTTTGGCTCATTCCTCCTGACAGAGCTGGTGTAACTGAGTCAGGTTTGTAGGCCTCCTTGCTCGCTCACGCTTTTTCAGTTCTTCCCACAAATGTTCTATAGGATTGAGTTCAGGGCTTTGTGATGACCACTCCAATACCTTGACTTTGTTGTCATTAAGACATTTTGCCACAACTTTGGAAGTATACGGTTGGGATGGTGTTCTTCGGCTTGCAAGCCTCCCCCTTTTTACTCCAAACATAACGATGGTCATTATGGCCAAACAGTTCTATTTTTGTTTCATCAGACCAGAGGACATTTCTCCAAAACGTACGATCTTTGTCCCCATGTGCAGTTGCAAACCGTAGTCTGGCTTTTTTATGGCGGTTTTGGAGCAGTGGCTCCTTCCTTGCTGAGTGGCCTTTCTGGTAATGTGGATATATGACTTTTTTTTTACTGTGGATATCAAATCAAATTGATTTATAGAGCCCTTCTTATGTCAGCTGATATCTCAAAGTGCTGTACAGAAACCCAGCCTAAAACACCAAACAGCAAGCAATGCAGGTGTAGAAGCACGGTGGCTAGGAAAAACTCCCTAGAAAGGCCAAAACCTAGGAAGAAACCGAGAGAGGAACCAGGCTATGAGGGGTGGCCAGTCCTCTTCTGGCTGTGCCAGGTGGAGATTATAACAGAACATGGCCGAAATAGATACTTTTGTACCTGTTTCCTCCAGCATCTTCACAGGGTGCTTTGCTGTTGTTCTGTGATTGATTTGCACTTTTCGCACCAAGGGGGGCAGGGAGAGAGCAATAGAGGGGAGAGGGGGCAGGGGGCAGGGAGAGAGAGCAATAGAGGGAAGGGGGGCAGGGAGAGGGAGCAATAGAGGGAAGGGGGGCAGGGTGAGAGACTAATAGAGGGAAGGGTGGCAGGGAGAGAGAGCAATAGAGGGAGGGGGAGCAAGGAGAGAGAGCAATAGAGGGTGGGGAGCAGGGAGTAAGATAAATATTGGGGAGGGGGGCAGGGAGAGAGAGCAATAGAGGGAAGGGGGGCAGGGAGAGAGGGCAATAGAGGGAAGGGGGCAGGGAGAGAGAGCAATAGAGGAAAGGGGGGCAGGGAGAGAGAGTAATAGAGGGAAGGGGGGCAGGGAGAGAGCGCAATAGAGGGAGGGGGAGCAGGTAGTAAGATAAATATTGGGGAGGGGGGCAGGTAGAGAGAGCAATAGAGGGAAGGGGGGCAGGGAGAGAGAGCAATAGAGGGAGGGGGAGCAGGTAGTAAGATAAATATTGGGGAGGGGGGGCAGGGAGAGAGAGCAATAGAGGGAAGGGGGGCAGGGAGAGAGAGCAATAGAGGGGAGAGGGGGGCAGGGGAGAGAGAGCAATAGAGGGAATGGGGGCAGGGAGAGAGAGAAATAGAGGGAAGGGGAGCAGGGAGTAAGATAAATATTGGGGAGGGGGGGCAGGGAGAGAGAGCAATAGAGGGAAGGGGGCAAGGAGAGAGAGCAATAGAGGGGGGGAGCAGGGAGTAAGATAAATATTGGGGAGGGGGGGCAGGGAGAGAGAGCAATAGAGGGGAGAGGGGGCAGGGGGCAGGGAGAGAGAGCAATAGAGGGGAGGGGGCAGGGAGAGGGAGCAATAGAGGGAAGGGGGGCAGGGAGAGAGAGTAATAGAGAGAAGGGTGGCAGGGAGAGAGAGCAATAGAGGGAGGGGGAGCAAGGAGAGAGAGCAATAGAGGGTGGGGAGCAGGGAATAAGATAAATATTGGGGAGGGGGGCAGGGAGAGAGAGCAATAGAGGGAAGGGGGGCAGGGAGAGAGAGCAATAGATGGAAGGGGGGCAGGGAGAGAGAGCAATAGAGGAAAGGGGGCAGGGAGAGAGAGTAATAGAGGGAAGGGGGCAGGGAGAGAGAGCAATAGAGGGAGGGGGAGCAGAGGGTAAGATAAATATTGGAGAGGGGGGGCAGGTAGAGAGAGCAATAGAGGGAAGGGGGGCAGGGAGAGAGAGCAATAGAGGGAGGGGGAGCAGGCGGAGAGAGAGAAATAGAGGGAAGGGGTCAGGGAGAGAGAGCAATAGAGGGAAGGGGGCAGGGAGAGAGAGCAATAGAGGGAAGGGGTGCAGGGAGAGAGAGCAATAGAGGGAGGGGGAGTAGGCGGTAAAATAAATATTGGGGGGGGCAGGGAGAGAGAGCAATAGAGGGGATGGGGCAGGAAGAGAGAGCAATAGAGGGGAGGGGGCACTGAGAGAGAGCAATGGAGGGGAGGGGGCAGGGAGAGGGAGCAATTGAGGGAAGAGGGGGCAGGGAGAGAGAGCAATTGAGGGGAGAGGGGGCAGGGGAGAGACCGATAGAGGGGAGGGGGCAGGGAGAGAGAGCAATAGAGTGGAGAGGGGGCACTGAGAGAGAGCAATGGAGGGGAGGGGGCAGGGGGAGAGACCAATAGAGGGGAGGGGGCAGGGAGAGAGAGCAATAGAGTGGAGAGGGGGCACTGAGAGAGAGCAATGGAGGGGAGGGGGCAGGGAGAGATAGCAATAGAGGGGAGGGGGCAGGGAGAGAGAGCAATAGAGGGGAGGGGGCAGGGAGAGAGACCAATAGAGGGGATGGGGCAGGAAGAGAGACCAATAGAGGGGAGGGGGCAGGGAGAGAGAGCAATAGAGGGGAGGGGGCAGGGAGAGAGGGCAATAGAGTGGAGAGGGGGCACTGAGAGAGAGCAATGGAGGGGGAAGGGGGAGAGACCAATAGAGGGGAGGGGGCAGGGAGAGAGAGCAATAGAGTGGAGAGGGGGCACTGAGAGAGAGCAATGGAGGGGAGGGGGCAGGGAGAGAGAGCAATAGAGGGGGGGGGGCAGGGAGAGAGAGAGCAATAGAGGGGAGGGGGCAGGGAGAGAGAGAGCAATGGAGGGGAGGGGGCAGGGGAGAGACCAATAGAGGAGAGGGGGCAGGGAGAGAGAGCAATAGAAGGGTGGGGGAACTGAGAGAGAGCAATGGAGGGGAGGGGGCAGGGGGAGAGACCAATAGAGGGGAGGGGGCAGGGAGAGAGAGCAATAGAGTGGAGAGGGGGCACTGAGAGAGAGCAATGGAGGGAGGGGGCAGGGAGAGAGAGCAATAGAGGGGAGGGGGCAGGGAGAGAGAGAGCAATAGAGGGGAGGGGGGCAGGGAGAGAGAGAGCAATGGAGGGGAGGGGGCAGGGGGAGAGACCAATAGAGGGGAGGGGGCAGGGAGAGAGAGCAATAGAGGGGTGGGGGAACTGAGAGAGAGCAATGGAGGGGAGGGGGCAGGGGGAGAGACCAATAGAGGGGAGGGGGCAGGGAGAGAGAGCAATAGAGGGGAGAGGGGGCACTGAGAGAGAGCAATGGAGGGGAGGGGGCAGGGAGAGAGAGCAATAGAGGGGAGGGGGCAGGGAGAGAGAGAGCAATAGAGGGGAGGGGGCAGGGAGAGAGAGAGCAATGGAGGGGAGGGGGCAGGGGGAGAGACCAATAGAGGGGAGGGGGCAGGGAGAGAGAGCAATAGAAGGGTGGGGGAACTGAGAGAGAGCAATGGAGGGGAGGGGGCAGGGGGAGAGACCAATAGAGGGGAGGGGGCAGGGAGAGAGAGCAATAGAGTGGAGAGGGGGCACTGAGAGAGAGCAATGGAGGGGAGGGGGCAGGGAGAGAGAGCAATAGAGGGGAGGGGGCAGGGAGAGAGAGCAATAGAGGGGAGGGGGCAGGGAGAGAGACCAATAGAGGGGATGGGACAGGAAGAGAGACCAATAGAGGGGAGGGGGCAGGGAGAGAGAGCAATAGAGGGGAGGGGGCAGGGAGAGAGAGCAATAGAGGGGAGGGGGCAGGGAGAGAGAGCAATAGAGGGGGAGAAGGCAGGGAGAGAGAGCAATAGAGGGAGGGGTCAGGGTGGGAGAGCAATAGAGGGGAGGGGGCAGGGAGAGAGACCAATAGAGGGGAGGGGGCAGGGAGAGAGACCAATAGAGGGGGAGGGGGCAGGGAGAGAGAGCAATAGAGGGGAGGGGGCAGGGAGAGAGAGCAATAGAGGGGAGGGGGCAGGGAGAGAGACCAATAGAGGGGAGGGGGCAGGGAGAGAGAGCAATGGAGGGGAGGGGGCAGGGGGCAGGGAGAGAGAGAGCAATAGAGGGAATGGGGGCAGGGAGAGAGAGCAATAGAGGGGAGGGGGCAGGGAGAGAGAGCAATAGAGGGGAGGGGCAGGGAGAGAGAGCAATAGAGGGGGAGGAGGCAGGGAGAGAGAGCAATATAGGGGAGGGGTCAGGGTGGGAGAGCAATAGAGGGGAGGGGGCAGGGAGAGAGACCAATAGAGGGGAGGGGGCAGGGAGAGAGACCAATAGAGGGGGAGGGGGCAGGGAGAGAGAGCAATAGAGGGGAGGGGTCAGGGAGAGAGAGCAATAGAGGGGAGGGGGCAGAGAGAGAGAGCAATAGAGTGGAGAGGGGGCACTGAGAGAGAGCAATAGAGGGGAGGGGGCAGGGAGAGAGAGCAATAGAGGGGAGGGGGCAGGGAGAGAGAGCAATAGAGGGGAGGGGGCAGGGAGAGAGAGCAATAGAGGGGAGGGGGCAGGGAGAGAGAGCAATAGAGGGGAGGGGGCAGGGAGAGAGACCAATAGAGGGGAGGGGGCAGGGAGAGAGAGCAATGGAGGGGAGGGGGCAGTGAGAGAGAGCAATAGAGGGGAGGGGGCAGGGAGAGAGAGCAATGGAGGGGAGGGGGCAGTGAGAGAGAGCAATAGAGGGGAGAGGGTCTTCTTCATCAGCATGGAAGAGGCGAAGAGTCAACTTTGTGAAAATGTCAAACTTTGCCAGAGTGATTCATGAGTCACACCATTCAGGAATCAATGTCCCTGGAACCAAGCTTCATAGACTTAACAGCCATCCAGTCGATGGCC
The DNA here is from genome assembly GCF_023373465.1 of Oncorhynchus keta. NCBI lineage: Eukaryota > Metazoa > Chordata > Actinopteri > Salmoniformes > Salmonidae > Oncorhynchus > Oncorhynchus keta. The sequence continues at coordinate 28,105,401 of NC_068442.1, forward strand.
AATTGCATTGCGCTCATCAAGCCAGCATAGATCCTATTTGGAGCTCGAGTCAGACAAAGCCTGAGCTAGACAGCTGAGTCAGATGGGGTGCTCATGGGTAGGATAAGCACTATTGGACTGGCCCTTGATTGATTGATAGGATCCTCTCCTGCCCTGACACTCCAATAAGATACAGTAGACTAAGTTCCAGCTGCTGACTGTTAGCTTTAGCAGTTGATTCTGGACCCTCACCAGGCTGTTACTCTGCAGAATGCCAAAGACCAGAGGGGATGAGAGAGATACTGGTCCCATAGGTACAGTATTGTTGTAGGGTGGGAAGATATTGGAGCCAGCAGAAATTGAAACAGAGTCTGTTAAGAGGATTGATTCTGCTCCTGTTCATATTGAGTCAGGTGTTCTTCCGACTATACTTTTCCCTTCTTTATTTAGTGAAATCGTACCCCACTTTCCTCCATTATTATCTTTATGGAGCTGGCATTCGATGTAGGTGGAATTTTAATTTGATTTAAACCCTTTTATCCAGATATTGGTCTGAGAGATTTCCTGTGGATTTTATACATTGAAACGACCAGCTTTTGTGTTACACACCTACAGTGTCCTACTGATGAAGAAAATTATAGTTTTATAATTACGTTCTAAGACAATATGTTGACAATATGAAAGCTCTTCAGCAAACCAACATTTACATAAATGTGTTTTGTGTCTTGTTTACGATGGTGGTCATTGCTTTACGTGACTGTTTATATGTTCATATTTGTACACATTAAATGAATGTACAGTATCGGATATTTTCCCCTTTTCTTTCGGTCTCTCCTTCACTCATCCGTTTTGTTCCGTCCCTGATTTCTTGCCTTTTCTTTCGGTCTCTCCTTCACTCATCCGTTTTGTTCCGTCCCTGATTTCTTGCCTTTTCTTTCGGTCTCTCCTTCACTCATCCGTTTTGTTCCGTCCCTGATTTCTTGCCTTTTCTTTCGGTCTCTCCTTCACTCATCCACTTTGTTCCGTCCCTGTTTTCTTGCCTTTTCTTTCGGTCTCTCCTTCACTCATCCACTTTGTTCCGTCCCTGATTTCTCCCCCACTGTAGATGAATGTCATTTCAGTGTTTAATTCAGAAGAAAGCTGGAAGAGGCAGTTCTATACTCTCCTCCTCTCTTCCTCCCAGCTCTCTACATTATTCAGAGACAGTGCTTTTAAGAGTGAGGGCCCCAAAGTGCCTTTCCTTTCCTCACGCTCCACAGAGCTGCTCAAGGAGCTCCCCCCTCCCGGAACCCCTCCCGTCACCCGCCCCCGTCCCCACAGACTCTCCCCAAATACGGGAGGCTGGAAACACAGCATGGTGTCCTCCGAGATCACTTAAGAAGCAGAAGCACAGACTACAACAGAGAACCTCTCTTTTATTTATAGCTTGGAGCTGCAGAACAAGAGATGCTGGACACAATATGACACAAGACACATTGTGGTCTAAATTGAAAGTGATTTCTAGTAAATATCCAACATTTTGATAGCAACAGGATTGCTGGTCCTTCCAATTACATCGTGTCACTAAAACTATTTATAAAGGTACAATGGAAATGCAGGGAAACATTGTTATGTTGGGCTTTCACTGTACCTTCATATGTAATTACCAGGTCAACTCATAGTGATGCATGATATATTGTTAAAGTAACTTTTAAAAGTGTATATTCTGTTAACTCATACCCAAATAATGTTTTTATCTCATCCTATACTCATATTTGTGGCTAAAGCTTACATAGGAGAAAAAACACTTCAGGCAGAGTGTTAAAAAATGCTTGCTATTTCCTCATAGAGGATCATGTCGTCCTCCTGAGGAGGATAAACTGGTCAATCAGTGGTCTACTCTCATGAATCTTTTTTTACTCTCAACAATTTGGTTGTTTGTGTACGCTCACACCATTCCAACATAGAACATGTGCTTTTCAACATACTTCATTACCTTTTTTTTTTAAGGAAAACTATTTCACTCATGTTGTAATTAATTATAGATCATTATTCATAGAAATATGGAAACACTGGACAGTTACTTTAATTGGGACCAGATTTTGTATTTATTATGGATCCCCATTAGCTGGATCCCCATTAACAGCTACTCTTCCTGGGGTCCAGACAAATTAAGACACACCACAAAATAAACAAATACAAATGTTTAATAAAACATCATTCCAGACTGCCGGTTGTAGAGTAAAAACAAAATCATACCCTCACTACATTTTCCTGGAAAGGAAGTATGACTGGTACTGTGACTTATAAAGTTGCATTTTTTTGTGAAGTTGCTTTTTATAGACAAGATGGGATTCTGATTGTATCTTTTCTGGGTTACAAAGGCCAAGCATGAGTTCTTCCTGGAACATCTGGAGCAAGCTAAGCTTGGTGTGTGGTTAAACATGAGTTCTTCCTGGAACATCTGGAGCAAGCTAAGCTTGGTGTGTGGTTAAACATGAGTTCTTCCTGGAACATCTGGAGCAAGCTAAGCTTGGTGTGTGGTTAAACATGTGTTCTTCCTGGAACATCTGGAGCAAGCTAAGCTTGGTGTGTGGTTAAACATGTGTTCTTCCTGGAACATCTGGAGCAAGCTAAGCTTGGTGTGTGGTTAAACATGAGTTCTTCCTGGAACATCTGGAGCAAGCTAAGCTTGGTGTGTGGTTAAACATGTGTTCTTCCTGGAACATCTGGAGCAAGCTAAGCTTGGTGTGTGGTTAAACATGTGTTCTTCCTGGAACATCTGGAGCAAGCTAAGCTTGGTGTGTGGTTAAACATGAGTTCTTCCTGGAACATCTGGAGCAAGCTAAGCTTGGTGTGTGGTTAAACATGTGTTCTTCCTGGAACATCTGGAGCAAGCTAACACTTCAGGTGTGGTTAAACATGTGTTCTTCCTGGAACATCTGGAGAGGAGCTTGGTGTGTGGTTAAACATGTGTTCTTCCTGGAACATCTGAGCAAGCTAAGCTTGGTGTGTGGTTAAACATGTGTTCTTCCTGGAACATCTGGAGCAAGCTAAGCTTGGTGTGTGGTTAAACATGTGTTCTTCCTGGAACATCTGGAGGTTGCTTGGTGTGTGGTTAAACATGAGTTCTTCCTGGAACATCTGGAGCAAGCTGCTTGGTGTGTGGTTAAACATGTGTTCTTCCTGGAACATCTAGCGAAGCTTGGTGTGTGGTTAAACATGAGTTCTTCCTGGAACATCTGGAGCAAGCTAAGCTTGGTGTGTGGTTAAACATGAGTTCTTCCTGGAACATCTGGAGCAAGCTAAGCTTGGTGTGTGGTTAAACATGAGTTCTTCCTGGAACATCTGGGAGCAAAGCTTGGTGTGTGGTTAAACATGAGTTCTTCCTGGAACATCTGGAGCTGGATTGGTGTGTGGTTAAACATGAGTTCTTCCTGGAACATCTTCTTGGTGTGTGGTTAAACATGAGTTCTTCCTGGAACATCTGGAGCAAGCTAAGCTTGGTGTGTGGTTAAACATGTGTCCTTCCTGGAACATCTGGAGCAAGCGAAGCTTGGTGTGTGGTTAAACATGAGTTCTTCCTGGAACATCTGGAGCAAGCTAAGCTTGGTGTGTGGTTAAACATGAGTTCTTCCTGGAACATCTGGAGCAAGCCTTGGTGTGTGGTTAAACATGAGTTCTTCCTGGAACATCTGGAGCAAGCTAAGCTTGGTGTGTGGTTAAACATGAGTTCTTCCTGGAACATCTGGAGCAAGCTAAGCTTGGTGTGTGGTTAAACATGAGTTCTTCCTGGAACATCTGGAGCAAGCAAGCTTGGTGTGTGGTTAAACATGAGTTCTTCCTGGAACATCTGGAGCAAGCGAAGCTTGGTGTGTGGTTAAACATGAGTTCTTCCTGGAACATCTGGAGCAAGCTAAGCTTGGTGTGTGGTTAAACATGAGTTCTTCCTGGAACATCTGGAGCAAGCTAAGCTTGGTGTGTGGTTAAACATGAGTTCTTCCTGGAACATCTGGAGCAAGCTAAGCTTGGTGTGTGGTTAAACATGAGTTCTTCCTGGAACATCTGGAGCAAGCTAAGCTTGGTGTGTGGTTAAACATGAGTTCTTCCTGAACATCTGGAGCAAGCGAAGCTTGGTGTGTGGTTAAACATGAGTTCTTCCTGGAACATCTGGAGCAAGCTAAGCTTGGTGTGTGGTTAAACATGAGTTCTTCCTGGAACATCTGGAGCAAGCTAAGCTTGGTGTGTGGTTAAACATGAGTTCTTCCTGGAACATCTGGAGCAAGCTAAGCTTGGTGTGTGGTTAAACATGAGTTCTTCCTGGAACATCTGGAGCAAGCTAAGCTTGGTGTGTGGTTAAACATGAGTTCTTCCTGGAACATCTGGAGCAAGCTAAGCTTGGTGTGTGGTTAAACATGAGTTCTTCCTGGAACATCTGGAGCAAGCTAAGCTTGGTGTGTGGTTAAACATGAGTTCTTCCTGGAACATCTGGAGCAAGCTAAGCTTGGTGTGTGGTTAAACATGAGTTCTTCCTGGAACATCTGGAGCAAGCTAAGCTTGGTGTGTGGTTAAACATGAGTTCTTCCTGGAACATCTGGAGCAAGCTAAGCTTGGTGTGTGGTTAAACATGAGTTCTTCCTGGAACATCTGGAGCAAGCTAAGCTTGGTGTGTGGTTAAACATGAGTTCTTCCTGGAACATCTGGAGCAAGCTAAGCTTGGTGTGTGGTTAAACATGAGTTCTTCCTGGAACATCTGGAGCAAGCTAAGCTTGGTGTGTGGTTAAACATGAGTTCTTCCTGGAACATCTGGAGCAAGCTAAGCTTGGTGTGTGGTTAAACATGAGTTCTTCCTGGAACATCTGGAGCAAGCTAAGCTTGGTGTGTGGTTAAACATGAGTTCTTCCTGGAACATCTGGAGCAAGTGAAGCTTGGTGTGTGGTTAAACATGAGTTCTTCCTGGAACATCTGGAGCAAGCTAAGCTTGGTGTGTGGTTAAACATGAGTTCTTCCTGGAACATCTGGAGCAAGCGAAGCTTGGTGTGTGGTTAAACATGAGTTCTTCCTGGAACATCTGGAGCAAGCTAAGCTTGGTGTGTGGTTAAACATGAGTTCTTCCTGGAACATCTGGAGCAAGCTAAGCTTGGTGTGTGGTTAAACATGAGTTCTTCCTGGAACATCTGGAGCAAGCTAAGCTTGGTGTGTGGTTAAACATGAGTTCTTCCTGGAACATCTGGAGCAAGCTAAGCTTGGTGTGTGGTTAAACATGAGTTCTTCCTGGAACATCTGGAGCAAGCTAAGCTTGGTGTGTGGTTAAACATGAGTTCTTCCTGGAACATCTGGAGCAAGCTAAGCTTGGTGTGTGGTTAAACATGAGTTCTTCCTGGAACATCTGGAGCAAGCGAAGCTTGGTGTGTGGTTAAACATGAGTTCTTCCTGGAACATCTGGAGCAAGCTAAGCTTGGTGTGTGGTTAAACATGAGTTCTTCCTGGAACATCTGGAGCAAGCTAAGCATCTGGAGCAAGTGTGTGGTTAAACATGAGTTCTTCCTGGAACATCTGGAGCAAGCTAAGCTTGGTGTGTGGTTAAACATGAGTTCTTCCTGGAACATCTGGAGCAAGCTAAGCTTGGTGTGTGGTTAAACATGAGTTCTTCCTGGAACATCTGGAGCAAGCTTGGTGTGTGGTTAAACATGAGTTCTTCCTGGAACATCTGGAGCAAGCGAAGCTTGGTGTGTGGTTAAACATGAGTTCTTCCTGGAACATCTGGAGCAAGCTAAGCTTGGTGTGTGGTTAAACATGAGTTCTTCCTGGAACATCTGGAGCAAGCTAAGCTTGGTGTGTGGTTAAACATGAGTTCTTCCTGGAACATCTGGAGCAAGCTAAGCTTGGTGTGTGGTTAAACATGAGTTCTTCCTGGAACATCTGGAGCTAAGCTTGGTGTGTGGTTAAACATGAGTTCTTCCTGGAACAAGCTTGGTGTGTGGTTAAACATGAGTTCTTCCTGGAACATCTGGAGCAAGCTAAGCTTGGTGTGTGGTTAAACATGAGTTCTTCCTGGAACATCTGGAGCAAGTGAAGCTTGGTGTGTGGTTAAACATGAGTTCTTCCTGGAACATCTGGAGCAAGCTAAGCTTGGTGTGTGGTTAAACATGAGTTCTTCCTGGAACATCTGGAGCAAGCTAAGCTTGGTGTGTGGTTAAACATGAGTTCTTCCTGGAACATCTGGAGCAAGCTAAGCTTGGTGTGTGGTTAAACATGAGTTCTTCCTGGAACATCTGGAGCAAGCTAAGCTTGGTGTGTGGTTAAACATGAGTTCTTCCTGGAACATCTGGAGCAAGCTAAGCTTGGTGTGTGGTTAAACATGAGTTCTTCCTGGAACATCTGGAGCAAGCTAAGCTTGGTGTGTGGTTAAACATGAGTTCTTCCTGGAACATCTGGAGCAAGCTAAGCTTGGTGTGTGGTTAAACATGAGTTCTTCCTGGAACATCTGGAGCAAGCTAAGCTTGGTGTGTGGTTAAACATGAGTTCTTCCTGGAACATCTGGAGCAAGCGAAGCTTGGTGTGTGGTTAAACATGAGTTCTTCCTGGAACATCTGGAGCAAGCTAAGCTTGGTGTGTGGTTAAACATGAGTTCTTCCTGGAACATCTGGAGCAAGCGAAGCTTGGTGTGTGGTTAAACATGAGTTCTTCCTGGAACATCTGGAGCAAGCTAAGCTTGGTGTGTGGTTAAACATGAGTTCTTCCTGGAACATCTGGAGCAAGCTAAGCTTGGTGTGTGGTTAAACATGAGTTCTTCCTGGAACATCTGGAGCAAGCGAAGCTTGGTGTGTGGTTAAACATGAGTTCTTCCTGGAACATCTGGAGCAAGCGAAGCTTGGTGTGTGGTTAAACATGAGTTCTTCCTGGAACATCTGGAGCAAGCGAAGCTTGGTGTGTGGTTAAACATGAGTTCTTCCTGGAACATCTGGAGCAAGCGAAGCTTGGTGTGTGGTTAAACATGAGTTCTTCCTGGAACATCTGGAGCAAGCTAAGCTTGGTGTGTGGTTAAACATGAGTTCTTCCTGGAACATCTGGAGCAAGCTAAGCTTGGTGTGTGGTTAAACATGAGTTCTTCCTGGAACATCTGGAGAAAGCTAAGCTTGGTGTGTGGTTAAACATGAGTTCTTCCTGGAACATCTGGAGCAAGCGAAGCTTGGTGTGTGGTTAAACATGAGTTCTTCCTGGAACATCTGGAGCAAGCTAAGCTTGGTGTGTGGTTAAACATGAGTTCTTCCTGGAACATCTGGAGCAAGCGAAGCTTGGTGTGTGGTTAAACATGAGTTCTTCCTGGAACATCTGGAGCAAGCTAAGCTTGGTGTGTGGTTAAACATGAGTTCTTCCTGGAACATCTGGAGCAAGCTAAGCTTGGTGTGTGGTTAAACATGAGTTCTTCCTGGAACATCTGGAGCAAGCGAAGCTTGGTGTGTGGTTAAACATGAGTTCTTCCTGGAACATCTGGAGCAAGCTAAGCTTGGTGTGTGGTTAAACATGAGTTCTTCCTGGAACATCTGGAGCAAGCTAAGCTTGGTGTGTGGTTAAACATGAGTTCTTCCTGGAACATCTGGAGCAAGCTAAGCTTGGTGTGTGGTTAAACATGAGTTCTTCCTGGAACATCTGGAGCAAGCTAAGCTTGGTGTGTGGTTAAACATGAGTTCTTCCTGGAACATCTGGAGCAAGCTAAGTTTGGTGTGTGTTTAAACATGAGTTCTTCCTGGAACATCTGGAGCAAGCTAAGCTTGGTGTGTGGTTAAACATGAGTTCTTCCTGGAACATCTGGAGCAAGCTAAGTTTGGTGTGTGTTTAAACATGAGTTCTTCCTGGAACATCTGGAGCAAGCTAAGTTTGGTGTGTGTTTAAACATGAGTTCTTCCTGGAACATCTGGAGCAAGCTAAGCTTGGTGTGTGGTTAAACATGAGTTCTTCCTGGAACATCTGGAGCAAGCTAAGCTTGGTGTGTGGTTAAACATGAGTTCTTCCTGGAACATCTGGAGCAAGCGAAGCTTGGTGTGTGGTTAAACATGAGTTCTTCCTGGAACATCTGGAGCAAGCGAAACTTGTGTGTGGTTTAAACATGAGTTCTTCCTGGAACATCTGGAGCAAGCTAAGCTTGGTGTGTGGTTAAACATGAGTTCTTCCTGGAACATCTGGAGCAAGCTAAGCTTGGTGTGTGGTTAAACATGAGTTCTTCCTGGAACATCTGGAGCAAGCTAAGCTTGGTGTGTGGTTAAACATGAGTTCTTCCTGGAACATCTGGAGCAAGCTAAGCTTGGTGTGTGGTTAAACATGAGTTCTTCCTGGAACATCTGGAGCAAGCTAAGCTTGGTGTGTGGTTAAACATGAGTTCTTCCTGGAACATCTGGAGCAAGCTAAGCTTGGTGTGTGGTTAAACATGAGTTCTTCCTGGAACATCTGGAGCAAGCTAAGCTTGGTGTGTGGTTAAACATGAGTTCTTCCTGGAACATCTGGAGCAAGCGAAGCTTGGTGTGTGGTTAAACATGAGTTCTTCCTGGAACATCTGGAGCAAGCGAAGCTTGGTGTGTGGTTAAACATGAGTTCTTCCTGGAACATCTGGAGCAAGCTAAGCTTGGTGTGTGGTTAAACATGAGTTCTTCCTGGAACATCTGGAGCAAGCGAAGCTTGGTGTGTGGTTAAACATGAGTTCTTCCTGGAACATCTGGAGCAAGCTAAGCTTGGTGTGTGGTTAAACATGAGTTCTTCCTGGAACATCTGGAGCAAGCTAAGCTTGGTGTGTGGTTAAACATGAGTTCTTCCTGGAACATCTGGAGCAAGCTAAGCTTGGTGTGTGGTTAAACATGAGTTCTTCCTGGAACATCTGGAGCAAGCTAAGCTTGGTGTGTGGTTAAACATGAGTTCTTCCTGGAACATCTGGAGCAAGCGAAGCTTGGTGTGTGGTTAAACATGAGTTCTTCCTGGAACATCTGGAGCAAGCGAAGCTTGGTGTGTGGTTAAACATGAGTTCTTCCTGGAACATCTGGAGCAAGCTAAGCTTGGTGTGTGGTTAAACATGAGTTCTTCCTGGAACATCTGGAGCAAGCTAAGCTTGGTGTGTGGTTAAACATGCCATGAAAGCCATGAAAACAAAGAAAGGGGAAACAACAACAAACAGCCTTCAGAACATCTGATCTGAAGGTACTTCGGTCCAGTCAATGGTGTCCATTCAAAGGTCAACATTTTCATTGTAGTTGTTATGAAACCTTCTCAAACATCATGAGTCTCCATTTCCAGGGGCTGCGTGTGCCATTAAAAAGCCCTCTGCAGCCTGAGATACTGTACATATATGGTGCTCGGTCCTATATCTACTTGACCAATAATAGGCCCCTGAACCTTTGAAATCTCTGCTGGTGAGCAGTATTTGTCTGGGTGTTTGTAGTTTAATAATAGTTAACAATGCTATTTGCTAAAGGTGGCGATTTAGAATAATAAAGGATTAGCCCATGAGAGACACATGTTTATGGGTCAATGAGATTAAGTTGAATGTAAGGGAAAGGGGGATATCTAGTCAGTTGTATAACTGAATGCATTCAAATTAAATGTGTCTTCCGCATTTACCGCAACCCCTCTGAATTATAGAGGTGCAGGGGGCTGCCTTCATCTACATCCAAGCCTTTGGCGTCCGGAGAACAGTGGGTTAACTGCCTTCCTCAGGGGCAGAACGACAGAGTTTTACCTCGTCAGCTCTGGAATTTGATCGAGCAACCTTTCGGTTACTGGCCCAATGTAGTAATGACCTCATTGACCGATTTGTGTATGCTTTTAGTTATGAGGTGTATGTACAATAGAGGCGACTCCGGGATGCTGGCCTTCTAGGCAGAGTTCCTCTGTCCAGTGTCTGCTCTTTTGCCCATCTTAATCTTTCTTTTTATTGGCCAGTCTGAGGGCTTATACTTTGCAACCTTGCCTAGAAGGTCAGCATCCTGGAGTCGCCTCTTCACTGTTGACATTGAGACTGATGTTTTATTAATTCATTTAATGAAGCTGCCCGTTGAGGACTTGTGAGGAGTCTGTTTCTCAAACTAGACACTAATGTACTTGTCCTCTTGCTCAGTTGTGCACCAGGGCCTCCCACTCCTCTTTCTATTCTGGTTAGGGCCAGTTTGCGCTGTTCTGTGAAGGGAGTAGTATACAGCTTTGTACGAGATCTTAATTTTCTTGGCAATTTGTTGCATGAAATAGTCTATTCTTGGTGTGAGAAATGAAGGCTAACAAGTGTAAGAAGAAAGTCCTTTGTTTCTGGTCATTTTGAGCCTGTAATCGAACCCACAAATGCTGATTCTCCAGATACTCAACTAGTCTAAAGGTGGCCAGTTTTTTTTCTTCTTTAATCAGAACAGTTTTCATCTGTGCTAACATGATTGCAAAAGGGGTTTCTAATGATCAATTAAGCCTTTTAAAATTATGAACTTGGATTAGATAACACAACGTGCCATTGGAACACAGGAGTGATGGTTGCTGATAATGGGCCTCTGTACGCCTATGTAGATATTCCATAAAATATCTGCCTTTTCCAGCTACAACAGTAATTTACAACATTAACAATGTCTACACTGTATTTTTGATAAATGTTATTTTAATGGACAAAACATTTGCTTTTCTTTCAAAAACAAGGACATCTCGAAGTGACCCAAAATTTTTGAACGGTAGTGTATGTTCTCATTGAGACATGCAGATTACCCAACACACATCCACCCCTCCCTCCTCACTTTTCCTGAACTCTTTCATACAGCATGGTCTTGTAGGTACATGGTCTGTTTCAATGGACAATGAGGAATTTGATGGCCGTGTTTTTACAGTGTTTGGTGGATTATACAATGTGTTCTGGTGACTGTTTAGAATGTTATCACCCACTCCTCTATTAAAATAAGTATTTTTCCTATAATGTCAGGGAGAGAAATGTACAACTTGTAAATGGAAGATGACTTAGTCATATTGTAGTTCTGTGGGGTTTCTGGGTTCTGCAAGGGTTCAATTACCTGTCGATGATTGAGTCCTCTGACGCTGTAATAAATGTAACCAGGTCTATTATAACAAAATATTAATTTAGTGTATGTATTATAACCACTTTTCAGTAGTAAAATAGAAAAACATAGCTAACTATATCTTCACATTAATAGCATAGGATATGTGATTTGATAATATTTTCATCATGCAAACTGGCATAGGATTATGTAACATGTTGCGTACACCTCTAGGTAGAGGGAACGCAACACCCTCTTACAACTCAACTCCCCGTGGAGTGAAAGAGGTATTGGAATGTAGGTGCGAGTGAGGATGACAAAAGGCAGAGAATTTACCTTTTACTATGAATTTATTCCATCACACGGTAATGTTGGGGAAAAGGGACTGAACGGAACCAAAGCTAAGAAAGTAAAATGTCAAAGCCCTCTCACCTGCCTACCCACTACTTACTTAACTAGCACCACCTGCTGCACTAACCAAAATACAGGGGATGGTCAGCCCAGGTCTTACCTAGTGTGCATAGACAGAGTATATACTACGGGTATATGTATGCCCGCAGGCCTCTTGCCTCAGCACTCCCAAGGTGCCTTCCCCTTCCCCCCTGGGAACAGAATAACAAAAACCATTTCAGTAATCAAACAACTGCATCCTATTGACACGCAACAGACACAACCAATCAGCTTTCTCACTCAACCAACACAGGACACTAATCTCTCTCCTAACAACCAACACAGGATATCACCCTCATCTCTCAGCAATCTTTCTTCTGAGCAACAGAGCACTGGCTTATATAGCTAGAGAAGGAGTTGGTAATTGAAGACAGCTGCGTCCTGTGACGAGAGGGCAGGGTCAGATCCAATTTGCCATGGAGTCGACCAATCAGCTGCTTGGGGGATTCCAGGAAGCCATTTTCCTGAAACGCATACATGCAAACCACAATAGAAACTGGGGAACGTAACACACCCACCACAAAACATGCAAACATATAGTTTGCAATAACACCACACATATCCCCAGTTATTAAACCTGTGATAGCGTATCGGCAACCACATGCGCAGACCCTGTCACAGGCCATTTGTACATTGTATCCTTGTACAATCAGAGCCCACCACATAAGGCGGCAGGCACTGATTGTACATTTGCTTCAAAAACAAAGGATTATGGTCCGAGAAGACCAGTATAGGCAAGGCACTGGAGCCCACATACTGTACTTCAAAGAACTGTAAGGCTAGCAATAAAGCCAGCGTCTCTTGTTCAATAGTGGAGTACCTTGACTGACACGAGTTGAACTTACGGGAGAAGAAACTGACGGGCCGATCCACTCCATCTTCATCTTCCTGCAAGAGAACTGCACCCACCCCCACTATACTAGCGTCTGCATCCAACTTAAAAGATTTGTCAAAGTTGGGGGAGGCAAGCACTGGGGCACTACAAAGTACTGCTTTTGCGGACTCAAAAGCATAGTTAAAGTCCTGGGACCACTTAATTAAATGGTACCTTGGGACTAAGCAGAGATGTAAGGGGAGCTATTACCGTTGAAAAATTCTTACAGAGCGTACGATAGTACCCTACCATCCCCAGGAATCGGCGCAACTGGCGGCGAGTCGTGGGAGCAGGAAAAGCAGCAATTGCTTCCACTTTGCCAGTTACTGGGCGCACTTGGCCTTGTCCCACTTGTTTCCCTAAGTCAGTCACAGTAGCCTTCCCAAACTCACACTTGGCCAAATTGAGGGATAAAGAAACATTCTCCAACCGCTGAAACACTTTAAGGTGGCGAGATGATCAGACCAAGTAGACAAATGTATCACCGCATCGTCAAGATAAGCAGTACAATTTGGCACATCCGCGAACACAATGTTCACTAGGCGCTGAAAAGTAGCAGGTGCATTACACATGCCAAAGGGCATCACAGTGTATTGTATGAAGTTATCAGGCGTAACAAAAGCCGAGATGTCTGAAGCTCGAGAGGTCAGAGGCACCTTTTAGCAAATCTAACTTACTTACGTAAGCAGCAGAGCCAATTCTATCAATGCAGTCATCTAAACGAGGTAGAGGAAAAGAATCAGACTTTGTAACTGCATTTATGTGACGATAGTCCGTACATAAGCGGGAAGTACCGCCAGGCTTAGGAACAAGAATACACTGGCAACTCCAGGAGCTGTTACTGGGTTTTGCCATGTCATGATGTAATAAATAAGGTCCCTCACTTTTCATTACCTCCCTTTTCTTTGCATTAACCTGGTACAGATGCTGACGTATAGGAGCAGCATTGCCCACATCCACGTCATGTTCCAAGATGGACGTGCGATTTGGAACACATTGAGAAAACTATTTATCAATAGGATAAGATCATTAGTTTGATCGTTATCCAAATGTTCCATTTGAGAGGGCAACTTTTTCAGCATCTCCGAATTACATAAGTGTTCACACTGCTGTAACGTATGGCGTAACTCCAACCCGTCCTCCTTATCCTCCTCTAGGTCCCAGCCAGGCTTCAGCACCACTGCAGCCACACTGGAGACAGCAGGCTGGACCGGCTTACCTGAGGAACTGTTGGGAGAATCACGCACATAATATGCTTTTAGCATGTTAACATGACACACACTGGAAGAACGCCTTCGATCTGGTGTCTTTATCACATAATTGGTGTCACAGTTTCTTTTCCACAAGATATGGCCCAGAAAAATGTGCCGACAGAGATGAGCCAGGGATTGGCAACAAAACTAAAACTTGATCTCCTGGTGCAAAAGAACGGCCAACAGCCTTTTTGTCATAATGCAACTTCATGCGTTTGAGACAAGGAGAGAGACTTTTGGGCTAACGCACATGCAGCGTGCAGTCTCTCCCAGTATCTTACTGACATAATCCAACACATTTTTAGGGGCGCTAATGGGTGTAGGAGTTAAGATATGCTCCTTCAAAACTTTTAGCGTACCCCTTGGGGTGTGTCCAAACACAAGGGAAGCAGGGCTGAACCCTAAGGACTCTTGTATTGTTTCCCTTATGGCAAATAGGACAAAGGGCACCCCCTCATCCCAATCGGTACTGGTATCCATGCAATAGTTGCGTAGCATTGCCTTCAGCGTCTGATGCCAGCGTTCGAGAGCCCCTTGACTCTCCGGATGATACGGACTGGAGATCTGCTGGGAAATACACAGCGTCTTTAACACATTTGAGAACAGTTTTGACTTAAAGTTGGTTACCTAATCAGTTTGGATTACTTTAGGGAGTCCAAACGTAGAGAAGAACTTCACTAGTGCCTTCACCACAGTCTTAGCCGTTATAGTACGGAGAGGAATAGCCTCTGGGTATCGAGTAGCACTGCACATTGTTAGTAGGAACTGGTTACCGGACCTGGTTTTCGGCAACGGACCTACACAATCGATTATCACTCTTTCAAACAGTTCCCCCACCACAGGAATCGGGCAGAGTGACACTCGAGGAACTGCTTGATTCACTTTCCCAGTGAGTTGACATACATGACATGTTTTACAAAATGTAACAACGGCAGACTTTAAACCTGGCCAGAAAAAAATGTTGAAGGACTCGGTTATATGTCTTCGTGATCCCCAAATGTCCGGACCACACCCGGTCATGGGCGAGTGACAGCACCTGCTGTCGGAACAGTGTAGGAACAACCACTTGACACACTTCACTCCAGTCACTAACGGTGTCATGAGCTGCCCATTTACGCATCAAAACTCCTGCTTCCATAAAGTATGCGGTCTCTCTGGTTTTAGCTTCCTCAATGGAAATTACAGAAGCAAAACACTTAAGACTGGTGTCTCCTTTTTGACATTCAATCACCTTCTCGGGGGTGACAGACAAAAGAATGTAATGGGGGGCGCGATTTCGCTTTCCCCTGCCTTAGTTTTTACGGGGGTAAAAACTGTCGGCATTGCAGAAGGAATACTCAGTGCATTGTCTTCTACCTCAACATTCTCAAAAATGGAACTAGACAAATCCACCGCATCTCCTAGCTTCCGAGATTGTGCCCACGTTAACACACAAGCAGGAAAAACATGTGGAAATGCTTGAACCAATTTCTCATCTGTAGTTCTGATTTCTGGGTTGTCTACTACCTCTAACACAGGAGTGATGTTACCACCGTCTCTATACCCTGTAACATGACATGCTAGCCACGATATGTTTCAGGAGACCAGGGTAGAGCATCAGTAACGATAACTGACTGCGCCTCCCCGGTGTCTCAAAAGATTTGAATGAGCTTTTGATCCGCTTGTTCTCCAGTTAAGGAAACACAACCGGCAGAGATAAACGGAGCATAGACGGGATCTGATTTCCCAACTGCTGAATCAATAACTCGGTCCAACGGATGAGTCAAAGACGTGACTAAACCCACACTTTTCATTTTTGGAGACGGTGACAGGGACTGTTTCAGTTTGTTTTTCAAAACTGGGCAGTCCGCAATCACGTGATGACAGTAAAAACATTCACGGATTTCATGAAAACGCTTAGGGTTGTCAGAGAAAAAGCGACCTGAACAAGGCACTGATGACAATCGTACGGCCTTCAAAACGAGGTGCACCAAAGACAGTCTTGTGTGTCAATGCGTACTCATCTGCCAACACTGCTGCCTGGGCCAATGTCGCCACTTTCTGTTCATTTAAATGAACTACAATTCTATCAGGGAGGTTACTTTTAAAATCCTCCAACAGCATCAACTCCCAAATATCAGCAAAGGTGTTAGCTTTGCTGGCTGAACACCAGCGATTAAACAGAGACTCTTTGTCCCTTGCAAACTCAACAAACGCACGGTGAGAGAGTTTGTGGTTCCTGAAGCGCTGCCTATAAGCGTCAGGCACCAACTCATAAGCCCGCAACACGGTAGTTTTAACTGTATCATAGTGTAAACTGTCTTCCAGGGAGAGAGCAGCTACTACTTCCTGGGCTTTCCCAGACAATTTACATTGCAACAGGAGTTGCCAATCCTCGAGTGGCCAATGCAGCGCAGCGGCCACACACTCAAACGCAGAGAAATAGGAATCAACTTCCGACTCCCGGAATGGAGGAACTAAAGCTATATTTCTACTCACATCGAAGTGGGCTTGATAATGAGCAGGTTGTGGAGTCGCACTGGAGCTAGCGTCTAACTCCAGTTGTCGGATCCTCACCTCGTTGATTTCCATTCTCCTCATTTCTAAAACCAAATTCATCTGTCTATCTTTTTGCTGCATTTCTAAAGGGGCCAGCCTCACCTTCAGCCTAGCGGTCCCGTCTGAACGACCCAAAGCAGAAGATAAAGGGTCAAATCGGGGCAATGCAAAGGGGGTACAAGCAACCCCTTCCTCTGCCCTGTCCCCCGACTTCGCATCGGAAGGTCTACCCGTCTCCTCTCCTGAAGCCTCCCTCTCATCTTTCAACTAACTAAACCTTCTCATCCTTCAACTAACTCTCACTAAACCCTCCCTGACTAGCACCAAAAGCTCAGCCTTCAGGGCTTTCTCGGGGATGGAGAGTCCATAATGGTCAGCTATAGCGAAAAGGTCTACTTTCCGCAACCCCACCAATTGATCAACAGAGGGCGCTTCAAAACATGGAGATGGCTGAGGCAGCCATCTTATACACTGCAGTCTACTGAACACACAAACTAAACAAGTCATCCAAACTCACAACCTACCATCACACCTCAATCACTAACCACAGAGAGCTCAGAGCAGCAGGGTCCGGTGGGTTTAATGGAATCCCGGGTGAGCCCCCATTATGTTACACCTCTAGGTAGAGGGAACGCAACACCCTCTTACAACTCAACTCCCCGTGGAGTGAAAGAGGTATTGGAATGTAGGTGCGAGTGAGGATGACAAAAGGCAGAGAATTTACCTTTTACTATGAATTTATTCCATCACACGGTAATGTTGGGGAAAAGGGACTGAACGGAACCAAAGCTAAGAAAGTAAAATGTCAAAGCCCAAACAATTTCAATTATCAAACCATTGACACACAACAGACACAACCAATCAGCTCACGCACTCAACCAGTTGAGTGAACAGTTGGGCTGAGTCAGTGAAAACTGTCATTGCTTTTCAGTCAAAGGTTCCTCCGTAGATTGTATACTGTATGTTCAGCCTCTTGCAATTATGTTAGGGGGTGCTCCTAAGATTTGACTCCAAAGCAGAGGAGGCTGGTGGGAGGAGCTGTATGAGGATGGGCTCGTTGTAATGGCTGGAATGGAATTAATGGAATGGTATCACACATGTCCCATGTTTCATGACCTAAAATAAAAAATCCCCTACATTTTCCATACGCACAAAAATATTATTTCTCTCAAATGTTGTGCACAAATTTGCTTACATTCCTGTTCGCGAGCCTTTCTCCTTTGCCAATATAATCCATCCACATGACAGGTGTGGCATATCAAGAAGCTGATTAATCAGCATGATCATTACACAGGTGCAGTTTTGACACACAACACAATGCCACAGATGTTGCAAGTTTTGAGGGAGCATGCACTTGGCATGCTGACTGCAGGAATGTCCACCACAGCTGTTTCCAGAGAATTGAATGTTAATTTCTCTGTCATAAACTGCCTCCAACTTTGTTTTACAGAATTTGTCAGTACATCCAACTGGCTTCACAACTGCAGACCACATGTAACCACTCCAGCCCAAGACCTCCACATCCAGCTTCTTCACCTGCGGGATCATTCTGATTGGCTGTGCCTGATATTAGGGTTCCATAGATCACTGCTAACCATTCCCCACTTCCTACGTTAGAAATATTGTTCCAGTAGTTGCTTTTGAATGTGTTAGAGTTTGGCAGGGAAAGGTCTCTTGAAATAAAGGTCTCTTGAAACACATTCCTTTGGTGAATTTGGAGAAGGAGACCTAAATCTTCTTCGTTTGATTTACAACAGGGTGTGAATTGTTAACCCCCAAACGTTCTCTCAACCCCCCTCTGCGGGTGAGAGGGGGTCTGGTTGAAGTCATTCATTGCAAACCTGATCTGACCCATTTGGATCCTCACAGGACAGTCATGACACTGTGTACCCTGCCCTATCTAGAACCTCTCTTGTTACATCAACAGAACCCAATATGATTTCCACAATATCACTGTATTTAATTTAGCAAATATTGAAAGTGACATTGAATTATCCCATGGTTATAATTTATGTAGAAAATATCTGTAACACATTAACATAAAAGTAAAGTAACTTTTTCTGTCCCTCCTCCCTCTTCCCCGTCTCCCCCTTTTCACATTCAACCATCCACTCATAAGCAGCATGCCCATGTAAAGCTGTAGTGGATGGATTAGTTTGCTATTTAAAATTGTGCTGTCAAATCAGTTCAGTGCTTTGCATTCCTTTGAGACATTTTATTAAATTATTTTTGATATATTGCGAAATACAGGGCTTAGTTATTAATACTCTTTGAAAATGTAAGCATATTTTTAGGAAGCTAAGTTAAATGAGTTTGGTCCTGCAGAGATGCCCTGTACAGTTTTGGCCTGAGAACGGACCTTGGTCTTTAACAGTGTTTTTCTGGGATAAGACCTCAGACACTGCATTCTAGGTTACAGTTCCATTATGTGGTGTGATGCTTTGGCTGAGTTGTAAGGAGGGCTAATAAATTTGACATTCGATAACTTAATGAATTAACTCGGGGCTCCCGAGTGGCGCAGTGGTCTAAGGCACTGCATCTCAGTGCAAGAGGTGTCACTACAGTCCCTGGTTCAATTCCAGGCTGTATCACATCCATCTGTGATTGGGAGTCCCATAGGGTAGTGTACAATTGGTCTAGTGTCATCCAGGTTTGGCTGGGGTAAGCCGTCATTGCAAATAAGAATTTAAAAAATATGAATTTCATCAGATGTTCTGAAAAGTAACTCAATGACTGCTAACTGTCATTCTATGTTTGTCTCTCAATTTCTTACACCTCTCTTTCTGTCTGTCTAGAGATGCTAATGAAGTTACTCTTCTGTACAGCTCGATTCTCTCTGTAGCTGCTCAGAGCTCCTTTTCTCTCTCCACCTTCCTCGCCACAGCTGTGACTTGTGAAGGTAAGAAAAGCTGTTAATATTGCTTTGCCCTCTTGAGAATGCAGCAGACGAGTGTGAATTAAATCCCTTCACATCAGCCAGTGTTACAATATCTATGCCTCGCTTCCTGTCCTCTACTCTCATTCTCTCTTCCCCGTTATCTTAATTCTTTCTTGTCATCCCTCCCACTGTATGTAAGGGACCTGAACTGCTTGTGTACTCTAAGTATTACCACAATTACCTCGACTAACCGGTGCCCCCGCACATTGACTCTGTCCCAGTACCCCCTGTATATAGTCTCGCTATTGTTATTTTACTGCTGCTCTTGTTACTTTTTATTCCTTATTCTTATTCATATTTTTAAAACTGTATTGTTGGTTAGAGCCTTGTAAGTAAGTATTTCACTGTAAAGTCTACACTACACACATTTGATTATACCACTAACTCACTTCAGGCAATCAGCATCCAGGACCCAAACTGCCAAGTTTATAATAAGTATTATACCACTAACTCACTTCAACCAGATCAGTTGCACAGCTTAAATGTTATATTACTACACTAGATGACAATGATTTATCATGTTCATTCTGAAGGGGGCCAGCCCAGCCGTATATTCAGGCTGCTTTTAATTGTCCATTAGGCTACAGAATGAGGTTCGAGGAGAGAGGTTTACAGAGGAGGTTGGAGAATTTAAAAAAGGACCAGAATTATGAATGTTCATACTGGAGCTTTCTGACAATTCATTAAAAAGCTCCCCTGGGAGAAGCCTCAGTGGTCTGGAGAGAATTATACTGCCTCTTACGGCAGGGACTGAGAGATTGCCACTCCATGGCCACCCCACTCTCAAGGACACTGCTCATCTGGCAAGGGCTGAATGTTGCTCATCATGTCTCAGAGATCTGTCACAGAGCTCCTTCAGACACTGCTGCTGAAGTTACAATCCTTTGTCTGCCACGACTTCCGCCGAAGTTGGCTCCCCTGCCTGTTCAGGCGGTGCTCGGCGGTCGTCGTCACCGGCCTACTCGCCGCCACCGATCCCTTTTTCATTTGTCTTATTTGTTTTGTCTTATTAGTTTCACCTGTGTCCTGTTGTATGTGCTTAATGAGCTTCCTTATTTAAAGTACGTGTACCCGCCCTTGTTTTGTGCGGGATTGTCTTTGTGTTACATGTGTGCGTTTAGGTAGAGGATTGTAATTTTCTGGACTTGGCACCCTGTGTGTTTGGGTAGTCACATTTACTGTCCACGCCCTGTGTTGTTGGTCTTGTCAATTTTTGTGACATATTAAAGAGCACATTTTCCCAGTGGAACTCTCTGCGCCTGATTCCTTCCTCACCCACCTTGTCCCGCGTGACACTGTACTTATTTAATTTCCAGACATTGAGCAAGTAGGTCAAGACTGGATGTTGAAAAAGTCAACTGTCGTGAGTCAGCATTTCCATCAAGTTTGAAAATAGAGATGGAGATATCTGTGATAAAATCTGACCTCTGGCACTTTCCCAGTGAATTAGTCAAATGAGTGACTGTTAGGGTATCATTATTTTGGATTTGGCTGCTGCTGAGAACAGTACGTGATGAACTCGTTGAGAGTTAATTATTTTGTATAGAACTTTATTGAGGACCCGATATTACGAAAAGGCTGCAATTTGTGGTGACGATGATGACACATGAACTTGACATGTTCTGAATGTTGACCAATATCCTTCCATACCACACGCACACACACACACACACACACACACACACACACACACACACACACACACACACACACACACACACACACACACACACACACACACACACACACACACACACACACACACACACACACACAAAGACCTTCACCCCTGGGGAATAATATTTTTTATCGCAAAACATTTAATATAATGTTGATAATTGATTGCTTATGAAAAAGGCATATCATATTAGAATAAAGAATCATTTTCATCTAATGGACTGAATCAGTTTCATCCCTTGTTGTTTATCTCCCTCATGGCTGCCTCTTACATGGTTCCTGGGAACCTTGCAGCATATCATATGTATTCATTGTACAACAGAAGCAAATATATTATCACAGCTTGTTACTTAGACAAGTGACTTTGGAGAGGGGGATTTTTCACAAGAACTCTTTCTCTTGCTTGTTTATAATTTATAGAGGAAGATGACTGACACTCACAGCCAACATTATTTTTTAGTAATCATACCCCTTCACAAATCTATTCATCCTCATCTACTCTCTGAACTTGGAACCCCATATCCATCACGTTTCACAGTTTATTATAAAATCATATTTTAGAATGACTGCTCATTTTCATTTTTTCTGACAGTAATCTTAATAGCATCTAGTAATTGATTTAAGGAAGATGCTGTCATCAGCACATTATCTGCAATATCCACACAAAAAATGTATGGTGTTCCATAGAAATATTGAGGTTGTTAATGGTAACTTCAGTAATAGTGTATAAAGAAAGCCATACAATAGACAAAGCCTTTATTTCATCTCCCATGGACCTATCACCTGCTAATTTGTTCCACAGGACCGCAGAGCAGGTTATAGGTCAGCCAATTGTTGAGATCACCATGAAATAGCAGCTGAAATCCCTGAATGATCACAGGGGATTAAATTAAATGAAATGACAATAAGGTCATGGGAAAGGAAACATCTGTTTCAGAAAGAGAGAGTGTAAAAGAGAACCTGACATGTTTATAATTAAGAATGCTTGTGTGACTGTATTTGTGTCTATGTCATTGTTAAGCGGATGTACTGATATGATTGAATGCATTGTAATCTGCATAGGCTGACAGAAGACAAGTGCTGGCTGACTTCTATGTAATGGTGTGTGGGCAGACATCCACAATCATCCCACAGCCAGCATGTGTTGTTTCAGTTCTCTCTATCATCATGAAAGGAACACTCAATGTCATACTGGAGAACATAGACCAGAAATCTATGGCTAAATTTGTCATATGAGAACTAGCAAATTGTAGTATGTAGTGAACATGTTGATGCATCAATTTGGAGCACAGGTGTCCTTCTTCAGAGACTTAATGATAAAGGAGGGCACTAGACTAAAGTAATATAGGAGGCCACTATAGGAAGTTATTTTCAGTCATTCAGATGACTGTGTGTGCTGTAAGGAGCACTGTGGGCGGTCTGCAAGGATCTGCCCTGCACATACAGCCTTTGAAGAGGCTGGTTATCGCACACTGCACAACAGGCCAACTGGCTTCA
The DNA here is from genome assembly GCF_023373465.1 of Oncorhynchus keta. Classification (NCBI taxonomy): domain Eukaryota; kingdom Metazoa; phylum Chordata; class Actinopteri; order Salmoniformes; family Salmonidae; genus Oncorhynchus; species Oncorhynchus keta. Next base: position 28,127,601 of record NC_068442.1, read on the forward strand.
TGTGCACTGGGTGACAGCCCTCAATAATTAATTTCATGCCACTGTATTGGATAATGGCTATCATGTGACATACTTTCAATGGTCTTGTAAAATGACTTAATTGTTACAATAAATAAATCAAAGAATGAACCGACTGCAGCTATGGAACCCTGACCTGTTCACCAGACGTGCTACCTTGTCCCAGAACTGCTGTTTTCAACTCTCTCTACCACACCTGCTGTTTCAACCTCTGAATGCCCGGCCAAGTGACATTTACTCATGATTTACTGACCTGTTGCACGTCTACAACCACTGTGTTTATTATTGAACCCTGCTGGTCATATATGAATGTTTGAACATCTTGGAGAAAAATCTAGCTTTAATGGTCATGTACTGTTATAATCTCCACCCGGGATAGCCAGAAGAGGACTGGCCACCCCTCAGAGCCTGATTCCACTCTAGGTTTCTTTCTAGGTCCCTGCTTTTCTGGGGAGTTTTTCCTAGCCACTATGCTTCTACTGTACTACTTCTGCTGCATTGCTTGCTGTTTGTAGTTTTAGGCTGGGTTTCTGCTGATCTGATCTGCTGATGTAAAAAGGGCTTTATAAATACATTTGATTGATTGATTGATTGATTGATTGATTGATTGATTGATTGACTACAGTCGTGGCCAAAAGTTTTGAGAATGACACCAATATTAATTTCTACAAAGTTTGCTGCTTCTCTGTCTTTAGATATTTTTGTGAAATGTTACTATGGAATACTGAAGTATAATTACAAGCATTTCATAAGTGTCAAAGGCTTTTATTGACAATTACATGAAGTTGATGCAAAGAGTCAATATTTGCAGTGTTGAGACCCTTCTCTTTCAAGACCTCTGCAATCCGCCCTGGCATGCTGTCAATTAACTTCTGGGCCACGTCCTGACTGATGGCAGCCCATTCTTGCATAATCAATGCTTGGAGTTTGTCAGAGTTCGTGGGTTTTTGTTTGTCCACCCGCCTCTTGGGGATTGACCACAAGTTCTCAATGGGATTAAGGTCTGGGGAGTTTCCTGGCCATGGACCCAAAATATCGATGTTTTGTTCCCCGAGCCACTTAGTTATCATTTTTGCCATATGGCATTGTGCTCCATCATGCTGGAAAAAGTATTGTTCGTCACCAAACTGTTCCTGGATGGTTGGGAGAATGCTTCACTGTTGGCATGATACAGGACTGATGGTAGCACTCACCTTGTCTTCTCCAGACAAGCTTTTTTTCCAGATGCCCCAAACAATCGGAAAGGGGATTCATTAGAGAAAATGACTTTACCCCAGTCCTCAGCAGTCCAATCCCTGTACCTTTTGCAGAATGTCAGTCTGTCCCTGATGTTTTTCCTGGAGAGAAGTGGCTTCTTTGCTGCCCTTCTTGACACCAGGCCATCCTCCAAAAGTCTTCGCCTCACTGTGCATGCAGATGCACTCACACCTGCCTGCTGCCATTCCTGCACAAGCTCTGTACTGGTGGTGCCCCGATCCCGCAGCTGAATCAACTTTAGGAGACGGTCCTGGCGCTTGCTGGACTTTCTTGGGCGCCCTGAAGCCTTCTTCACAACAATTTAACCGCTCTCCTTGAAGTTCTTGGTGATCCAATAAATTGATGATTTAGGTGCAATCTTACTGGCGGCAGTATCCTTGCCTGTGAAGCCCTTTTTGTACAAAACAATGATGACGGCACATGTCTCCTTGCAGGTAACCATGATTGACAGAGGAAGAACAATGATTCCAAGCACCACCCTCCTTTTGAAGTTTCCAGTCTGTTATTCGAACTCAATCAGCATGACAGAGTGATCTCCAGCCTTGTCCTCGTCAACACTCACACCTGTGTTAATGAGAAAATCACTGACATGATGTCAGCTGGTCCTTTTATGGCAGGGCTGAAATGCAGTGGAAATGTTTTTTGAGGGTTTCAGTTCATTTGCATGGCAAAGAGGGACTTTGCAATTCATCTGATCACTCTTCATATCATTCTGGAATATATGCAAATTGCCATCATACAAACTGAGGCAGCAGACTTTGTGAAAATGTATATTTGTGTCATTCTCAAAACTTTTGGCCACGACTGTACACTGTATGCAAAATATGTTGATCATTGGCGAAATTGCCACTGGGGATGTGGAGACATGTCCCCCCAATGTACAGGTTGATTTGTCCCCCCAAATAATTTATTTAATATAAAATACAAATCATTCATAAGCATTGGCAAAATCTGTAGAATTGCAGGAAATTAGTTGTAATTCTGGTCATGCGCGCTGCAGCTGACGTAGCTAGTTCATTAGCTAAACTAGCCACTTGAGGCTAGCCAGTAACTTCTCCGGTATATGTTGACTTCATTTCACTGGGTTTCTGTTTGGGACGGAAGCTGTAGAGATCGGTAGGAAATGGCACTTCTGTAGCCAAATCTTTTATTCATCCATTTTTTTAAGCATTAAATGACCCGGTATAATGGAACATCAGTTATACAGTTAAAGATGTCATTTTTGCTTTTTTGCCGACCTTTAAAGTAACTGTCCAGTGTTTTCCTTAAAAAAAAAAGTTTATTAAGTATATAAAAAGCAGCATTTCTGTCACGCCCTGACCTTAGTATTCTTTGTTTTCTTTATTATTTTGGTTAGGTCAGTGTGTGACATGGGTGATATGTGTGTTTTTGTCTCATTCTAGGGTGTTTGTACTGTCTAGGGGGTTTTGTAGATTTATGGGGTTGTTTTCATCTAGTTGTTTATGTTGGTCTATGGTTGCCTAGATTGGTTCTCAATTAGAGGCAGGTGTTTATCGTTGTCTCTGATTGGGAACCATATTTAGGCAGCCATCTTCTTTGGGTATTTTGTGGGTTATTGTCTATGTTATGTTTCATGTTAGCACATTGTTTATATAGCGGTCACGTTTGTCTTAGTCGTTTTGTTGTTTTTGTTTAAGTGTTCTTTGTGTTCTTCATTAATAAAGAAGAATGTATTCTAACCACGCTGCGCTTTGGTCTACTCCATACGACGATCGTGACAATTTCTGTGTTGGAATAATAATGAATAATGATACATTTAATTCGTATTGTGCCTTTCATCACTGTGCTAGACCTATCGGCTGCCTTCGATACTGTGAACCATCAGATCCTCCTCTCCACCCTCTCCGAGTTGGGCATCTCCGGCGCGGCCCACGCTTGGATTGCGTCCTACCTGACAGGTCGCTCCTACCAGGTGGCGTGGCGAGAATCTGTCTCCTCACCACGCGCTCTCACCACTGGTGTACCCCAGGGCTCTGTTCTAGGCCCTCTCTTATTCTCGCTATACACCAAGTCACTTGGCTCTGTCATAACCTCACATGGTCTCTCCTATCATTGCTATGCAGACGACACACAATTAATCTTCTCCTTTCCCCCTTCTGATGACCAGGTGGCGAATCGCATCTCTGCATGTCTGGCAGACATATCAGTGTGGATGACGGATCACCACCTCAAGCTGAACCTCAGCAAGACGGAGCTCCTCTTCCTCCCGGGGAAGGACTGCCCGTTCCATGATCTCGCCATCACGGTTGACAACTCCATTGTGTCCTCCTCCCAGAGCGCTAAGAACCTTGGCGTGATCCTGGACAACACCCTGACGTTCTCAACTAACATCAAGGCGGTGTCCCGTTCCTGTAGGTTCATGCTCTACAACATCCGCAGAGTACGACCCTGCCTCACACAGGAAGCGGCGCAGGTCCTAATCCAGGCACTTGTCATCTCCCGTCTTGATTACTGCAACTCGCTGTTGGCTGGGCTCCCTGCCTGTGCCATTAAACCCCTACAACTCATCCAGAATGCCGCAGCCCGTCTGGTGTTCAACCTTCCCAAGTTCTCTCACGTCACCCCGCTCCTCCGCTCTCTCCACTGGCTTCCAGTTGAAGCTCGCATCCGCTACAAGACCATGGTGCTTGCCTACGGAGCTGTGAGGGGAACGGCACCTCAGTACCTCCAGGCTCTGATCAGGCCCTATACCCAAACAAGGGCACTGCGTTCATCCACCTCTGGCCTGCTCGCCTCCCTACCACTGAGGAAGTACAGTTCCCGCTCAGCCCAGTCAAAACTGTTCGCTGCTCTGGCCCCCCAATGGTGGAACAAACTCCCTCACGACGCCAGGACAGCGGAGTCAATCACCACCTTCCGGAGACACCTGAAACCCCACCTCTTCAAGGAATACCTAGGATAGGGTAAGTAAGGGTAAGTAATCCTTCTCACCCCCCCAAAAAAAAAAGATTTAGATGCAAGTGGCTGTTCCACTGGATGTCATAAGGTGTATGCACCAATTTGTAAGTCGCTCTGGATAAGAGCGTCTGCTAAATGACTTAAATGTAAATGTAATGTAATGTAAATGTTATCTCAAAGCGCTACATAGAAAAACATTATAAAATACAAAATACAATAAAAACATCATACATTTACTATCAAGGCAGGAAATAGCAATAGTAGGCTAGGTGCTAAAAGGAGTTTCCAGATTAGGACTATAAGAAAGACAGTCTGTAGAAATGTGTTTTAAGGCCATTTTAAATGTTTCCCGGTTGATGCAGCAGCTCTCAGATGGTCAGGGAGAACATTCCATAGGCGAGGGGCAATGGAGCAGAATGATATGAGGTCGCTGACTCAATCCATTCAAAGCTTTAATTACTAGGAGGAGAGTTCAGCAAGGATGGGGAGATGTGGGCTGACTTATTGGTCCTGGTCAGGACTCTGGCAGCACTATTCTGGAGAAGTTGTAGCCTCTGAAGTGACTTGGCTGGAAGGCCCCGAACAGAGTGTTACCATAATTGATCCGGGAGAAGATGAAGCCGTGGACGATTTTCTCTGCATCTAACTGGAAGAGTGGTGGTTTGAGCCGGGCGAATTGTGTGGGCGTAAAATATTAATGCGAGTAGACCGCTCATTAGACAGCTCATCATCCACAGGAGGATGACATCATCCTCTATGAGGAAATAGCAAGCATTTTTTAAGGTTATTTTTTCTCCACTTCATGCTTTGGTCACAAATACAAGTATATATTATTTTCCTTTATTTAACTAGGCAAGTCAGTTTAGAACAAAATAACAAATTATTATTTACAATGACTGCCTCCCCCGGCCAACGCTGAGCCAATTGTGCGCCGCCCTATGGGACTCCCAATCAGCCTGGATTTAAACCAGGGACTGTAGTGACACCTCTTGCACTGAGATGCAATGCCTCGGGAGTATAGGATGAGTCAACAACATTATTTGTTTATGAGTTAACAGAACAAGCACTTTTAAAAGTGAGATTTAAAACTGGAACATTTTCTCTCAGCCTCAAAGCAAAATGTGTTGAGTAGCATGAAATCAGCATTAAAACAGCAAACCATTCTCTCATCCAGATGGCAAAATGTGTAGAATTGCAGCAAATTAGTTTTAAAATGGCAAAATATTCTCTCAGACTCATGACAAAATGTGTAAAATAGCATTATAAAACAGCACATTTCGCTACGTGCCCAATCACAACATGTGTTGAAATGCAGGAAGTTAGCTATTTTTCCTGAAAAGAATCAGTTAAAAAATGTATATCAAATAGGATAGGCCTAATGATGTTTTTATGATGGTGATGATGGACTTATGATGGTGATTGACCAATAATTAGATAAACTGTGTGCTATTTGCATAATAAGTGAATTGCAAGCCAGTTATGATTTAATAAGATCACATCTAGCCCAACGTCTAACAGACAACCTGGCTTGCGGCCCATCCGAAAACGAAACCCCTGTAGAATAAATACAATTATTTTGACTTGAGACTGCCAAACAGGTATAACGGTACTCTGCCACCAGGATGGTTGCTCGAGCATGCTCGCTTTGGTCCTGACGTCAGCAAGTGTAGTGCGGATCTAAACGCACTCTCCTTCCTCCGTTCATTGTGAGTGGCAAGCTGAACGATGCGAGCGCTCGTAGCTGTTGCCGCCGCCCAGTAGAGTTTCCCCGCCCGAGGACCAAGCACAACGACACTGACAACGAGAGCGTGAGCGCAAGATACGAAGACAAGTCCTTTTTTCAAACAAGTGTCAAACGTTGTCGTGGCGAATTTATTCATGCTTTAACCAGTCATCGGCAGAGCGCGAGCGAGAGGGGAGAACGAGAGCGAGTCAGCCTAGAGACGGATAAGGAAGGAATAGGGGGGAAATAATTGCTCGTATATTTCGGTCCTCGCCAACCGTTACTTTGGATATCAAGAAGATCAGAGGTTGTGTAGCCATGGGATGTACACTGAGCGCCGAGGAGAGAGCGGCTTTGGACAGGAGCAAGGCTATCGAGAAAAACCTCAAAGAAGATGGAGTCACAGCCGCGAAAGACGTAAAACTACTCCTGCTCGGTAAGATTCTTCGGAAGGAGGGGTGGCCGGACCCTGTCGATCGGCTTCCTGGTTGCTTGTCCATAGTCTGAAGTGTCCAAATCACACACCTGCTTTCTGGTTAGACTATGAATATAAATGAAAACCACAGCATTGATGTAACGTTACTTAATACACCCTTGTCTCTTTTCATCCCTTCAGGGGCTGGGGAGTCAGGGAAAAGTACCATCGTGAAACAGATGAAGTAAGTGCCACGGTCTAATAATTGTTTGCATTGAATGTGTGTGATGTATACTCATGAAAGGCTTAACACACACACACACACACACACACACACACACACACACACACACACACACACACACACACACACACACACACACACACACACACACACACACACACACACACACACACACACACAGTAGTAGCGTGAGAAAGGTTTATTTGGTCCTCGACATTTCCAAATATGTTTGATCTTTTCTGGTGAGAAGAGCTTAAACCGACAGCGTTGCGGGTTAAGGGAAATATCGATGAAATCGGAAGCTGTTTTGCCTATACAGCTAATGCACGTTAGCTTTCACTGACAGCTTGTGTCAGTCTGTATTATTAAATTAATAAACCGTGCAATGACCAGTTCCCGAGAATACACCTCTCTCAATTCGGCATGTTGTATCTCCCAGATATGTCTCCTGCCCCTTCAATGTTTGATCAGGCAAGCAAACTGCTTCATAATTGAGAGAAATATGAATGTTATAAGCTATACATGTAACTGGTGTATATTGAGACTGGAGAGCTTTTGTGGGAGATATCTGCTGGTTTTAACGTTTGACTGCTGTCAATGGAAAATGAGTTGATTTCGTGAAGTCAACCCAAGTGGTACAGGCTACAGGGAGCAGGCTACAGGGAGCAGGCTACAGGGAGCAGGCTACAGGGAGCAGGCTACAGGGAGCAGGCTCCAGGGAGCAGGCTACAGGGAGCAGACTACAGGGAGCAGGCTACAGGGAGCAGGCTACAGGGAGCTACACACACACACACACACACACACACACACACACACACACACACACACACACACACACACACACACACACACACACACACACACACACACACACACACACACACACACACACACACACAGTAGTAGCGTGAGAAAGGTTTATTTGGTCCTCGACATTTCCTCATAATTGAGAGAAATATGAATGTTATAAGCTATACATGTAACTGGTGTATATTGAGACTGGAGAGCTTTTGTGGGAGATATCTGCTGGTTTTAACGTTTGACTGCTGTCAATGGAAAATGAGTTGATTTTGTGAAGTCAACCCAAGTGGTACAGGCTACAGGAGCAGGCTACAGGGAGCAGGCTACAGGGAGCAGGCTACAGGGAGCAGGCTACAGGGAGCAGGCTACAGGGAGCAGACTACAGGGAGCAGGCTACAGGGAGCAGACTACAGGGAGCAGGCTACAGGAGCAGGCTACAGGGAGCAGACTACAGGGAGCTCCAAAGGTATCGGGACAGTGACACATTTGTTGTTGTTTTGACCCTGTACTCCAGCACTTTGGATTTGAAATGATACAATGCCTATGAGGTTTAAATGCAGACTGTTAGATTTCATTTGAGATTTTTGTTTACCATATCGTGAACCGTTTAGAAATGTCAGAACTTTTTGTACATAGTATTGGGTCAAATTCACTTATATGTATTAAACTATTCCTAGCAGGCAACGATAAACAGGCACTCAGGCTCGTTTCAGATTATTTTCTGTCCAATAAAAGTCAATAGTAAATAATGTATTGTGCAATTTTGGAGTCACTTTTATTGTAAATAAGAATATAATATGTTTCTAAACACCTCTACATTAATGTGGATGCTACCATGATTATGGATAATCCTGAATTAATTATGAATAATGATGAGTGAGAAAGTTACAGACGCTATATCATACCCCCCCAAAATAAAATGCAAACTTCGCCTGTTATTGTAATGGTGAGAGGTTAGCATGTCTTGAGAAACATATTCGATTCTTCTTTACAATAAAAGTGACTCCAAAATGACATTATTGACCATTAGTGCACAAAATAATCTGAAACACAACCAAAACAAACAGCAAACAGAGTCACACGCTTGATTTAACCATTGCTTGCTAGGAATATGGGACCAAATACTAAACTTTTGACTACTTTAATACACATGTAAGTACATTTGACCCAATACTTTTGGTCCACTAGTATGGGGGACTATGTACAAAAAGTGGTATAATTTCTAAACGGTTCACCTAATATGAATGACAATACCCCTCAAATTAAAGCCGACAGAGTGCAGGTTAACCCCATAGTCATTGTATCAATTCAAAGTGCTGGAATACACAGCCAAAACAACAAAACAGGTGTCACTGTCCCAATACTTTTGGAGCCTCTACTGTAATTGATGAATGTTAAAGATTAAATCATTTTTTTCTCAAACACATTTATGTAGGCTATCTGAGTGAATAATTGGGTGGGAACTTCACACTGCAATTTTTATTTGCCTGCCTTATAGCCAACATCCTTTCTTGCCTTTAATCAATCAATTAATCAATCAATCATGCCATTTCAGATATTCAACTAATTAAGAATTCAGATTAATGTTATGATGACTGTCATTTTAAGGGGTCCTCATTACATTGTTATAGTTACTTGTAATAACTCATAACTAGTGGTAATTGCAGTCTGTAATTCCATATTAAAATGCTTGTTAAAAATAGACAAGTTTCCACTACATTCACCATTTTAGTGTTTTGTTTCCTATCAGCAACATCCGATTCAGTAACAACTGTTGCAAGGTTGTAATCTCTTGTGGACAGATGCGCTGGCTGTCCAAGATTAGAAAGGTTGGATAGGCTCTAATTACCAACCCATGAATGCGCACTCTACAAAATCTCCCCTCAGTGTTGTTGCTAGCCGTTGCCCCCAAAAGTCTGCCATCTTGGTTAACTCGGTTGAGTTTGAAAAACAGATCAGATTTAGGTCTACCTCACTGACTGGGGTCTACCATACGGGTGTCATCCAAGATTATATATATAAAAAAATACTTATAAATAATGTGTATGTTGCCCATTATGACAACCTGAACCTCCTTGCCATTGAAGTGGGAGGATAAATCCACTAGTACACCACAGAGTACATGTACTATCTGCATAAGTAATTACTAGGTGATAGGGTTGCGCGGTATCCAGATTTTCATATCGTTATACCATCCTTCTCTAATCCCGAGATTTAAGGTATTACCGACTTGGTACACAAGGGGTTGCCAAAAGAACAGCAAAAAGCCCATTGGGCATCTATTATCAAAAATGCTAACAAAATTAGCACAAATAATAGCGAATTTCCATAGAGGCTGCTAGCTAAATATGCTAATGAGCACAAACGAAAAAATAAACAAATTGCAAAGACAGGCAATCCAGCTCATGAAGTTATACAAGTATAGATGGGTGATACCAAGTATAGGTAGGTGATACCAAATGTAATTTTTGGTGAGTTCAGACATTTACAAGCATATTTGAACGAGAGACATTGTGCAAATGAACAAAGTTTTGACGCATGCTTGTCTGAAGGAAGAACAGTACTGGCTCTCCAGCAGCATGTCTACAGATGTTTCTTTAGGGCAATGGGCCTGCCTGCTAAGCTCGGAGAAGAGGGGGAGGAGTAGATGGGCCGAGAATGGAGTAAAGAAAAACGCAAGGAAATCAAGATAGCACTTCTCAAACACAGCAGAAAGCTAACACAATATGATACCCCGTCACCTTATTAATTCAGCCACGTAAAAAAGATCAAATGCATAAGAAAATATCTTGCTGCATTTTGTAAACGTAGATCTAAAATGCTTATTGGAATTTCTGCTCAGCATCAGACTAATTTTGTGTTTCAGTTGCACTTTTAAATTCTAATGAGAATTCACAAACTGCATTCTCTCAGCAGACAGCGCTCTGACTGATAGTAGCTACTTTACTCTGGTACTTTTCTCGGTAGCCAGCCTATTTTTCTCCAGTAAAATGCTAGATTAACTTTAAGCTATACATTGGTAATTGTATATGGCTACATTCTTCATATGATAGGCCTAAACATTCGAAATATGATAGCCATGCATAAAAAAATACCTTACTTATGTGGCTGCCATCCAAATAGTCTTGCACGTCTGTTGTCATATGATGAAAAGGAAGCTGTTTTCTGCCTAAGGTGTTGCACTAATGTATATTATGTGAAGAAAAACTATAGCTGCATGTCCCTGATCACTCTATTCAACAACAAAAAACCCAACCCTGTCAATACACAACTGGACTCACCTGCTCCCGCTTTCTCCCACTGTGCCATTTACAAACAAACACGTGACTTGCTCAACTGTTCTGGGGAACTACTTCAGCTTCATAATGTAAAATGAAAAAACGTAATCTGCTTCATCTCCTAACCATTGCATATGCAGGTACAGCTAGTGCAGGTACAGTGCCTTCGGAAAGTATTCAGACCCCTTGAAAATGTCAACATTTTGTTATGTTACAGCCTTATTCTAAAATGTGTTAAATAAATAAAAATCCTCAGCAATCTACACACAATACCCCATAATGACAAAGCAAAAACAGGTTTTAGAATTGTTTTCAAATGTATAAAACAAAAAAACAGAAATACCTTATTTACATACACTACCATTCAAAGGTTTGGGGTCACTTAGAAATGTCCTTGTTTTTAAAATATATATATTTTTTGTCCATTAAAATAACATAACATTGATCAGAAATACAGTGTAGACATTGTTAATGTTGTAAATTACTATTGCAGCTGGAAACGGCAACAATTATCTACATAGGCGTACAGAGGCCCATTATCAACAACCATCACTCCTGTGTTCCAATGGCACGTTGTGTTAACTAATCCAAGTTTATCATTTTTAAAGGCTAATTGATCATTAGAAAACCCTTTTGCAATTATGTTAGCAGAGCTGAAACTGTTGTCCTGATTAAAGAAGCCATAAACTGGCCTTCTTTAGACTAGTTGAGTATCTGGAGCATCAGCATTTGTGAGTTCGATTACAGGCCCAAAATGGCCAGAAACAAATAACTTTCTTCTGAAACTCGTCAGTCTATTCTTGTTCTGAGAAATGAAGGCTATTCCTTGCGAGAAATTGCCAAGAAACTGGAGATCTGGTACAACGCTGTGTACTACTCCCTTCACAGAACAGCGCAAGCTGGCTCTAACCAGAATAGAAAGAGGAGTGTGAGGCCCCGGTGCACAACTAAGCAAGAGGACAAGTACATTAGAGTGTCTAGTTTGAGAAACAGACCTCTCACAAGTCCTCAACTGGCAGGTTCATTAAATAGTACCCGCAAAACACCAGTCTCAACGTCAACAGTGAAGAGGCAGAGTTATCTCAGACTGGCCAATATGTATAGTGCGTATGTTATTGTGTGTGTGTGTGTGTATTGTGTGTGTGTTTTATTGAAATTGCCATTGAAAAACTGGCTATTCTGGCAATTGTCATATCCAACTAAGGCATTGCATCTCAGTGCAAGAGGCGTCAGTCACTCTGGATAAGAGCGTCTGCTAAATGACTTAAATGTAAATGTAAATGTAAATGCGTCACTGTAGTCCCTGATTCGAGTTGGGAGTCCCATAGGGCGGTGCACAATTGACCCAGCGTCGTCCGGGTTTGGCTGGGGTAGGCCGTCATTGTAAATAAGAATTTGTTCTTAACTGACTTGCCTAGTTAAGTAAAGGTTAAAAAAAGAGCTCTACTTGCTGAGTCGGCCAGGGCAGATGTGACGTATATAAAGGTCATATGTTCATCAAAATAAAGACCCAGATATTTGTAATTGCTAGTGAACTCAATCATTTCTTCACCAAAACAAAACTGAAAAACACTTTTCTTAGTACCTGGTTTTCGAAAATGCATTGTCTGTTATTTTCTGATTGATCATGAGTCTCCATCTTTTGCACCAATAACATTTTCTTTCTTGTTTTACACCCGACGGTGTGGGAAACCAATCTGTACGAAATTCATTAACTCACACACAGGCAGTTGGTGCTTGGTAGAGGGACTGGATTGCGTGATAAAATGTCCAATCAACCCGTTTTTATCAAACTATAGGCTAAAAGATCCCTATTTATGAAATCAAAAGCTTTCTGGAAATCAATGAAACATGCAAAAGTAGGCTTATTTTCCTGTAGTCTATTTCTGACTATTGTGCAGACCGAGAAGATATGATCGATACATGTCCTGGATTTACAAAACACAATTTGTTCATCCACCAGAATGTTTTGATCCTCCAAAAAGGTAATTAATTTACTGTTGAGGATGGATGAATATACTGTAATTTATAGACTGTACTTACCATACTTCGTATGCCTCTATAATAAATGTTTTGAAGATTTGGGAATGGGATTCACTATAAACTTATACCAAGTGAATGGCATTATACTTTACTCAAAACAACTAGTAATTTATGTGTATCTATTATTGTTACCTATTAGTGGATTACCCACCCTGACAACCTGGACCTAATTTTGAGGCTTCTAGAAGCACCACACAAGTGAGAAAATAATACACTAGTACACCACAGAGTACATTTGATTTCTGCATAAGTACTATGTAATTACAATATGTTATACAGGATTTAGCTAGTTAAATTGAAGTGTATCTTGAGGAACACTTACTTGTAATTATTGTGTACCTACATAGTATGTTACCCATCCTGACAATCCAATCATCAGGTTCTGAAAGCGCCGCCCAAGTGGTAAGGTAAACACACTAATAGACCACAGACTACATATCTGCATAAGTACAATGCTATCGCTAGTTGTTACACAGGATTTAGCTATTTAAAGTAAGTTTATAGTTAGTTACCTTTATAATTACCATATAATTACTTACTACTCATTACCAAGTGAAAATACCTAATACCTAAAAAATATTAGGGCTGACCCCATTTAGTCGACTGGTCGATTGTTTGGTCAATAAGCTGTTAGTCGACCGAGATTGTTTTAGTCGAGCAGTGGCAAATATAGTTTTAGTCGAGCAGTGGCAAATATAGGCTACAGTGGGGAGAACAAGTATTTGATATACTGACGATTTTGCAGGTTTTCCTACTTACAAAGCATGTCTGTACTTTTTATCATAGGTACACTTCAACTGTGAGAGACAGAATCTAAAACAAAATCCAGAAAATCACATTGTATGATTTTTAAGAAATGAATTTGCATGTTATTGCATGACAAAAGTATTTGATACATCAGAAAAGCAGAACTTAATATTTGGTACAGAAGCCTTTGTTTGCAATTACAGAGATCATACGTTTCCTGTAGTTCTTGACCAGGTTTGCACACACTGCAGCAGGGATTTTGGCCCACTCCTCCATACAGACCTTCTCCAGATCCTTCAGGTTTCGGGGCTGTCGCTGGGCAATACAGACTTTCAGCTCCCTCCAAAGATTTTCTATTGGGTTCAGGTCTGGAGACTGGCTAGGCCACTCCAGGACCTTGAGATGCTTCTTACGGAGCCACTCCTTAGTTGCCCTGGCTGTGTGTTTCGGGTCGTTGTCATGCTGGAAGACCCAGCCACGACCCATCTTCAATGCTCTTATTGAGGGAAGGAGGTTGCCCCATCCATCCTCCCCTCAATACGGTGTAGTCGTCCTGTCCCCTTTGCAGAAAAGCATCCCCAAAGAATGATGTTTCCACCTCCATGCTTCACGGTTGGGATGGTATTCTTGGGTTTGTACTCATCATTCTTCTTCCTCCAAACACGGCGAGTGGAGTTTAGACCAAAAAGCTCTATTTTTGTCTCATCAGACCACATGACCTTCTCCCATTCCTTCTCTGGATCATCCAGATGGTCATTGGCAAACTTCAGACGGGCCTGGACATGCGCTGGCTTGAGCAGGGGGACCTTGTGTGCGCTGCAGTATTTGAATCCATGACCGCGTAGTGTGTTACTAATGGTTTTCTTTGAGACTGTGGTCCCAGCTCTCTTCAGGTCCTTGACCAGGTCCTGCCGTGTAGTTCTGGGCTGAATCCTCACCTTCCTCATGATCATTGATGCCCCACGAGGTGAGATCTTGCATGGAGCCCCAGACCGAGGTTGATTGACCGTCATCTTCTTCCATTTTCTAATAATTGCGCCAACAGTTGTTGCCTTCTCACCAAGCTTCTTGCCTATTGTCCTGTAGCCCATCCCAGCCTTGTGCAGGTCTACAATTTTATCCCTGATGTCCTTACACAGCTCTCTGGACATGGCCATTGTGGAGAGGTTGGAGTCTGTTTGATTGAGTGTGTGGACAGGTGTCTTTTATATAGGTAACAAGTTCAAACAGGTGCAGTTAATACAGGTAATGAGTGGAGAACAGGAGGGCTTCTTAAAGAAAAACGAATAGGTCTGTGAGAGCCGGAATTCTTACTGGTTGGTAGGTGATCAAATACTTATGTCATGCAATAAAATGCAAATTAATTACTTAAAAATCATACATAAAAAAAATTGTTTTAGATTCCGTCTCTCACAGTTGAAGTGTACCTTTGATAAAAAATTACAGACCTCTACATGCTTTGTAAGTAGGAAAACCTGCAAAATCGGCAGTGTATCAAATACTTGTTCTCCCCACTGTATATAAAGAAATGATGGCACATGAGAAATCTGTCTGATTCGCGCCTGTCTGAGTGGACTCATCCATTGCAGAGGCCGTGGAGAATTTTGGGGGGGTTTATTTAATTCCATTTACAAGTTGTCAATTTGGGCTTCTGTCAATCTTGAGTAAGGACACGCACTTGATTACACATAAAACTTGGCTTAGGCTTTTTTCTTCACCTCTAACTGTAAGTAAACAAAGTCTGCTTTTACATCCATTAAGAATGAAAATAGTTCCTCAAGTAGCCAATTTGAAAAATCTTTACAGCTCTCTCCCTTTCGATAACCACTCAGAATGAAAGGGGGACAAATGTTATACTCTGGTCGGGTGGAAACGTCATAAAATTGGCCTTCCTGATTACTTCTTATCCCTTGCGCAAATAGCCTACAGCTGTGTCTGCTTGTCTGGAGCTCACTGGGGCAGGAAACTCTGAAGGCCAAGAATATTTTATGCAATGTTGAAGGTTTGCTAGCATGAGCTTTGGGGCTGACGAAGTTAATAGTTGATACAATGTTTCAAGTTCCTTGCAGACAGGCCATGCGTAGCCAATGTGATTTGTAAGATATTTATTTTTATCAGGAAATTTGCAGGCTGCAATATTTTTATTTGTTTGCTTTATATAGGCTATTTTTACATACTGGCAATGGAAATAGAAGTTCGTTTTATATTTGTATCATTTTCATTTAGATAGAGTTTTGTTTAACCACATTACATTGATTTTGAGATATGAAGACCTTATTATAAATTAAATAAAACTGTTCCATAAAAATGTGAATATGTAAATCATAACTGGCACACAGATCAGTCGAAATGTTTAGATAACTGGGCATTCCAAATGGAAAAGGTTGCCGACCGCTGGTGTGGCCTATTACCGGCAACTTCAGGAGCTTAAAGGCAGAATCTGTGAAGGCCAGCAGCGGGCAGCAGGAGGAGGAGGGTGGGAACAGGTTTCTTTCTTCTGGTTTTTGATCTCTAGCTCCCTCTCTAGTAATTTGCGTGTCTTAAAGCATTTAACAAGCTCAGCAGTTGATTTTACTCAAACCTAGGGTGTGTCTATATATGGAAAAATACACATTTTAAAGTTTTGACCAATCGATTGGTCGAAAAAACAGACGACTCTCGGTCGACCAAGATTATTTTTAGTCGGGGACAGCCCTTCTTTTTATCTCCTTTTTAACATTACAAGTAACAATGGAAGTAACAAGTAACAATGGAAATCAACAACGTCTCTGTCTTCATCTGTTTCTTTTCTTCTAAGCATTTTCCCATTCTGCAGTCTGAGAACTTGAGCTCAGTGCAAGAGCCGTCACTACAGTCCCTGGTTCGAATCCAGGCTGAATCACATCCGGCCGTGATTGGGAGTCCCATAGGGCGGCGCATAATTGGCCCAGTGTCGTCTGGGGTAGGCCGTCATTGGAAATAAGAATTTGTTCTTAACTGACTTGCCAAGTTAAATAAAGGTTAAATAAAATGTTTACAAAAAAACCTTATGTGAATCTGCGGTAGAGAAGAAGAATGTATGACAATTTAGCATAGACACTCTACATTAACCTACTTATACTAGTTATCATTATAATGATTTCTATAGTTTAGGCCTATAGCTAGGCCTAGCTACCTAACTAGATGTTGCGTTATACAGCTAGCAATAATAGTACTTGCTAACATTAAGGTAGCGAGTGTTTATATTGGAAATGAACTAACCTTACTCATAGGTTTGTTGACAAAAGGTAGCTAGCTATCTAACCTTATAACAGTGGTTTCAACCGGTCAATTGCAATCGACTGGTTGATCTCCGAGACATTCGTAGTTGATCACCAAACGTTTCTATGCCAAACGTGCCCAGGGGCCCTGACCTCCAGGGGGCCCCATTAATCATTCTCACTATTAACTATTAACTATTAACATGGCATATGTCATTACAAAATGTGTAACATTTAAGGATATTTGCTTTAAAACTGCAAATTTCTCTCCACCCCATGGCAAAATGGGTAGAATGGTAGGAAATAAGCTGTAAAACTGTTTTTTTCCCTTCTCCCTGCCCCATGGCAAAATGAGTAGAATTGCATAAAAACTAAAATGTTTTTCTCCACCGTCAAGAGGGGGTCACTAAAATGGGGGGGGGGGCAACCAAATCTCTCTTAGGGCCCCCAAAGAGCTAGAAACGGCCCTGGTTAGAAAACTAGCTAGCGTGCTAGCTAATCACAAAAAACTCTACTAGTTGCATGGAAAGTCTAACACTAAGCGAGCTGGCAAACATTAGCTAGTTAACTACCTATGGGAAATCGTCCAGCATCATTTCTGTATCCAATGAAGCAAAATAAATTGCATGAAAAACATACCTTCTCTCTCCTGTGTTGGTGCTTTGTTTCTTTTGCTGACTGAATCTTTTGTCTGGATTTAGCATACTGATGTGTTAGGGGACAAAATTAAACTGGTGTTACAGAGAAGCTTCTCAGGAACATACCCTTTCAATTCATGAGGATAGGACTTACCATTGTTTCAATATCTAATTTGTAAGTGATCAGAAAACGTCAAAAAGGTCACGGACAGTTCAATGTTAAGCCCTAGTCAATAATGGCACCAAATGGCACCAAATCACCTGTCTGGATTCTTAAATTCAACACGTTTTGTCCAATATCTCAAGATAATGTGGTATTATTGTTATTATATTTTCAGGGCTGATGTCGAACACAGAGATGATTCAAATAAAAGTAAAGATTCTTAAATGAAAATGCTATTTTATGCAAATTGTGCACTTAATATGCAATTTAGGAGGTACGGGGATACATAATTACAATAATTTAAACCCAATAATTTAAGATATGGTCGTCATATTATTAACAAATCTTCATGCTTTGTGAAAAACTGAGAGTTTATAACAATTTTAAATAATTTATGAAATTAGAATTGAAAAAATATACTACTTTATGCATCCCCACACACTTACACACTACCCCCACCAACACAGTCACACACAGCCCCCCACACTCTCACACCCCCACACACACACACACACACACACACACACACACACACACACACACAGACAGACAGACAGACAGACAGACAGACAGACAGACAGACAGACAGACAGACAGACAGACAGACAGACAGACAGACAGACAGACAGACACAAAGCCTAACACTGACACACACAGCCTAACTTTTCTCACTAAGTCTGAACTGCAACACAGAAGGCTACTAGTCTAATAGCATAGATTACTTTTAAGTAGGCCTACACCTGAGTTGGGTCACAGATTATCCATGGTATTGATCAGATACTCTAGTGGCCGCTGTGACAATAAAAATACATGTTTTTAAAAAATGGAGGCAGTCGGGAGGAGGCAAGATCAGGTAGGTCTGTCCTAACCAATGAGAGGGTAGATATGCGCTTGAACAACTGGTGCAGTAGTTACCCCAGCTACAACGTTAGCTATGTCGTAAAAATTATTTGAGGGTTTTAATTTAAAGTTAGGGTTTGGTATAAGGTAGCAGTGTGGTTAAGGTTAGGGTCATATAAAAACGTATACAAAAATAAATAAAAGTTTAGGGTTAGGTTTAAAATCACATTTTAAGAAGAGAAATTCTAGAAATAGGCACGGTTAATGACTTTGTGGCTGTGGTAAAGTGACGACCAGGCACACCTCTAATATAAAGTGTTTTTTCTCAAAGTTGCCGGGATGTCACGTGTCCTACTTATATCAGTACACTCGTAACAACCTAATCATTACGAAAAATCTATTCTATCAAATAAGCCACACGTACCAAATAAGCCATTACATTTTTTGTTCACCAAATTTGATACTCTCATTGACCTCCATACAAACATTCCTCGCTGGAGAAGAACCTCTTTGGTTAGGTTACATTGTAGGGTTATTTTTGGTGTTGATGAGTTGCTATAGTGATGGGAGAATAAACTGCAGAAAATAATTAGCCTAGGCACAGAATAGACTGAGTGAGCTACCTGCTAGCCAGCTGCACAGAAAGATAGATAGGACACATTTTCAAATTACTGGTATTTAGCAATATTTTTATTGCGATTGTAGGGCTTTAGCCACTGAATATAGGTAGTTTTTACTTGAAAGAATAAAACCATCACTTACAAAATTTGCTGCTGGCATAATACAGCCAGTGCCATGCAGCGCTGCCTCTCGCCCGACTTGTTGCCTCAGCAAGCGCGTCAAGCACTCCCACACAGCCAGCATGCAAGCAACCCCCCCAGCTCGTCTCATGTCTTTACATGCTTTAATTGTTAAAATCTATTCACTTTTAGTGTGCCATAAACACATGTTGATTGTCAAGAAAATCACTTAAAAAAGGTTACTTTCGCACATTCATCCAAAATAATTCAGCATCCGAACAGTGCACTGTGCACCCACCAACTTTCCTTAAATTTGCAAGTGGATGCTGGCCTTCTAGGCAGAGTTCCTTTGTCCAGTGTCTGTGTTCTTCATTAAATGGTACCCGCAAAAAAACAGTCTCTACGTCAACAGTGAAGAGGCGACTCCGGGATGCTGGCCTTCGAGGCAGCGTTGCAAAGAAAAAGCCATATCTCAGACTGGCCAATAAAATAAAAGATTAAGATGGGCAAAAGAACACAGACACTGGACAGAGGAACTCTGCCTAGAAGGCCAGTATCCCGGAGTCGCCTCTTCACTGTTGACGTTGAGACTGGTGTTTTGCAGGTACTATTTAATGAAGCTACCAGTTGAGGACTTATGAGGCGTTTGTTTCTCAAACTAGACACACTAATGTACTTGTCCTCTTGATTAGATGTGCACTGGGGCCTCCCACTCCTCTCTCTATTCTGGTTAGAGCCAGTTTGTGCTGTTCTGTGAAGGGAGTAGTACACAGCATTGTACGAGATCTTCAGTTTCTTGGCAATTGTAGATATTCCATTAAAAATCAGCCGTTTCCAGCTACAGTGGTTCCTCCTACAAAAGTTGCGAACTTACACCGCAGGACTTCGAGGTACCCAGCGTCACGGCTTCATTGCTCCAGACCACCACAAGGGGGAGTTAGAGCACTCATTACGCATTTGGGTCCCAAGGTTTTTATATGACCAATCATATCGAGTCGTTCCAATGACGAATTTGACACGGAGCCACCCCTCTCTGGTGACTTTTTTCAGCAAAGATGGCTGACAAAACATTACGGGGAGGCAAATGTAAGTAGTTATAACGTCATAACGAGTCAAGCAAAAAAAAATACAATTGTGAGGAATATGTTAGTTAATGTAGAAACAAATGAATGTACATATTTTTTTGTCATAAAGTTAATTTACAAAAATCGCTATTTTGCACATTTTTCTTCTGTCATATCCAACACCAGGTGTATCAAACGCCATTCTGTGAATGATGTGTCTGCATGTATGTATTACAATTATACACTTCAACAGTGTTTACCACTCCTGATCCTGGGACATCAATGATTACACATTGTAGCTATGCAATAGACTTGAAACATTATTTTGTAATTCATATACAGAATAAAAAACAGTACATCCTGCCAGCACGCCCATAAGCGTGCTGAATGACGCGTGGAAAAGAGAGTGAGGAATGAGATAGGAGTAACAATCCAGGCTATTTGTCTGAGTTCAGAGCTGTATCACATCCGACCGTAATTGGGAGTGCCATAGGGCGGCGCACAATTGGCCAGCAGGTTTGGCCGGGGTCTGCTGGTGCTGGGGTAGGCTGGTGCTGAAAATATAGCTAACTTGTTATGCCAGTGTTGCACACCAACAGATGGAGAAAACCTACACCAGTTGAGAAATTAATTTCAACAATAATCTTCATTTTAATTTGACCTCACGAACAATAAGAGGGCTTAATTGGAGTCTATTTCTTTGGGGCATAGACCTATATAAATGAACTTAACTGGCTGAGGCAGGCTATGAGGCTTTATTAGGACAACTTACAACTAAACTGCAACTGGTCAAAATTGGAGCATGCTACATAAAACAATCATTTAAAGAAAAAAGTCTGCACTTTAGATCTAAACAATGTAACTAATAATTAAAAGCGCACATTTGTAAATCCCAAACTCTAAAAGTAATTGGAAAGGCCAATTATGTGTGACACAATACAGAATGTAAACAAGATGTAAACAAGATGCTGTGTTTTTATTTACAGTAGTGATGGACAACTGGAGGCATTTTGAAAACAGGTTTTCAAACACTTGTTTTTCACATCTGTAGCAGGTGTAGCCCATCATGGGGCGGCAGCGTAGCCTAGTGGTTAGAGCGTTGGACTAGTAACCGGAAGGTTGCGAGTTCAATCCCCCGAGCTGACAAGGTACAAATCTGTCGTTCTGCCCCTGAACAGGCAGTTAACCCACTGTTCCCAGGCCGTCATTGAAAAGTATTCGATGCTTAAATCCTCTAAAGTGTTACATTTCTAACTCAAAGCAACAGTACAGTATTTATTCAGCAACATCTTTATGCTTTTGTTAATAAAATAAAATAATGAGAAAAAGACATTGAAATGCGGATGTTTATATAAACTAAATTTTAGTCGCACTTCCACCCAGCTCCACGACCACAGGTAAAACCTTACTGAGATGATCAATGTATTTGTTGTATTGTTGTATTGTCAATTTCTCTAGTCAAAACATCTTGATGGCCTTGACCAGTTCATCTTTGAGCAAATTGCTCAATGGCCGTCTGCAATCTGCTGTATACTTATAGCCTATTGTAACCTGAAAGTCATGCCTTTCCTCACCCCGCCCAAAACGACACCCTAAAAACAGTTACTATTCCAAAACGAGTTGTTAATGAAAATGTAAAAATCACATTGAGACTAAAAAGAACAGACGGAATGGACATCGTTTTCATCAAGCCAGCTTCTTTCTATGGTGCTACCCGTTCCAGGGTTAGGACTGTAACCACCAGCTTCTTTCTATGGTGCTACCCGTTCCAGGGTTAGGACTGTAACCACCAGCTTATTTTTATGGTGCTACCCATTCCAGGGTTAGGACTGTAACCACCAGCTTCTTTCTATGGTGCTACCCATTCCAGGGTTAGGACTGTAACCACCAGCTTCTTTCTATGGTGCTACCCGTTCCAGGGTTAGGATTGTAACCATCAGCTTCTTTCTATGGTGCTACCTGTCCCAGGGTTAGGACTGTAACCACCAGCTTCTTTCTATGGTGCTACCCGTTCCAGGGTTAGGACTGTAACCACCAGCTTCTTTCTATGGTGCTACCCGTTCCAGGGTTAGGACTGTAACCATCAGCTTCTTTCTATGGTGCTACCCGTTCCAGGGTTAGGACTGTAACCACCAGCTTCTTTCTATGGTGCTACCCGTTCCAGGGTTAGGACTGTAACCATCAGCTTCTTTCTATGGTGCTACCCGTTCCAGGGTTAGGACTGTAACCACCAGCTTCTTTCTATGGTGCTACTCGTTCCAGGGTTAGGACTGTAACCACCAGCTTCTTTCTATGGTGCTACCCGTTCCAGGGTTAGGACTGTAACCACCAGCTTATTTCTATGGTACTACCCGTTCCAGGGTTAGGACTGTAACCACCAGCTTCTTTCTATGGTGCTACCCGTTCCAGGGTTAGGACTGTAACCACCAGCTTCTTTCTATGGTGCTACCCATTCCAGGGTTAGGACTGTAACCATCAGCTTCTTTCTATGGTGCTACCCATTCCACGGTTAGGACTGTAACCACCAGCTTCTTTCTATGGTGCTACCCGTTCCAGGGTTAGGACTGTAACCACCAGCTTCTTTCTATGGTGCTACCCGTTCCAGGGTTAGGACTGTAACCACCAGCTTATTTCTATGGTACTACCCGTTCCAGGGTTAGGACTGTAAAAACCAGCTTATTTCTATGGTGCTACCTGTTCCAGGGTTAGGACTGTAACCACCAGCCTCTTTCTATGGTGCTACCCGTTCCAGGGTTAGGACTGTAACCACCAGCCTCTTTCTATGGTGCTACCCGTTCCAGGGTTAGGACTGTAACCACCAGCTTCTTTCTATGGTGCTACCCGTCCCAGGGTTAGGACTGTAACCACCAGCTTCTTTCTATGGTGCTACCCATTCCAGGTTTAGGACTGTAACCACCAGAGGACTTGAAAATGAGCTGGAGCTGAGAGGATCACCAAAACGAAAGGTATTTTGGTTTCAGACCATTTTATATAAAAAAGAGAAGGTATATAGCCTATCAATGTGTATGCATACTGTATAATAAAATCGATAATTGTGTACTAAAAACATGAATGTGTTTTTGCAGTGCTTACAACCATGCCGACAACCATCCGTGGAGATCAGTTGACAAAGGGCTGGACAACGGGCCACACCGAAAAAACACATGGTAGCCGAGAGAAACCAGTTAGTAAAGCTAGATTCTTAAAATGTGTAGGCAGCATTTGTGTGTTGGAGTCACTTTTAATTCTTAATTGATCTACCGTTTCTATCATAGGCCACTGTAATTGATGGGGGCTCAGGGCGGTACCATTCTGCTCATCTGATGAAGGTGCTCATGGGTGAGATTCAAACTTTGAAGACCGAGATCGAGTCATTGAAGGGAGCCCAGCAGAAGGTCCAGAGCCAGGTGGTATTGGAGGAGAGTCACTCCTCATTAGCGGAGAGTCAGGTGGAGATGTGTAACCGAAGAGAGATACCACGAGTGGGCACAGAATACAAACTGGGATGGATCCCGAGGCAAATGTGGCTTACCAGTGAACCTCTGGGTGTTCATCATTAATACTGTGTCTCAGAAGTTTCCAGCCATGACTGATGCAACCCGAAAAAGCATTAAAGACAGAGTTAATGAGCACTTGAGTTCACAGAGTAAGTCTGGACATGGCCTGCTCTCCCTTATGTAAGGAATTAGGCACTTTCCCATGTTTACTACAGTATGTACTGTATGCTATGTTTTGTTAATAAAATATCTAAAACTACTATTTCAAAATTCTGATGTTTATTTAGTTATGGATCCATAACGAATTACTTGTTCAAATATGCCATGATATTCTTGAGATATGTGTTGACTGAATATAAGGAAGTGATGTCTGCGTTTTTGCCTTTTTCTCGCTCTAAATTAAATGAAAAACGAAATCTCCAAAATATTGTTACTTTTTAAACAAAGTGATTATTATTATTAATTAATTTAGAATTATATAAAACCTGCTTAGGATCTGTGAGAATATCTAACGGAAAATGCCCCGTAGATGTTAATTTAGAGTCCTCCAATCCTCTAAATGTAATTATTGACAGAGTCACGTCATTAACAAAATAATGTTTCGATATACTGTAGGCCTACCATAGGTGAAATGAGTCTCACTAGTGTTGAGTAATGCCTAATGAAGGAAAACAATTTAGAATCCTCCAATTAATTAAGCAAGTACCAGTCAAAAGTTTGGACACACCTACTCATTCCAGAATTTTTCTTTATTTGTACTATTTTCTACATTGTAGAATAATAGTGAAGGCATCACAACTATGAAATAACACATATGGAACCAGTTAAGAACACATTCTTATTTACGGGGACAGCCTACTCCTTCCTCCCCAACAGGGATTTGAATGCTGGTCTCCCACTTGCACTTTCTCATGTTTACTACAGTATGTATTGTAGACTGCACAGTAGGCTATCAAACAAATAAACACATTTTGTTAATAAAATAATTATAAAAAATACTCTTTCAAAATGCAGATGTTGATTTAGTTATGGACCCATAACAAATTACTATGGGAATAAATATTACTGATTTACAGAAATATTGGAACAAAGTTGTCTAATGAAGGCAAACAATTTAGAATCCTCCAATCCTGTAGCCTACTCCCAACTTCATGTTGCACAGCGCCATAAAAACACCATAATATTAATCAAATTAATTAAGCCAAATTTCTTCAAATCAATCCCATATACTATGTTATTAAAAAAATATATTTTAAATGATCTGGTAATGCCAATATGGAATACTATCAAATGCTTCTCAAATATGCTAGTCAAACTACTAACAGAAAAATCGCTGAGAATTAAATGACATGCCACAGAATGCTGTGACAGCACGCAAGGTGTGCCCCAGTATGACGCAAGTTCTAAAGGAGGAACCACTGTACAATAGTCATTTACAACATTAACAATGTCTACACTGTATTTCTGATCAATTTGATTATTATTTTTTTGGACCAAAAAATGTGCTTTTCTTTTAAAAACAAGAACATTTCTAAGTGGCCCCAAACTTTTGAATGGTAGTGTATATTTTTTACAAAAAAAGATATGGGGATTGGAAATAATGCAGACAATTACATTGATAGAAGCCACAATCTATCTGCAATATTAAAGCTGATCTACCCCCTATTAAAAATAAATAAAAAATAACTAACTAAAAGCTCATTCGGTTTCCCCTTTTATCTGTGGATTTATTGTCAGAGTAGAGAGAACACAATTTTGTGTGACTCAAAATGGGTCAAAATTCTACAAACATCAAGCAAATAGATTTCAGGTAAAGTAACCAAATCTTTATCTCCCAGGACAAATTAGCTAGCAACAGCAAGCTAAATGTCCATGAATGTTTCAAATGTGTTAACGACCTCTCCCGAAATGAATATAGTACACAGTTGGTTTTGGTATTTTAACCTGTGTGTCATGAAGTCTAGTGGGGATAGACAAAATCAACATGCGCATGCGGACGCATATATGCAGAGCCAGATTGGTCATCATTTAAGTCTCTAAGAGCTTTGCACTCCTGGATATATACAATATTTGCCCATTATTTTTTAATTTATTATTCAAGCTCAATCAAGTTGGTAGTTGATTATTGCTAGAAAACCATTTTCAAGTCTTGCCATAGATTTTCAAGCTGATTTAAGTCAAAACTGTAATTAGGCGACTCAAGAACATTCAATGTTTTCTTGGTAAGCAACTTCAGTGTAGAATTGGCCTTGTGTTTTAGGTTAATGTCCTGCTGAAAGGTTAATTAATCTCCCAGTGTCTGTTGGAAGAACTCCCTAAAGAACTCCCTAGTCTTTGCCAATGACAAGCATACCCATAACATGATGCAGCCACCGCTATGCTGGAAAATATGAAGAGTGGTACTCTTCCAAACGTAACGCTTTGTATTCAGGACAAAAAGTGAATTTGTTAGCCAAATTATTTGCAGTATAACTTAAGTGTCTTGTTGCAAACAGGATGCATGTTTTGGAATATTTTTTATTCTGTACAGGCTTCTTTCTTTTCACTCTGTCATTTAGGTTAGTATTGTGGAGTTACTACAATGTTGATTCATCCTCAGTTTTCTCATATCATAACCATTTAACACTGTAGCTGTTTTAAAATCACCATTGGCCTCATGGTGAAATCCCTGAGCAGTTTCTCCGGGAGTTTCGGCAACTGAGTTAGGAAGGACCATCCAAAGCCTAATTAATAACTTCACTATGCTGAAAGGGATATTCAGTGTCTGCTTTTTTCTACCAATCGGTGCCCTTATTTGCTAGGCATTGAAAAACCTCCCTGGTCTTTGTGGTTGAATCTCTGCTTGAAATTCAGTACTCAATATTTTTTATTTTTATTTAACCTTTATTTAACTAGGCGATTGAGGGACCTTACAAATAATTGTATGTGTGGGGTACAGAGATGGAGTAGTCATACATTTTTTGGGGTAAACCACTATAATTGAACACAGCATAATTGAAATGATTCCATGCAACTTACTATGTGATTTGTTAAGCACATTTTTACTACTGAAAAGGGTTGAATACTTATTGACTCAAGATGTTTCAGCATTTCGAAAATAAATTATGTGTGTAGAACAGTGACATAAAATATATATTTTTTTATTCAGACTAACACAACAAAATGTGGAAAAGGTAAAGGGGTGTGAATACTTTCTGAAGGCACTGTATATCTGAGAGATATAAGAAAGCTTAAAGATATACAATCCCAGTCAAAAGTTTTACCCTCATTCAAGGGTTTTTCTTTATGTTTACTATATTCTACATTGTAGACTAATAGTGAAGATATCAAAACTATGAAATGGCACATATGGAATCATGTAGTAAGTAAAAAAGTGTTAAACAAATCAAAATATATTTTATATTTGAGATTCTTCAAATAGCTACCCTTTGCCTTGATGACAGCTTTGCACACTGAGATGTTCCTCTCCTTCAAAGCACAATTCGATACGCATATAGCTAAATGGCGTCTGATACGATACTTTTAGTTTTAAGCGATTCGATTTGATTTGTGGAATGAATCGATGCACTAACAATTGTTGAATGAACACATTTATTTTCCATTCTTCCATTCTCAATTAATATCTAATACTGATTGAGCTGACTTCTCTGAGCTGATTGGCGGTGTGTGTGTGTGTGTGTGTGTGTGTGTGTGTGTGTGTGTGTGTGTGTGTGTGTGTGTGTGTGTGTGTGTGTGTGTGTGTGTGTGTGTGTGTGTGTGTGTGTGTGTGTGTGTGTGTGAGCTGAGCCATAGGGCAGCAGGAAGCCTAGCGGTTAGAGCAGCGTTTCCCAAACTTATTGACCCTGGGAACCCCAAGGGACACACGTTCTGGTTTTTACCCTGGCACTACACAGCTGATTTACCCTGGCACTACACAGCTGATTTATCTTGGCACTTCACTGCTGATTAACCCTGGCACTACACAGCTGATTTATCTTGGCACTACACAGCTGATTTACCCTGGCACTACACAGCTGATTTACCCTGGCACTACACAGCTGATTTACCCTGGCACTACACAGCTGATTTACCCTGACACTACACAGCTGATTTACCCTGGCACTACACAGCTGATTTACCTTGGCACTACACAGCTGATTTACCCTGGCACTACACAGCTGATTTACCCTGGCACTACACAGCTGAATTACCCTGGCACTACACAGCTGATTTACCCTGGCACTACACAGCTGATTTGCCCTGGCACTACACAGCTGAATTACCCTGGCACTACACAGCTGATTTACTCTGGCACTACACAGCTGATTAAAATAATCAAAGCTTGATGATGAGTTCACCCCTTGAGATCCCCAGTTTGGGAAACGCTGGGTTTGGGCCAGTAACCAAAAGATTGCTGGTTCGAATACCCGAGCCGACAAGATGATAAATCAGACGTTGTGTCCTTCAGCAAGGCACTTAACCCTAATTTGCTTCAGGGGCGCCGTACTACTATAGCTGATCCTGTAAAACAACACATTTAAATGCACCTATCGGGGGGGATTTATGTTAATGTCCCCCACTTTTTAAAATCTGAAACCCAATGATTAACTTGTCATATAGCAGATGAAAATGTTTTGAGCTAGTAATATGTCAATATCTATCATAAAAAATGTTCTGTCATACATAGCTAATTCATTGACACATTTTGGGATTTCACCCCCATCGCAAAGCGAATGGCTTTGATCATTTGCGTGTCACAGAAATGATTGCTGCCCTTGTTATGAAATTACATATTTATCCTGTTCATGTAGAAATGAACAAATACACTGATTGTTTAAACAGAACTACCAAAAACTACCATAAATATTTAGTACGGTGAACTTGGCAATCGATGTGTAATCAGTAAGATGTGAGTTTTGTCCACTCCTGTAGCCTTCAAAGCTGTGCTGGTAAAACACAGTATTATACAGTGTGTTTGGTAACAATGACCCAGTAAATTACATTGGTTGTCCCTCAATTAATTAAGCCTATGATTTAATATTGCGAATGCCATTTGACAAACATCTGCAATTTTGCAAATGTTGCCGACAAATATTAGAACAGGTATAGGGTAGGCCTACCTCTCGCTGGCGCGAGCAGCTGCGTCTCCTGTGCTGTGCGCACAGTTGTTATTTGACTTGTAGATCAATGTCATAGGCAGTTACATACAAAACAGTTTGATAGGCTGATGGAGAGGACACATTAATTCAGTCACAACAGATTAGAAATATTTTCAGATTAAGGCAGAAATAAATAATATGAGTAAAACATTTGATTCATAACATTTGAATCAGTTTTCTTACTGACGAATGCTTCATTTGGATCAGTTTGGGCTCCCACAGACCAATTCACTCACATCATAAACATTTGAACTGGGGAACGATGCTTATCGGTGAATCCCTAGTAATAGTAGTGAATCCCTAGTAAGTTACATCCCTAGTAATAAGCATTCGTTGTTACTCCTCTGATCGCAGACTGCAATTACCACTAGTTACATGTTATTAGTTCAGTGTAACTATGAATTATCACAATTAATTACAATACTTGTTACAGTGTCATTACATATGTAATGACACTGTTTTAAGGATCCCTTAAAATTGTGTTACCGAATGTAGTCTGTGCGTCTTGGTTTGCTGTTGTCACACACACACACACACACACACACACACACACACACACACACACACACACACACACACACACACACACACACACACACACACACACACACACACACACACACACACACACACACACACACACACACACACACACAACATGATGCACAAAAATGGCTAATATCGATACTATGACTTGAATAGGATTTGTTCCACAAATGCTAAAACGTTAGCATGTGGAAACAGTGCCAGGGAAACTTAACCAAAGCATGGATTGCTGTCATTCCTTGTCCATAGACTGCTTACAGGGTAGGAAACAAATATGTAATTTTGGAGTTTGTGTGAACTATCCCTTGAAGAGAAACTTAAAAATGTTTTATCCTTAAGGGTTTTTATATGGCATGTTCTACTCTGTCTTTCCACTATCGCCTGCATTCCTGACCCTGAATTGGCCATAGAACACTTCTCATCAATATGTATTCCTCTAGAAGATAAACATTCCCCTTTTAAAGGTCTCAAAGTCAAAAATAGAATGAATCTTTGGTTCTCTACAGAACTATCAGAAGTCATTCTGATGAGAAACCAGGCCTGGGCCAAGGCTAGGAAAACTGACTTAGTAATTGTTTGGTAGTTTTTCAGACAACTGAGAAGTACAGTTGAAGTCGGAAGTTTACATACACTTAGGTTGGAGTTATTAAAACTCGTTTTTCAACCACCCCACAGATTTCTTGTTAACAAACTATAGTTTTGGCAAGTCGGTTAGGACATCTACTTTGTGCATGACACAAGTCACTTTTCCAACTATTGTTTAAAGACAGATTATTTAACTTATAATTCACTGTATCACAATTCCAGTGGGTCAGAGGTTTACATACACTAAGTTGACTGTGCTTTTAAACAGCTTGGAAAATTCCCCGAAATTATGTCATGGCTTTAGAAGCTTCTGATAGTTTAACTGACATAATTTGAGTCAATTGGAGGTGTACCTGTGGATGTATTTCAAGGCCTACCTACAAACTCAGTGCCTCTTTGCTTGACATCCTGGGAAAATCAAAAGAAATCAGCCAAGACCTCAGATTTGTATTTTAGACCTCCACAAGTCTGGTTCATCCTTGGGAGCAATTTCCAAACGTCTGAAGGTACCACGTTCATCTGTACAAACAATAGTATGCAAGTCACCATACCGCTAAGGAAGGAGACACGCTCTGTCTCCTAGATATGAATGTACTTTTGAAAAGAAAGTGCAAATCAATCCCAGAACAACAGCAAAGGACCTTGTGAAGATGCTGGAGGAAACAGGTACAAAAGTATCTATATACACAGTAAAACAAGTCCTATATCGACATGACCTGAAAGGCCGCTCAGCAAGGAAGGAGCCACTGCTCCAAAACCGCCATAAAAAAGTCAGACTACGGTTTGCAACTGCACATTGGGACAAAGATCCTACTTTTTGGAGAAATGTCCTCTGGTCTGATGAAACAAAAATAGAACTGTTTAGCCATAATGACGATTGTTATGTTTGGAGGAAAAAGGGGGAGGCTAGCAAGCCAAAGAACACCATCCCAACTGTGAAGAACGGGGGTGGCACCATCATGTTATGGGGGTGCTTTGCTGCAGGAGGGACTGGTGCACTTCACAAAATAGATGGCATCATGAGGATGGAAAATTATGTGGCTATATTGAAGCAACATCTCAAGAAAGGAAGTTGAAACAGGAAGTTAAAACTTGGTCGCAAATGGGTCTTCCATATGGACAATGACCCCAAGCATACTTCCAAAGTTGTGGCAAAATAGCTTAAGGACAACAAAGTCAAGGTATTGGAGTGGCCATCACAAAGCCCTGACCTCAATCCTATATAAAATTACAAACCTGACTCAGTGACACCAGCTCTGTCACCATACCCTAATAGGGTATTTATTTAGCCTACCAATTGCCAAATGCCTATTTAGACCCAAACACAATATTTTCAAAGTAAGTTACTACATTTTGTCTAGTTTGTAACATTCTCTATAAGCTGGGCTTTTGAATGATAGATGATTAAATGTAGTGAGCTATGAAATTATCAATTTATGTTAGTTTTAATGTGGTTAAAATTCATGAAATTTGGGAAATATATATTCACGCCAAGTTTTTGTCATTTTTATGTAAACGTTTTGAAAGTACTGATATTAAAGGACCAAAATACCCCAAAATCTCAGAATTGATAAGTTGATGCAAAAATGTATTTTCAGCCTGTGGTGCCTTTCCTTGAAGATGAACTATGCAAAAATCACTCTGCTATTTCCTGGTTGCACAAATTCTAATAGTTCAGTTTATGTGACATAAAAGCAAGAATCATTTAGAGAATCATTGTACCATCTAAACATATTTTCCATTACCAAAAATATTGTATTTTCAGCTGTTTGAAGCTGGTGTACAAAACCAAAAGTAAAAGACTTAAGAACGGGAAGCATATAAATAGCGCACATAGAACAGATCTACCGCTTCTTAGACTTGCTTTCAATATGAGTGACAGATCTATAACACACATTTCTATGTCAATTTCGTCAGGTCACCCAAAAAGCTACATATTGCAGCTTTGACCCAGCCCCCGTAACAGGGTTAGAGGCAGAGAACCAGTGGAAAGAGGGGAACCGGCCAGGCAGAGACAGCAAGGGCGGTTCCGCACTCCTGGGCCAGACTACACTCAATCAATGCTGAAGAGATGAGTCTTCAGTAAAGACTGAGAGCAGCCCCAGACTGCTCCATAAAAATGGACATAGTGGTTAGATCATTGGGCCATAACCAAAAGGTTGCTGGATTGAATCCCCCAGCTGACAATGTAAAATCTGTTGTTCTGCCCCTGAGCAAGGCAGTTAACCCACTGTTCCTTGGGTGCTGTGGATGTTGATTAAGGCAGCCCCCTGCACCTCTCTGATTCAGAGGGGTTGGGTTAAATGCAGAGGACACATTTCAGTTGAATACATTCAGTTGGACAACTGACTAGTTATCCCCTTGCCCTTGGTGATCTGTCTACATTTTTGAAAACAGTTAATGAAATTCTTCTTCTTCCCTGCCTAAGCAAGTTCCAGACCTGCCAACATGTACGCATTTTGCGTACCAACTATGCAATTCTCTGTCCATGTACACAGGTACGAGATCAGAGTTAAAAGTACGCAGAAATGAATAGGGCTGATTTTTTATTTATTTAATTTTTTGCATTTTAATACAAAAATACATCCACTGAGTAAATCTAACATCCCGATTCTCGAGCTGCAACACACGGACATGGAGATTAATACATAATTATTCAACGTAGCTACCCCGTGTCTGCCCCTCCTCCTGTTTGTTGTGATGCTGAGTTTGTCGACTGTCAACTGTACATAAACACATGGACAAATCCCTTTCGACTCCGTGTGTTGTGGAAAGGTAAACTAATTATTTCAAGCTAACGTTAGCGAACATAAAACGGACATTCAGTGGGCTCTAAAGTGCCAGCAGTTCACTCGAATTTGCTAGTGAATGAAATGAAATGCAAATACAAAAAATAACTGGTCACATTTGTGCGAGTGTGATATAGATTTAAATCTGCGTCCCATTAGTTGTGTTTTCCACGTAACATTAGGAGGATCACACAACCTGAAAAAAAGAGAACGTTTACGTTCAAACGGCTCTCCTGTGAAGTAGTGACCCGCAACATACGCCTAGTTTCCTGAAACGAGTCACAATTTCAGGTGGTTTTGGTGGTGGACATCCCCCACAGCCTGTGTGCTCAATTGTATCTCTTCAGACATTCTCAAGACTTTCCGTTGTACACTGCATTTCAAACAGTCAGGAATAACCTAATGAATTCAAGGCCTGTGAAATTATACCTCGGAAAAATATAAACTTTCCACTAATAATTTTATTCATTCATCAAATTAGTTTAACATGCTTTTTTTTGCAATAATCACTGATCTGGCTTTCAAATCTGTCTATGAAAATGCCTTTTTGTTACACATTTAAACAGAATCGTGCACAATGCACATCCACTAATAATGACACACTTATTGTAGCAGGCATTATAGAAAATTAACAATCCCACGAGCTAGTGAGTAGCCAGCTAATCTTTATATTTAAAGTCTAGCCAAATGGATCTATTTGCTTGCTAAGAAGGTAGAACAGTTGAACTGTTATGAACACACCTTCTTGTCCGTCTTTGTAAGTGGCAAGGGAGGGGGCTTGGTGTCTGTGTACAAGTGGGAAGGTGCACAGCACAGAAGGAGCGAAGGAGGCAAGACCAAAAAGACGCAGAACGCTCATAAAAACGATAAAACAAATAAAACCCTAGATTCTTGCGACACAGGCATTTGGAACATTGCACTAAAACATGCATTTGAATTAATCAAATTAATATATATCGCCCAGCCCTCGTTTGTTAATGAAAACAGTAAGAACAGTAGGAGAGGTTTGACATCTCCTCAGCATATATATCTGTATTAGTCACCATGGTTCTCTGTTCTGCACATTAGCAAGCTCTGTTGTTTGAGGTATCCTCCATTTGTGGTCCAGTCTCCCTTTCTCTCTCTCTCTCTCTCTCTCTCTCTCTCTCTCTCTCTCTCTCTCTCTCTCTCTCTCTCTCTCTCTCTCTCTCTCTCTCTCTCTCTCTCTCAAACATATGCATGCACACACACACCACTAGTGTCTTGTCTGTCATCCTAAAACGTCCACAGTATACCATAGTCTCCACCATCTCGGTGTAGAACACACTTCATAACTCAAGCTTTCTGAGCCGACTGTCACCATATCAGAAAAAGAGATTGTGTGTTCATGTTGGCCATTTCCATGTAAAAGGACCCATGAGCACCAACATGGGCAGTTCATATTTTTAAGAAGTGAAAGGTCCAATGCAGCCGTTTTATCTCAATATCAAATCATTTCTGAACAACAATTAAATGGGAACTGCACCCTTTTATTTGGTCTTGTTTTTTGACTTGCTCTTCAAGAAATGCTGGCAGCCATGACAGAAGCCAAGCATGAGTTAGCTTGGGGGTGTGGTTTGATGTGGGTGTGTCTTGGGGCTGGCAAGGACACACCCAAGAAACACCCACCTTTCAAAACATTGCCCGCAGCTGTTTCCCCCATTCAATCACAACAAACAAACCTCCTGTAGGTTGAGTTCAGTAAAGATGTATGGCGAGATGCCTAAGGAAGCTTTGAATATGTAAATATACCTATTAAGCCCACTAAAAATCTAAGTTGAAACATTTCTAACATATACTGGCCTAATTCGGATCATTACTATTCATCATGTAAGTAGCACTCATAACAGGGGCGTGTCCAATCGTATCCACAGAGATCAATGTGGACTTTTGTTCTTTGCCGACCAGTACAGACAGACCTTATTCAACTAATCATAGACTTCAATCAAGACATGATTAATTGAATCAGGTGTGTTATTGCTTGGTTTACAACCCAAACCTGCACCCACACTGGCCTCCTGTGGATAAAAAGACTATAATACACACATCTTTCAGTGAGTTATCTGAAAGCTGATTCACATTTGTTGTACTGCTATTATTTTTAATTAGTTCAACATGTCTTCCTAAACTATATTTGAGGACAGCTTCACATCTCCCTCTCTACTGTATTAAAAAGGTGGACCCCAAAAAAGAATCACCTGGATGAATGAAAGACAACAATATGACAATGTCCCCACCCAAAAGTGCATGAGTAGTCGCCCAATAGTAATCTTCTTGTCTCTCATTTGTTTGCATTTTTATCCACCACTTGTTGTTCTTCAATCCCTAATACACCTCAACCCTGATCTTATTATTCTACCATTAACGACTGCATTAACGAATACCAGTCCACTCCAAACGTCTTGGAGAGAGTACAGAGCTTTCTAATTATTCCTCATTATTTATAATCTTGGTAAAGGCACCATGGCTAGATGCACAATATGTATTTGTGTGTTTGAATCAACTTAAATGTGACCATGTATTTATGCTCATGTTCATTGAATATGTATTGACCTTTACATTCTGTATAGAGGGAGTGATTTTTCTGCTACTGTACCCTTTAAGCCCACTTGAGATAAATGTCAAATTTACAAAAAATAGCATCTATGTATAAGAATGCAAGATTCATTTAACAGTAAAATAAGACAAAATGCATTTACAAATATAAGCTGTGAATGCCTGAAATATATTATCTTGTAGTTCACCAAGTTATGTTGCTACTGTGAGGCTGTGACACACAATATCTGACACACAAACAGGTACTATGTTGAAGTGTGAACAGGTCAGGTAAAATGATGGTTTCCCCGTCAAATGACTGAGGCTGCAGTCTGGCGAAAGCATCTCCAGTCTATCTGTAGAAATAGGCAAAGCTAAGGCAGAGTTCATCAGGGGCACATGGAATGAAAAGGGTGTTGCTATTACTGGACATTTGTGCTGTACTGTATTATTAGCATTCAGCTCATTGTGGATGTGTTGAGTGGATGTGTTGAGTGTCAGGTGTCTCTGCACACACATGCACAGTCCCTGTTTTATTACCAAAGGCAGTTAGGGATAGGTGATTTCTGATACACAAACATATACTATGTTAAAGTTTGAACAAGTCAGACTAAATCTACCTTATTCTGTTCTCCCATTCGATGACCTTTGGTGAGCAGGCAAGAGGTGAGGTCTTTGCCAGAGCCCCATTGATGGGCATAGCAGCGTAGATCACCCGTTAAATGTATCAAAGTAATGAAGTGGGTTACCTTCTGTATTTGTACAAATGATGAGCCTGTGAAAGCTATTGCCGCTGGCAGGTGAAGGTTGCTGGCCGGATATTTGCCAACATCTAATGACTGTTCCATTCATTGGAATGTTCACAGCGAGGGCATGTCTGCATGATGCTGATGAGGGCCTCCATGCTGGTCCTCTCTATGCTGTATGTTCGGCTGCAAACTGGACATCTCTCGAACAACTGCAGCAGGCAATCTTGTGAGGTGGTGTTGACTGGGAGGGCCTGTGACAGGGGGATATAATAGACAGCCAAGTGGTAAATAGCATTTTGTTCTAAAGAAAGGACAAAGCTTTTTGCTAATGCACTTCACAACCAAAATGACTACGAGTTGTATCTGCTTGGCTGGGGAATTAGCCTACTAGTTTATCAAGGGGGGTATTTTTTAATGCAACTTTTCACATTTCACATAACACACATTACTTGTCATTGTTGATGAAGCAGTCTGTGCAATCAGAGCAGTAACTCTGGTCACTATCAGAGGCCTCATGATGGCGTGTCTTTTTCATAAAAGTCAAGGGAGACTCTGGCAACAATGGAATAGGTGTCACAAGGTTACTTGTGTCGCATGACCCACTCTTGCCTGACAAGCTGTGAAAATAGCAAGTGAACAGTGAATGAAATCATTTTTGGAGGTTGCTAAACCACTGCAATCACATTGCTGGCCATGTTATGATACCCACCTTTCCTCCTAGGTCTCACATCCGTTCATAACCAGGGGATCGGTCTGGCACCCAGACTGCACTTTGTCGAACAGAAAAACAGGGTCAACGATTGTCATCATCCCTCAATTATAAACATAGTTTAAGAAATAACTTAATCTCATTTGGAAGCTAACTATGCTTTACCGATGTAGACTAACTGGCTCCAGATTGGGTTAGATTCAGGCCGGTGATGTTGTTTTTAATATGCAACCAACTGACATGTTTTTGCTATGGCCCTGGGTTGGTTTGAATTTCTGCTGCTATATATATATATATATACAGTGCCTTGCGAAAGTATTCGGCCCCCTTGAACTTTGCGACCTTTTGCCACATTTCAGGCTTCAAACATAAAGATATAAAACTGTATTTTTTTGTGAAGAATCAATAACAAGTGGGAAACAATCATGAAGTGGAACGACATTTATTGGATATTTCAAACTTTTATAACAAATCAAAAACTGAAAAATTGGGCGTGCAAAATTATTCAGCCCCCTTAAGTTAATACTTTATAGCGCCACCTTTTGCTGCGATTACAGCTGTAAGTCGCTTGGGGTATGTCTCTATCAGTTTTGCACATCGAGAGACTGAATTTTTTTTCCCCATTCCAAAATTTTTCCCATTGCTCCTTGCAAAACAGCTAGAGCTCAGTGAGGTTGGATGGAGAGCATTTGTGAACAGCTGTTTTCAGTTCTTTCCACAGATTCTCGATTGGATTCAGGTCTGGACTTTGACTTGGCCATTCTAACACCTGGATATGTTTATTTTTGAACCATTCCATTGTAGATTTTCCTTTATGTTTTGGATCATTGTCTTGTTGGAAGACAAATCTCCGTCCCAGTCTCAGGTCTTTTGCAGACTCCATCAGACTCCACCATTCTTCCAGAATGGTCCTGTATTTGGCTCCATCCATCTTCCCATCAATTTTAACCATCTTCCCTGTCCCTGCTGAAGAAAAGCAGGCCCAAACCATGATGCTGCCACCACCATGTTTGACAGTGGGGATGGTGTG
Organism: Oncorhynchus keta; assembly: GCF_023373465.1. Taxonomy (NCBI): domain Eukaryota; kingdom Metazoa; phylum Chordata; class Actinopteri; order Salmoniformes; family Salmonidae; genus Oncorhynchus; species Oncorhynchus keta. The sequence continues at coordinate 28,165,326 of NC_068442.1, forward strand.
TTCAGGGTGATGAGCTGTGTTTCTTTTACGCCAAACATAACGTTTTGCATTGTTGCCAAAAGTTCCATTTTGGTTTCATCTGACCAGAGCACCTTCTTCCACATGTTTGGTGTGTCTCCCAGGTGGCTTGCGGCAAACTTTAAACAACACTTTTTATGGATATCTTTAAGAAATGGCTTTCTTCTTGCCACTCTTCCATAAAGGCCAGATTTGTGCAATATACAACTGATTGTTGTCCTATGGACAGAGTCTCCCACCTCAGCTGTAGATCTCTGCAGTTCATCCAGAGTGATCATGGGCCTCTTGGCTGCATCTCTGATCAGTCTTCTCCTTGTATGAGCTGAAAGTTTAGAGGGACGGCCAGGTCTTGGTAGATTTGCAGTGGTCTGATACTCCTTCCATTTCAATATTATCGCTTGCACAGTGCTCCTTGGGATGTTTAAAGCTTGGGAAATCTTTTTGTATCCAAATCCAGCTTTAAACTTCTTCACAACAGTATCTCGGACCTGCCTGGTGTGTTCCTTGTTCTTCATGATGCTCTCTGCGCTTTTAACGGACCTCTGAGACTATCACAGTGCAGGTGCATTTATACGGAGACTTGATTACACACAGGTGGATTGTATTTATCATCATTAGTCACTTAGGTCAACATTGGATCATTCAGAGATCCTCACTGAACTTCTGGAGAGAGTTTGCTGCACTGAAAGTAAAGGGGCTGAATAATTTTGCACGCCCAATGTTTCAGTTTTTGATTTGTTAAAAAAGTTTGAAATATCCAATAAATGTCGTTCCACTTCATGATTGTGTCCCACTTGTTGTTGATTCTTCACAAAAAATACAGTTTTATATCTTTATGTTTGAAGCCTGAAATGTGGCAAAAGGTCGCAAAGTTCAAGGGGGCAGAATACTTATATATATATATATAAATATATATATATATATATATTTACCTTTATTTAACTAAGCAAGTCAGTTAAGAAGAAATTCTTATTTACAATGACGGCCTACCACGGCCAAACCCAAACGATGCTGGGCCAATTGTGTGCCGCCCTACGGGACTCCCAGTCTCAGCCGGGTGTGATGCAGCCTGGATAGTCTGTAGTTAGTACACTGTTGAAGTCAGACATGTGTTAGCTAGTACCACCATAGCTGCATTCTATATTTATTTGTGCTCTAGACATGGGTTAGCTAGTACCACCATAGCTGCAGTCTATATTTATTTGTGCTCTAGACATGGGTTAGCTAGTACCACCATAGCTGTATTCTATATTTATTTGTGCTCTAGACATGGGTTAGCTAATACCACCATAGCTGCAGTCTATATTTATTTGTGCTCTAGACATGGGTTAGCTAGTACCAGCATAGCTGCAGTCTATATTTATTTGTGCTCTAGACATGGGTTAGCTAGTACCACCATAGCTGTATTCTATATTTATTTGTGCTCTAGACATGGGTTAGCTAGTACCACCATAGCTGCAGTCTATATTTATTTGTGCTCTAGACATGGGTTAGCTAGTACCACCATAGCTGCAGTCTATATTTATTTGTGCTCTAGACATGGGTTAGCTCGTACCACCATAGCTGCAGTCTATATTTATTTGTGCTCTAGACATGGGTTAGCTCGTACCTCCATAGCTGCAGTCTATATTTATTTGTGCTCTAGACATGGGTTAGCTCGTACCACCATAGCTGCAGTCTATATTTATTTGTGCTCTAGACATGGGTTAGCTAGTACCACCATAGCTGCAGTCTATATTTATTTGTGCTGTAGACATGGGTTAGCTAGTACCACCATAGCTGCAGTCTATATTTATTTGTGCTCTAGACATGGGTTAGCTAGTACCACCATAGCTGCAGTCTATATTTATTTGTGCTCTAGACATGGGTTAGCTAGTACCACCATAGCTGCAGTCTATATTTATTTGTGCTCTAGACATGGGTTAGCTAGTACCACCATAGCTGCAGTCTATATTTATTTGTGCTCTAGACATGGGTTAGCTAGTACCACCATAGCTGCAGTCTATATTTATTTGTGCTCTAGACATGGGTTAGCTCGTAGCACCATAGCTGCAGTCTATATTTATTTGTGCTCTAGACATGGGTTAGCTCGTACCACCATAGCTGCAGTCTATATTTATTTGTGCTCTAGACATGGGTTAGCTAGTACCACCATAGCTGCAGTCTATATTTATTTGTGCTCTAGACATGGGTTAGCTAGTACCACCATAGCTGCAGTCTATATTTATTTGTGCTCTAGACATGGGTTAGCTAGTACCACCATAGCTGCAGTCTATATTTATTTGTGCTCTAGACATGGGTTAGCTAGTACCACCATAGCTGCAGTCTATATTTATTTGTGCTCTAGACATGGGTTAGCTAGTACCACCATAGCTGCAGTCTATATTTATTTGTGCTCTAGACATGGGTTAGCTAGTACCACCATAGCTGCAGTCTATATTTATTTGTGCTCTAGACATGGGTTAGCTAGTACCACCATAGCTGCAGTCTATATTTATTTGTGCTCTAGACATGGGTTAGCTAGTACCACCATAGCTGCAGTCTATATTTATTTGTGCTAGACTAGTACCACATGCAGGGTTAGACATGGGTTAGCTAGTACCACCATAGCTGCAGTCTATATTTATTTGTGCTCTAGACATGGGTTAGCTAGTACCACCATAGCTGCAGTCTATATTTATTTGTGCTCTAGACATGGGTTAGCTAGTACCACCATAGCTGCAGTCTATATTTATTTGTGCTCTAGACATGGGTTAGCTAGTACCACCATAGCTGCAGTCTATATTTATTTGTGCTCTAGACATGGGTTAGCTAGTACCACCATAGCTGCAGTCTATATTTATTTGTGCTCTAGACATGGGTTAGCTAGTACCACCATAGCTGCAGTCTATATTTATTTGTGCTCTAGACATGGGTTAGCTAGTACCACCATAGCTGCAGTCTATATTTATTTGTGCTCTAGACATGGGTTAGCTAGTACCACCATAGCTGCAGTCTATATTTATTTGTGCTCTAGACATGAGTTAGCTCGTACCACCATAGCTGCAGTCTATATTTATTTGTGCTCTAGACATGGGTTAGCTAGTACCACCATAGGTGCAGTCTATATTTATTTGTGCTCTAGACATGGGTTAGCTCGTACCACCATAGCTGCAGTCTATATTTATTTGTGCTCTAGACATGGGTTAGCTAGTACCACCATAGCTGCAGTCTATATTTATTTGTGCTCTAGACATGCGTTAGCTAGTACCACCATAGCTGCAGTCTATATTTATTTGTGCTCTAGACATGAGTTAGCTCGTACCACCATAGCTGCAGTCTATATTTATTTGTGCTCTAGACATGAGTTAGCTAGTACCACCATAGCTGCAGTCTATATTTATTTGTGCTCTAGACATGGGTTAGCTAGTACCACCATAGCTGCAGTCTATATTTATTTGTGCTCTAGACATGGGTTAGCTCGTACCACCATAGCTGCAGTCTATATTTATTTGTGCTCTAGACATGAGTTAGCTAGTACCACCATAGCTGTTGAAGCATGTGAGCATCTGAATTGAAGTGGAGCCGTTGAATTGCGACTCCACTTTGTCTCTATACTGACGCTTAGCTTGTTTGATTGCCTTGCGGAGGGAATAGCTACACTGTTTGTATTCGGTCATGTTTCCGGTCACCTTGCCCTGATTAAAAGCAGTGGTTCACGTGTTCAGTTTTGCGCGAATGCTGCCATCAATCCACAGTTTCTGGTTGGGGAATGTTTTTAATACGCTGTGGGTACAACAGCGTTGGTGTTTGCGAAATGCTAAACATATCCCAGTCCACGTGATCGAAGCAATCTTGAAGCGTGGAATCCGATTAGTCGGACCAGCGTTGAACAGACCTGAGCACGGGTGCTTCCTGTTTTAGTTTCTGTCTATAGGCTGGTAGCAACAAAATGGAGTCGTGGTCAGCTTTTCCGAAGGGAGGGCGGGGAGGGCCTTATATGCGTTGCGGAAGTTAGAATAACAGTGGTCTAGGGTTTTACCAGCCCTGGTAGCACAATCTATATGCTGATAGAATTTGGGGAGCCTTGTTTTCAGATTAGCCTTGTTAAAATCCTCAGCTACAATAAATGCAGCCTCAGGATATGTGGTTTCCAGTTTACATAGAGTCCAATAAAGTTATTTTAGGGCCGTCGATGTGTCTGCTTGGGGGAATATACATGACTGTGATTATAATCGAAGAGAATTCTCTTGGTAGATAATGCGGTCGCATTTGATTGTGAGGAATTCTAAGTCAGGTGAACAAAAGGACTTGAGTTCCTGTATGTTGTTATGATCACACCACGTCTCGTTAATCATAAGGAATACACCCCAGCCCTTCTTCTTACCAGAGAGATGCTTATTTCTGTCGGCGCGAAGCGTGGAGAAACCAGGTGGCTGTACCGACTCAGATAGCGTGTCTAGTGAGCCATGTTTCCGTGTAACAAAGAACGTTACAGTCTAGGCTGTCTCTCTGGAATGCTACCCTTGCTCGGATTCCATCTACCCGCAATGTGCCCATCTCCGGAGCCTGACCCGAAGACCGCTCCGTCTGCCCCTTCTATGGTGTCGTTGTTTTAGGTCGCAGGCTGGGATTCGATCCTTTGTCCTGGGTGGTGGACCAAACAGAGGATCCGCTTCGGGAAAGTCGTATTCCTGGTCGTAATGTTGGTGAGTTGATGTTGCTCTTATATCCAATAGTTCCTCCCGACTGTATGTAATAAAACCTAAGATGACCTGGGGTACCAATGTCAGAAATAACACATATAAAAAAACAAAATGCTGCATAGTTTCCTAGGAATGCGAAGCAGGTGGCCATCTCTGTCGGTGCCTGAAGCCGCTGGAAGCCTGCTAAACAACTTTGCCATATTGTGATATCATCAAATTTACTTTTTGATGACTGTTAGTAGCTAAGTTTGTCAAATATAGCTAGTAATGCTAATGTTAGCGAGCTAAAATACGGTGGTCCCCTCAATGTTAGTTAGCTGACTAAGATAATACCGTGAATTGTATTGAGGTTTGCCAACGTTAGCCAGCTAGCTAGGTGGTGGCTAGCTAGAGCAAAGTCTGCTTGCGATGATAGGGATAATAATTATCAAAATATACTTAACCAGATACATAACCAGCGGTATATGGTCTAGCGGTTTATACTCGCCACCACTGGGGACCAATAAACTCCAACCGCCTATTCCTTATGATATAGTCCTCGGCAGGGCATGCAAACCATAGTTGGCTGTGCATCGTGCTGGAAGCATGCATTGGATGGCCAATCCTATAACGGCCGTGATCCTTTGAACGCGTTTGGGGCGATGAAAAATTCAGCAAAGTAGGCAGAGGGGTGATTTTCACATGGGGCTTTTGGCAAAAGGGGGCATGATTTATTGACATAATTTAAATCCAAACCCAACCTTCATTTAATCGTTGTGACGCACTGATGTTCCAAACTCTGTTTTAGATGAGGCTCACTTTATGACCAAAATGATCCTATTTACCGTTTGTAGTCCATTTTGACACTAGAATAAATGTTTCTGACTCATATCTATGCCACATAGGCCGTTTTCAAAGAGCATAATTGGTTTTTAGGGGAGGTCGCTCTTTAAGTACCTTACTGTGATTGTTTTCAGTTAAAATTGTCAAAAAGAAACAAAAATAACTTCTTAGCAAAGAGCAGTTTCTCAACTAATACTTTTTCTAGTACTGTCTTGGAGTGGTCTGAGTGAGGAGGGGACAACTGAAAACTAGCTGTTATTGGCAGAGAGGTTTGGTCTATTCAATAGGCCAAAACTCCATTGCACCAGAACAGGCTGAAATTTCCGGTGGTCTTTTTAAACAGCTTTTACACTAAAAGTGCATTATCATCATGTTCACAATTTTATAGGGTTATTCCAGCTCATAGTGTGGAAATGTATATAAAACACAGGAAATCACATGTTTGACTGCACTGGGCCTTTCAGCAATATATCTATATACAGTGTATACAGTATATACTGAACAAAAATATAATCGCAAAATGCAACAATTTAAAAGATTTTGCTGAGTTACAGTTCATATAAGAAAATCAGTTATTTGGAGAAAATAAATATGAAGCCCTAATCTATGGCTTTCACATGACTGGGCAGGGGTGCCCAGTCTATGTCTGTGAGGGTATAGAATGAGTTTTTCTCCACAAAAGGGCATTATTACAGACAGAAATACTCCTCAGCCCTCCCACTGGAAGTGGAGGTCCTGGGCTGGAGTGGTTACACATGGTCTGCGGTTGTGAGGTTGGTTGTGAATACTGACAAATTCTGTAAAACAACGTTATAGCGGCTTATGGTATAGAAATGAACATTACATTATCTGGGAACAGCTCTGGTGGAAATTCCTGCAGTTAGCATGTCAATTGCACACTCCCTCAAAACGTGAGACATCTGTGTTGCATGACAAAACGGCACATTTAGAGAGGACTTTTATTGTCCCCAGCACAAGGTGCACCTGTGTAATGATCTTGCCTTTTAATCGTCTTCTTGATATGCCACATATGTTAGGTGGATGAAATATCTTGACAAAGGATCAAATGTTTACTAACAGCGATGTAAACAAGTTTGTGCACAAAGTTTGAGAGAAATTAGCTTTTTGTGCACTTGGAAGATTTTGGGGATCATTCATTTAATCTCATGAAACATAGGACCAACACTTTACATGTTGCATTTATATATATTTTTTTTCATGTTTTCCTTCTTTCTTATTTTCCTCTAACCCTACCACCCCTCCCATAATTGGAGTAAACTAATGAACAACAATACTTAGGCTTCTAGTTCCAGCTTATACATACTATATACATTTTACGGACACCCCTCTTTCTTCGAGTGTCAGGGATTTGGGCCTGATCCGGGATAATCACTATGTCTTTCACCTCTGACTCATTGAAGTAGAAGTACTTGTTCAAATCAAGGTTAATGATAGCTGTTCTGATGTCCAGAAGCTCTTTCCGATCATAGGAAACAATGGTGGAAACAAAAAACGTTAAGATCAGCACAAAAAAATACACAAAATAGCACAATTGGTCAGGAGTACGTAAAACGTCCGCTATTCCCTCCAGCGCCAGGGTTAGGGTTAGGGTTGGGGTCAGGCTTAGGGTTAGGCTTAGGGTTATGCTTAGGGTTAGGGTTAGGCTTAGGGTTAGGCTTAGCTAAAATGCGTAGCAGGTTAGGATAATTAACGTGGCAGTTTAGGAGAATTAGGAAAAGGGTTAGTTAGGCTTAGCTAAAATTCAGTTTTCAACAATCGACTCGTCGTGCAGCACAATCAGCCAAGAAAAACGGTCTTGAGTGGCAACAATTCTGCCCAATTAGCTGATTCGCTTTCCATATACGCACTCTTGTCGATCCTCTCACTTCTGTTCACTCGCCCACTTTAGTTTGCCTATTGTCTAATAGAAAGTCTAGTTGAAGAATCAGTTCATTGAACACAATGGGGATGGTTCCCTTTTCTTGAGTATAAAAAGGAGAACTGTGGAATGAGTGGATTCTGGGAAATTCCACAATAACAGAGTAATTTGAGACTCATATTTTTCACTTTAAAATGAATGCCAAACAAAAAACAATGATTGCACAGTTAAACAAACCATACAACTCAATGCACAAGTACGACTTTTGACAATTTAACCTGAAAGGTTTACAAAAATACATTTAGTTGAAGAACAGTGCAGATACAAAGTTTGGTAACAGAATGCCGGCACGAACCGCACAAGCCATCACTTTGTTACCGTGGAATTGCCCTTTTTTAGTCCCAGAGGACAGTCCCAAATGTGAATTGAAATCTTTCCACAATGCAGTGCCGAGATGAAAAGCTTTGGAACACTATGTGGAGAGCAGACTATGTGAAGACGTGTGGGAGTATGGAACCAGCATGCTTTAGCAGGAGCTCATTTCTCATTTCTATGGGGAAATGTGCAAGGGACAAAACAAATAGACACCATAAAATGTGTTTGTTCTCATCTGGATGACCCTGTGTAAAAAGAGGGCTAGGAGGACCAGTGTGTGGCCATGCTGGGTGGCCTAGCTGCCCTGGGTTGGGTAGAGTTACTGGGTGAAGGGTGGAGGGTTGAGAGGGGGGTGATGCTGTGGTTGGGCGGTAGGAACACTCCCTCTTTCTGCCTTCAGAGGAAATTCTGACTCACTGAGCTGAGCTGACATACAGAAGGAGAAGGAAGCAGAGAGATGCAGCGTGGCATACTGCTGGTTTGGGATACTCTGTTCTGTAAAGTCTGTATTGAAATTTCTCCACCACTGCTATCTCTGTCACTAAGCACTGGCCACTCCCCCATGCCTACTCTACCTCTCTCATCTCTTGAACTTCTCTCTTTTCTCCCTGGCACTTTATTCGCTCTCTTTAAAGCACTCGCTCTGCTCTCGTTCACTCCCTCTGTTCCCTCTCTTCCTCCTGTTTCTCTATGGCCACTCTTCCATTCTCCTAAGGTACAACAGCAGAGTCCCAACAGCAGTCCCATCACCTTACCACTGCTACACCTGGCTTTCAGCTGAGCCTTGTCTGGCAGCCAAACAGTTCATTCAGCCTCATGTAGTGCCTTTTAAAAAAAACATACAATTGAAGTCGGAAGTTTACATACACCTTAGCCAAATACATTTAAACTCCGTTTTTCACAATTCCTCACATTTAATCCTAATAAAATTCCCTGTCTTAGGTCAGTTAGGATCACCACTTTACTTGAAGAATGTGAAATGTCAGAATAATAATAGAGAGGATGATTTATTCCGCTTTTATTTCATTCATTTAATTCCCAGTGGGTCAGAAATGTACATACACTCAATTAGTATTTGGTAGCATTGCCTTTACATTGTTTAACTTGGGTCAAACGTTTTGGGTAGCCTTCCACAAGCTTCCCACAATAAGTTGGGTGAATTTTGGTCCATTCCTCCTGACAGAGCTGGTGTTACTGTGTCAGGTTTGTAGGCCTCCTTGCTCACACACGCTTTTTCAGTTCTGCCCACACATTTTCTATGGGATTGAGGTCAGGGCTTTGTGATTTGCGACCAAGCTTTAGACCCATTTGTGACCAAGCTTTAACTTCCTGAATGATGTCTTGAGATGTTGCCTCAATATATCCACATAAATTTCCTTCCTCATGATGCCATTTATTTTGTGAAGTGCACCAGTCCCTCCGGCAACAAAGCACCCCCACAACATGATGCTGCCACCCCGTGCTTCATGGTTAGGATGGTGTTCTTCGGCTTGCAAGCTTCCCCCGTTTTCCTTCAAACATAACGATGGTCATTATGGCCAAACAGTTCTATTTTTGTTTCACCAGATCAGAGGACATTTCTCCAAAAAGTATGATTTTTGTCCCCATTAAGACATTAATGAGCCATGACAGACATAGTCAATATAGCTATAGCATTTGTTCAGCAGTTTTGACATGTACAATGACAGAATTCAGAACATGGGTCGTTCTTACAGAGTACTCTCTGTACAACAAGTCAGAACTGTAGCATAAATAAAGGGGGCATGTAAACAGACAATGAAAGCTCTTACAATATTCGATGATTCCATTTACCTAAAACAGGTTATAAGCTACATGTGCACCACCAAGTTAGAACAGTAGGCGAAATTAGGAGGTGAAAATAGACCAAAATATTAGGGTGAGGCACATTGAACTCTGTTTGGGTCTTTGCGTGTCAAAAAACATACATGTCATATAACTCTATAAGCTTTTAATTTGACATGTCAAATAACACAATTCTATTCTAGAATGTTCTAGAATGTTGTGTGCTGAATTCTACTATCAGTAGTACTGTCAAAGCAGTACAAAAGAGGTTGGAAACAAGCAATGGTGCTACCAATCTGGGTATCCAGTTGACTAACTATTTAACAGTCTTATGGCTCTTATGGTGGTAGATGCTCTTCAGGGTCCTGTTGGTTCCAGACTTGGTGCATATGTAGTGCTTGCCTTGCAGTAAAAATAACAGTCTATAACTTGGGTTGCTGGAGTCTTTGACCATTTTTAGGGCCTTCCTCTGACACCGCCTGGTATAGAGGTCCTGGATGTCAGGAAACTCGGCCCAAGTGTTGTACTGGGCCGTACACAATACCCAAGCAGTTGCTATACCAAGTGGTGATGCAGTCAGTCAAGATGCTCTCAATGGTGTAGTTGTAGAATTTTTTGAGGATCTGTGGGCACATGCCAAATATTTCCGGTCTCCTCAGGGGGAAGAGGTGTTGTCGTGCCCTCTTCATGGCTATGTTAGTGTGTGTGGACCATGATAGATCCTTAGTGATGTGGACACCGAGCAACTTGAAGCTCTTGACCTGCTCCACTACAGCCCTGTCGATGTGAATGGGGGCGTGTTGGGCCCTCAGTTTCCTGTAGTCCACTATCAGCTCCTTTGTCTTGCTGATGTTGAGGGAGAGGTTGTTGTCCTGGCACAACACCAGTGTTGTCGTCCTTACCTCCAAGCGTTTATTCAAATTGGATAATCTTTGGATGTCGACAGCATTCATACCATTGGAAGACAGCTTGGACTGTAGCCTACAAAAGCCCTTTTCCCGCGATCCATCCATAGTGTTCTCTGACTTGTGGTCAGGTGCTCATGTAACCGATGTGAAATGGCGAGCTAGTTAGCGGAGTGCGCGCTAATAGCGTTTCAATCGGTGACGTCACTCGCTCTGTGACCTTGAAGTAGTTGTTCCCCTTGCGGCTTTTGTGGAGCGATGGGTAACGATACTTCGAGGGTGGCTGTTGTCGATGTGTGCAGAGGGTCCCTGGTTTGAGCCAAGTTAGGGGCAATGAGAGGGACGGAAGCTAAACTGTTACACTCAGTTGGAATAAGCAATTGAGACTTTTTTCAATGCCGATTTGAATGTCATTGAGAAAACAGAAACAGCATATTTTTCGTAAACATCCTTTCTGTATTTAAACATAATTCTAGAAGTAATCATCTAGTTTAGTATCTGTAATCTGAATGCAATATTTTTGCTGGTAACATAAATGATTACAGTTACAGTTGTTTTTATAATCAGTTACATGTAAAGGGTTCCGTTACTCCCCAACCCTGCTCCTGGCCGTGTCTTTCTGTAGTCTCTCTCTGTTCCTCATTCCGTGCCGCTCACACACTCAGTGTGGGGATGCTAATCGTGTTAAGAGGGCCAGTCCAACCACCTCTGATGACGTGATTGGAGGCGACTTACCGGAGCAAGAACAAACAAGAGCCGACCGGCCCGGCTGCACCATTCCCATCCCCGTACTGTAATTTTCCCACAGTGAGGCCTGGAGCGGTGGGGGGTTAGCGGGTGCTGATCCGCTCTGGCACTGAGGGTCTGTCCTCCTTCCAAAATTGGGGTTATCGGCAGGAAGAAGGGGGGTGATGGTATGCCAGGATGGCCACATTAACTCCAGTGTTACATAAAGGGAAGTCACAAATTGAATGTAGCCTACATGCTTGTCTCACACCCTGCATCTACAGAGTCGCCAGTCCCATGCTCGTCACACATTGCCTGAGTTCTCCCATAGGTGTGTGTTTGTTTGCTGATTCAGTAACAGACACCAGGGCTACAGAACACTGACCTCATGGTAACATACAGTATCTCTAGATAGCTGCCCTTGTGTTGCCGTATCATACCCTATTTGCATCCACTTTGCATTAACTACTGTCATAGAGAGAGTCATGCAAAACGCAGTGCAATAAATGTTTGGTTTAGAACTAATTCTAACCATAGTGGAACCAGAAACACGTCAGACCTCACATCATCACTTCAGACCTGGACTTTTTCCAGCCTCCTGCGTCCTCTTAACCTTTTCTCAGATGGTTAGAGATCCCTAAGGGACCTGATTGGGGTTTCAATGGGTCAGTGAAAATCACAATAACACAATCTTTACTCACATTTTGGGCCAACAATGAATTCAACCAGCACTTTATAGCATTCATAGAATTTGGATGAAGATGTTGTCCGTAATGGGGCCCCAGGTTTCTGGAGGAATGTCATTGGGTCTGAGAGAGAAGAAGGTGGAGAACCCCTGCTTCAAAGGAATCTTAAGCTGTTGGAGCCACTCATGGCCTCACTGCACCTCAGCCAGATATTCATCTGAGATTCGCTTAAAGAGATTCCCCTTGTGTCTGTCTGCACTGCATTATAACTCACAATAATCATCAGCGTTCATTCTGTGGACAAATGTTTTCCTCTGTAGTTCACGTGAGATATGTAGCCAGGAGCTACAGTGCAATATAGGCTTAGTCCTGCACTCTGTTGCTTTACCTCATCCGGCTCATATTTATGCTCTTGCTCATCTATAGGTTAAACGGAGTGAGGAGATACACTGCTTGTGAGGGTTTAGCTAATGTTAGGTCAGTGGCCACGCTCTTTCCCCACTGATCTCCACTACAGCGTATCACAGTTCATTTATCAGTGTGTAAATCAAGGCGCTGGTAACAGGATGGAGTGGGACAGGGTGTTGAAGTCTGGGCCGGGGGACTCACTTCTGGCTGGCTCTGTTGCTGCTGCTACTGTCGGGAAGGCTGCCTGGAGGGTATGATTAGTATCTGGAAAGGTCAAGAGGCATGTGTCATATTCCCCATATCTCTGCTACTCTCACTGTCTCTCTCTGTGTCTGTGGGGTGTCACTCTCATACATCTTTCAAACCAAGATGTTTTGTCGTCAACATTAGCATGCCGCCAACTTTTGATTACTTTTCTTTATATCTGAAAAGTATAAAACCTTTACATTTATTTCCGCCGAACTGACCTTGTCCTGATTGCAGTAATATTGTATGTTTAAACATCCTGCCAACCCCTCAGTAGAAATGTCCCCTATCATCTTACCGGCTTTGGCACGCATTCAATCCGGAACATTCTATATTTGTTCTCCAACATCAAATTTGTCCTTGTCGTTATGAAAAAGTATAATCAAAATGGCAGTCTGCATGCAGAAGCCTGGCCCAAATAGCAATATTACCGGCTCTTTTTTGCACAAAAAAAAGCATAAGTTTAATTTAAAACCCATTACAAGGTAATTATTTACAAATTAAGTATCTGGAGCTGCTGACTTACTGTTTGTGAATGTGCAGAAATGAAAGCAGTGCTTTTGCATTCTGTCCTATCGGGGGAATTTAGAACTGGATTAATGCTGCTTGCTCTGTCAGGTTACCATGACAATGGTCGCAACAACAAGGACAAAGTTGAATGTCTCTTGCTCACTTGCTGCCTATGTAATAGCTATATAAAAGGTGAATTCCGACAAGAAATAGTTAAAGATGGGGTTGTTTGAAAGGGGATCATACTGTATCAACATGGTCTAATCTGTGAATCAATTCAATTCAATCCAATTTGCTTTATTTGCATGACATAACAATGTACATATTGCCAAAGCTTACTTTGGAGATTTACAATATTAAAATAATAAGAATCAAAATTGCCAAAAGGACAACAGTAACAACAATAACCATACATTGAACAATAATAATAAGCATACAGTAGAGGACATGTGCAAGTTGATTTTTCTGTTAGACACTGTCCCTCATCTTATGGCAGGCAACAATGTAGTGCGCTTCCAACCCACAGCTCTCTGCGTCCTCCCCCAACAGTGCGGGTAGCCTATCCTCATCAGAGAGGTCTTTGAAACCTTGAATGAGGGTTTCAAATTTGGGTATATGACACTAATTGTTTTATATTTTTTATATTTTGTCAGGAAAGGCAGCTCTGTCTCAGGTTCTGCTGTTGTGCAGTGGTTGCACAGCCTTTCCTCTACAGGGAGCCAGGTTTTCCTGTGTCTACCCTTACAGTATCTACCACTCTCTTTCTCTCTATCCCCCCTCTCCTCTCCCTCTCTCTCTCTCCCCTCAGTCTCTCTCTCTCTCTTCCTCTCTCCTCTCTCCTCTCTCTCTCTCTCTCTCTCTCTCTCTCTCTCTCTCTCTCTCTCTCTCTCTCTCCTCTCTCTCTCTCTCTCTCTCTCTCTCTCTCTCTCTCTCTCTCTCTCTCTCTCTCTCTCTCTCTGTCCCCTCCCTCCCACCCTCTCACTCTCTCACTCTCTCATTGCCAAAGTAAGTGAGGTAGGTAATATACAAAAGTGAAATAGACAATAAAAATTAACAGTCAACATTACACTCACAGATGTTCCAAAATAATAAAGATATTGCAAATGTCATTATGTATACAGTATATACAGTATTGTAACCATGTACAAATGGTTAAATCTCTCCCCCTTTCTCCCTTCCTCCCTCCGTTTCTCACTGTGGTGGGTCCAGTAAGTCCACATGCAGTGGTAGCTTGCAGAGTGCCGACACGGCAGAGCCAGAGCAGACCGACCGGCCAGTCAGTGAGTCCATGTGCTGGTCAGGTCCCTGCAGGGGAATAAAGGGCCTTTGTCTGTGGTCTGGGATGTGTTTGTGTTGGGAAGCAGCACGCAGCAGATCCCAGGTCAGGTCCTGTGCAGGCCAGACAAAGGGGCTTTGTTGGAATGTCTGTTTGTGTTGGGCCCCTCAGCTGATCTGAGGTCAGGTGATCCGGAACATGGCTGTGTAATGTCTGATGTTTGAACTTAGCCTGGACATACCTACTGTCACTGTGAATAGTCTAATTATATGCTGTACACAGTGAGGTACATTACAACACGGGGCTGTTATATCACTGTGTGAATTTGAACAGCTGTTTGACATTGTTGACATTCTAGGTGTGGACTAATCAGAATGGTGTAAATGTATTTGTTGACAGGCTTCTGTAGCTGCTCTGAGTAATAGTCAGTTACTTAGTTGTTCTGGTCTGTGTTGGTGTTGCTGTGAGAAGCGTTAATTGGAGGAGGTTGTGACTGTGTTTACTGGGTGTGGGGAGATAAATTGGCCTGTGTGGAAGGCGACGCCCTCCCAGCAGCGCCTAGCCTCCAGGGGAGAGGCTATAATTAACTCTGGCTGTTTTTACTTAATTGTTAATTGCAGATGCAGGTGGAGCAGCCTAGAGGAGAGGAGGGTGTGGTGAGGGGCAGAGCAGAGGCAGTCAATTCTATGTGGAGTCACAGTGCTTTGCCCTGTACCAGCACCTCTACACTCCAGGCCTGGTATGTCCTGTTTAGGGGCATCAGAGTAGGTGTGAACAGCTCCCTCCTCCTCGTCCTCCTCCTATGTGGCAGTGTGGTCTCTGGTGTCTGCAGGGCTGAGATGGAACCCTGGATCTTCCACGCTGGTTAAATATGGCTGTGATTAGAACAGGCTGGTGGGTTGGAGCCCAAAACTCTGCAGGCCTCTAGGGTGACATTCTGCTGTCTCAGCAATACACAGACTATTTCTCCTCCTCCTTGGGTTCCAGGAGAGATGACAATGGCAGATATAATTACAGGATTACAAACAGCCATGAGGGAAAGGAGGAGAGGAGAAGAGGAGAGGTTGAGGCAGAGGACTGTGAATGAGGGAACAAGTAGCTGCTGTTTAGGGAGGGGCTGGGGAGATAGAAGTATTTAATGATAGCTGTACACATGCAGACCTCTGACTAATTATTCCGTGTTTGTGACTGTTCAAGGCCGAGTATGAAGCAAACTCCAAATCACTGTCACCCTCTCTAGCACCCAGCACCCTGCTTCCACGTCCCAACTCATGGAGGACACTTCATCATCTCAATTGCAGGATTTGTCTCTTAGGGTGGATTTACATTAGTAAAATATGTGTAGTAAGATCTATCTCTGTTCAACAACAGATTTGCAACACTTATCCCAAAATAAATGTGTAAAGTGATCAAAACAAATTAGTTGTGCAAGACATTTATAGATAAAATGATAAGTAGCATATTGTTCTTAAATGTGTGCATGTTTTTCTCCTCTGACAAAACAAAAGCTGATTCAAAGGGGGGCGGATCCACAGTAGGATACACATGAGTATCCTTGATGGAAGGTGGCTGTCAAGAAGGGGAGGACACTACCGCTTGCCTACTAACGAATTGACACACTCCTCGACCACTCAACCACTTTATTTCCTGGGTCACGGAGGAGAGAGGACGGAGGACGGTCTTTTGCCCAAACGAGAAACCCCCATTGTCTTTACACTATACCACTCAGAGGAGGGTATGTGGTGTAGATGTCTCCAACACTACCTCCGGAGGTAGGCTGGAAGACATCTCTCAATTAGAAATTTAAATCTAGGGAGAGACTAGAGCAGTGATCCGCTAGATTCACTTGTGGGAAGATTTGTATTTTATTTTATACAAAAGTACCTGGGACTGATATGTGTTGTCAAAGTGGTGTAAGTGGATGACTGGGAGGTGAGAGGAGGGATCAGCAGACACAGTCATGGAGAGGGAGAGTGAGTGATAGAGATGGGGGAAGGAGAAAATACAGTGGGTCCTTAGGAACACCCTATACACAATTAGTGTTGTGTGTTTGTATGAATATAGCAGAAAGTCAATGTGAGATGGAAGTTGACAGCAGAGAGGGAGTGATGCTGTGTGCCTGTTCCTGTCGTGGGATTAGTGTGGTGCTGTCGTAGGCCTGGCTGTGTCTGTCGTGCATCCCAAATGTCACCGTATTCCCCATATAGCGCACTACTTTTAATCAGACCCCTATGGGCCCTGATCAAAGTAGTGCACTTAATAGGAAATAGGGTGCCATTGTGTGTGTGTCTGTGGGTCGACCTCAGGGTGTGGGGGACAGATTGGTGCTAAAGGCTGGAGCAGCTGATGCTAGGGAGGTAGCGCTCCTCTGATTGCAGAGGTTATAAATAGCCCCCCCACGCTGGTAGGGAATGAAACGGGGGATAAGTAGCTGTGTCCTGGGGCTGATGACAGCAACAGCACTCGAGCGTGCTGTGAGGACAAAGGGTCTTCTTAGTGAGCAGCACGGAAACCACATGGCACTAAGATTGATAAAGACTAACAGGGAGGGTGTGTGTGTACCCTTGAATGGGTGTCGGTGGGTGTGTTTGTGTGTTCATGCATACTGCATAATTGTGTGGCATGATGATTTGCAAACTCAAGATTTCTGGCTCAAAAATCCACACTTCTCTCCTCGTACTTCTCTCAACAGTGAAATGGGTCGAAGGAACCTGAACAGAATGCAAAGCTCTAATTTACTGCAAGACAAAAAGCAATATGTAAACAGTTTTTCCTGTGGGGAAAACAAGTATAGCATTTAGTCAGTCAGTACAGTACATGGCTAGAATGCAAAATCACCACCACTTCCTGGAAGAACTCTTATCACTTCCTCAGCCTTAGTTTTCCCTCCCTCCCTCCCTCCCACCCTCCCTCCCTCCCTCCCTCCCTCCCTCCGTGTTTGGTGAAAGGCAGTGAGAGTAATGTGGTGGTACTGTAGAGGTAACAGGTCACAGATCTCCACGTTCCAGAGACACAGGAGGGCTTCATGTGCTTTGTTCTGTCCTCCCCAGTGGCTACCTTCCCCACTCCCTCCCCTCATCTCCCCTCCCTCTACCTGACAGACGGCCCAGAGAGACCCAAATGAGAAACGTCCTCATTCATGAAAAGCAAAGACCTTTTGCGATGGTCATGGAATTTTGGATGACGGTTATTTGTCAGCCATATGACCATGGTCACTATTATAATCAGCAGATTAAAAACACATTTAATGTTTTCCTGTCCTCCGCTCCTGTCCTCTGCTCCTGACCTCCGCTCCTGACTGCATGCGATGCCGACGACTCAAATCAGGGACGTGATGTTCTGTGTTTACTGTTTAGCCAAGCTGACAGCTAGCAAGGTATATCTAGCTGAAGTTTGCTAGCCTAACTAGCTGACATTTCTCTGTCAAGTCCTTTATATATACGATCTATGGTCAAGTCACAGTGTGCCCTGTTTTTGGTAAGCATGTATTTCATGATACTCGTTTGCTATGACACCTTGCTGAAGCACATTTTGATCACGCTGTAAAGATCCCATGTGTTAAACAAATCAAAATATATTTTATATTTCAGATTCTTCAAAGTAGCCAACCCTTGAATGAGTAGGTGTGTCCAAACTTTTGACTGGTACTGTATTTACAGTTGAAGTCAGAAGTTTACATACACATAGGTTGGAGTCATAAAACTCATTTTTCAACCACTCCACAAATGTCTTGTTAACAAACTAAAGTTTTGGCAAGTTGGTTAGGACATCTACTGTGTGCATGACACAAGTAATTTTTCCAACAATTGTTTACAGACAGATTGTTTAATCTGTATCACAATTCCAGTGGGTCAGAAGTTTACATACACTAAATTGACTGTGCCTTTAAACACCTTGGAAAATTCCAGAAAATGATGTCATGGCTTTGGAAGCTTCTGATAGGCTAATTGACATAATTTTAGTCAATTGGGGGTGTACCTGTGGATGTATTTCAAGGCCTACCTTCAAACTCAGTGCATCTTTGCTTGACATCATGGGAAAATCAAAGGAAATCAGCCAAAACCTCCACAAGTCTGGTTCATCATTGGGAGCAATTTCCAAAAGTCTGAAGGTACCACGTTCATCTGTACAAACAATAGTACGCAAGTATCAACACCACGGGACCACGCAGCCGTCATACCGCTCAGGATGGAGACGCGTTCTGTCTCCTAGAGATGAACGTACTTTGGTGCGAAAAGTGCAAATCAATCCCAGAACAACAGCAAAGGACCTTGTGAAGATGCTGGAGGAAACGGGTACAAAAGTATCAATATCCACAGGAAAACGAGTCCTATATCGACATAACCTGAAAGGCTGCTCAGCAAGGAAGAAGACACTACTCCAAAACCCCCATAAAAAAAGCCAGACTACTGTTTGCAACTGCACATGGGGACAAAGATCATACTTTGGAGAAATGGTCTGGTCTGATGAAACAAAAATATAACTGTTTGGCCATAATTGCCATAGCTATGTTTGGAGGGAAAAGGGGGGCTTGCAAGCCGAAGAACACCATCCCAACCATGATGCAAGGGGGTGGCAACATCATGTTGTGGTGCTTTGCTGCAGGAGGGACTGGTACACTTCACAAAATAGATGGCATCATGAGGGAGGAAAATTATGTGGCTATATTGAAGCAACATCTCAAGACATCAGTCAGGAAGTTAAAGCTTGGTTGCAAATGGGTCTTCCAAATGGACAATGACATCAAGCGTACTTCCAAAGTTGTGGTAAAATGGCTTAAGGACAACAAAGTCAAGGTATTGGAGTGGCCATCACAAAGCCCTGACCTCAATCCTATAGAAAATTGGATGGCAGAACTGAAAAAGCGTGTGCGAGCAAGGAGGCCTACAAACCTGACTCAGTTACACCAGCTCTGTCAGGAGGAATGGGCCAAAATTCACCCAACTTATTGTGAGAAGCTTGTGGAAGGCTACCCAAAACATTTGACCCAAGTTAAACAATTTAAAGGCAATGCTACCAAATACTAATAGAGTGTATGTAGACGTCTGACCCACTGGGAATGTGATGAAAGAAATAAAAGCTGAAATAAATCATGCTCTCTACTATTATTCTGACATTTCACATTCTCAAAATAAAGTGGTGATCCTAACTGACCTAAGACAGGGAATTTTTACTTGGATTAAATGTCAGGAATTGGTTGGTAGGTGATCAAATACTTATGTCATGCAATAAAATGCATATTAATTTCTTAAACATCATACAATGTGATTTTCTGGATTTTTGTTTTAGATTCCGTCTCTCACAGTTGAAGTGTACCTATGATAAAAAATTACAGACCTCTACATGCTTTGTAAGTTGGAAAACCTGCAAAATTGGCAGTGTATCAAATACTTGTTCTCCCCACTGTGTGTATATATATATATATATATATATAATTTTTATTAAAACAGTACATTTTCAGGGCGGTCCTCATCCGTAATCATCGGTTACACTATTATACAATTACCGTGCCAGCCCTAATGACCCCCAAAATTTCGCTGCCATTACTCTGTACATATATTCCCTCTCTTTCTCTCCCACTCCCTCCTTCCTCACACTCTCTCGCTCTCTATCCGTGACTTAATGAGGATTCCTTTATATACTTGGTGAGAAGGGAAGACAGTAATAATGATTTGAGCTCTCTTGCGGTGTTTCTAATGAAAGCCACAAAGGCTCTCAAAATGTCTGCTACAAAAATATCGCTGAACAACAAACTCTTGCTTGGTTGGTGCACACTGGGATGAAAGGGTAGCTACACCCAAAAATCTTGATTTCTAATGTTTCCTGACCTCAAAAGTGGTCTCCTGATGTGGTTTAAGCATTGTTGTGGGCTTAAGACATCCTATTTAGTTGTTTTTCTATTTAAAAAGTGTGGTTTTAAGAGCAACCCCCCAAAAAAAAATAAACAACAACAGTGAAAACGGAAACAAAACCAAAAACAAAATGGTAAAAATTGAATTTGGGAAAAATAAAACTGATTTCATAGGTCCCTACATCTGTAACAGGAGTGATGGGTGAGGGGACGCAGGGGTAAAAACAATACCTGTAAGTAGAGCAACATGTTATCACCCTTGTATCAACTCCTGACATGCTCTCTGCAGACTGCACTGTGTGTTGCAGCTAGCTGACCTTTCAAATCAAATCAGATTTTATTCTTCACATGCGCCGAATACAACAGGTGTTAGCCCTTAGCCAACAATGCTTTAAGAAGTTAAGAAAATATCAATAAAAAATAAGTCTTATGTAAAAAATAGAAAATAAAAGTAACAAATAATTGAACAGCAGCAGTAAAATAACAAGTGAGGCCACTTCTGCTAGTCGAGGTAATTGAGGTAATATGTACAGTACATGTAGGTAGAGTTAAAGTTACTATGCATAGATTATAAACAGAGAGTAGCAGCAGCGTAAAAGAGAGGTCTGGGTAGCCCTTTGATTAGCTGTTCAGGAGTCTTATGGCTTGGGGGTAGAAGCTGTTAAAAAGCCTTTTGGACCTCGACTTGGCGCTCCGGTACCGCTTGCTGTGCGGTCTGATATAGAGGTCCTGGATGGCAGGAAGCTTGGCCCCAGTGATGTACTGGGCTGTACGCACTACCCTCTGCAATGCCTTGCGGTCGGAGGCCGAGCAGTTGCCATACCAGGCAGTGATGCAACCAGTCAGGATGCTCTCCTGTGTGGGCCTGGGCCTGCTCTTTCAGGTGGTCTGGTATAAAGCTTCCCAGTCAAAACGGGGAGCGCCAGTTCGGACATATATTAGAATTACATTTTGTTACGTTTTTGTTTGTTTTGTTGTTCAGCAGGGTTTTTTTTTCAGCTGTTTGCACACACATTATTTTCTTGAGGCAAGTCGAAGTTTGGTAGCCAAAGTCTACGACCCTTCGTTTATGATTGGTCAACAGTAGAGGGGTTAGGAACTACGGACAAGATTCTTCAATTCATTGTTTGTTGACATTCAACGAGAGATGACTCGTTTTCATGCAAATGTTTTGCTTGCGAAATACTGCACCAAATATCTTAGCTACATGTAAAATTGCGTGACCAAGACCTCGGCAAAAATAGATTTCTTGATTTATCTTACATTAATTCAGACTATTTTGAGGAAGTGTTACTGGCTATGTTGTTGCTACTGTGTCTCAAGAGGGAGGTCTTTTAAGGGAGTCTGGAAGCACCGACGTTGGCTTACGCCTAGCCGTGTTTTTATTAGGAGCAAACCAACCTAGTATGAAGACGCCTTAAGGCCTTGCAGTCCTTTCATTGTCTCCTATCAGAAACAGATCGATGAGCCAGTCAACCCGTGTGGGAATCAGAAACCTCTGGAACGTGTCCTTCGCTTTATTGTGACTTACAGATGACTTAAACATGTCTTATTTTTATTAACTGAATCATTTATCAGTCACCTGAGAGGGTGCACTGACTTCAGTTTCAGCATGTTGGTAAACAGAGGCACAGCTGGCAGCAGTGCTGGGTGATATTGACTATATAACTTGATATTGACTGAAGGTTGGCAAGGTGGCAGCTGTAGAGGGTTGTTTTAATGGTGATTTAGAGACATGTGGTTGTGTGGGGTCATGGTCCAAGTAGAGTTGTGGTCAGTATTGGACACCCCAATGGGTCAGTGTGAAGAGATGTATATTCTGCTTTCTGTTGTTTCTGGGGTTAAAACATTGAGCAGCAGTGTTTGTTTAGTAAATGTAATGTCCAGGGTGATGGTGGTCCATTGGAACATGTTGTTCAGAGCAGAGTAACAGACTCAGGGTTGGTTGGTGTTAACCTGCCTCTTAGTTCCCCCAGTGGAACGATAGGAGGGAGGGGTGTCTTTGTGCAGCATGGCTCAATATATCCTCCGAAAAGAAAACCATTGCACCTGCCCCTGGCACAGAGGCTTGGCTGGCACACACATATCTCTGCCAGGGCACACCTGGTCTACCAGACACTGTATCAGCAATGGTAAACCAAGTATAGTGGGGCAAAAAAGTATGTAGTCAGCCACCAATTGTGCAAGTTCTCCCACTTAAAAATATGAGAGAGGCCTGTAATTATCATCATAGGTAGATTTCAACTATGACAGACAAAATTAGAAAACAAATCCAGAAAATCACATTGTAGGATTTTTAATGAATTATGGTTGTATAATTATGGTGGAAAATAAGTATTTGGTCAATAAAAAAAGTTTATCTCAATACTTTGTTATATACCCTTTGTTGGCAATGACAGAGGTCAAACGTTTTCTGTAAGACTTCACAAGGTTTTCACATATTGTTGCTGGTATTTTGGCCCATTCCTCCATGCAGATCTCCTCTAGAGCAGTGATGCTTTGGGGTTGTTGCTGGGCAACACGGACTTTCAACCCCCTCCAAAGATTTTCTATGGGGTTGAGATCTGGAGACTGGCTAGGCCACTCCAGGACCATGAAATGCTTCTTACGAAGCCACTCCTTCGTTGCCCGGGTGGTGTGTTTGGGATCATTGTCATGCTGAAAGACCCAGCCACGTTTCATCTTCAATGCCCTTGCTGATGGAAGGAGGTTTTCACTCAAAATCTCACGATACATGGCCCCATTCATTCTTTCCTTTACACGGATCAGTCGTCCTGATCCCTTTGCAGAAAAACAGCCCCAAAGCATGATGTTTCCACCACCATGCTTCACAGTAGGTATGGTGTTCTTTGGATGCAACTCAGCATTCTTTGTCCTCCAAAAGCGACGAGTTGAGTTTATACCATAAAGTTATATTTTGGTTTCATCTGACCATATGACATTCTCCCAATCTTCTTCTGGATCATCAAAATGCTCTCTAGCAAACTTCAGACGGGCCTGGACATGTACTGGCTTAAGCAGGGGGACACGTCTGGCACCACAGGATTTGAGTCCCTGGCGGCATAGTGTGTTACCGTTCTTGTGATAATTTTTACCCCACAGGGTGAGATCTTGCGTGGAGCCCCAGATCGAGGGAGATTATCAGTGGTCTTGTATGTCTTCCATTTCCTAATAATTGCTCCCACAGTTGATTTCTTCAAACCAAGCTGCTTACCTATTGCAGATTCAGTCTTCCCAGCCTGGTGCAGGCCTACAATTTTGTTTCTGGTGTCCTTTGACAGCTCTTTGGTCTTGGCCATAGTGGAGTTTGGAGTGTGACTGTTTGAGGTTGTGGACAGGTGTCTTTTATACTGATAACAAGTTCAAACAGGTGCCATTAATACAGGTAATGAGTGAAGGACAGAGGAGCCTCTTAAAGAAGAAGTTACAGGTCTGTGAGAGCCAGAAATCTTGCTTGTTTGTAGGTGACCAAATACTTATTTTCCACCATAATTTGCAAATAAATTCATAAAAAAATCCTACAATGTGATTTTCTGGATTTTTTTTCTAATTTTGTCTGTCATAGTTGAAGTGTATGTATGATGAAAATTACAGGCCTCTCTCATCTTTTTAAGTGGGAGAACTTGCACAATTGGTGGCTGACTAAATACTTTTTTGCCCCACTGTATATTAAGGAGGAAGGAAAACAGTTTGTCCAACCTACAGAGCTTTCATTTCTCCTGGAGAGGACCTAAGGTCATGTGATCGATACCAGAGTCATTGACCACAGCATTATGTGATGTCAAAGTAATGAGTCACAACTACACACAGTTGACAATAGGCTCCCATCCCACCTGTTCTCTACTCACCCCTTCCACGTGTGCTCTGTGCTGGGAAGAGTAGGAACCCTCTCCCCTCTCAGGTCCCCAGGTCCCAGCAGTGCAGGATCAGTGTGTGCCCTGCTGTTTATTACACCCAGAGATAAAGCCTTCATGATGGGGTGATTATTATTGAATGAGAGAGAGACAGAGACGACAGGGAAAGCACAGGGGAGATAAGAGGCAGTGTCCCCTTGCCGTTGACACACACCTGTCTGAGTCACAGCAGCATTACTACTGAGCTGTTGATAAGTCGCTGTCACTAAACACATGCGCGTACAAACACGCACACACACATACTCACCCACACACAGCAGTAGGGGAACAGGGCACGTTTAGGCTTGTCAGTGTATTGAGAGAGTAGTGATTCATTGGAAGTCATTGGAAAGAGTCTCAGGAAAGGCCACCGCAGAGCAAGCAGGTTGCTGTCGGAGGATCACAAACAGTATCTGTGTGCAGTGGCAGGCTCCACAGCTGGGCTGCTTTCCCTCTCTCTCACGCAGTAAGTCATGGCTTAGGGCACTGACATTTCTCTGCTCTTTCTTTTTATATGCTTGGCCTGCTACAAAGTTCACACTCACTTTCACAAACACAATGCTCAGACTTTACTCTTTCTTGATAGGAGATCATGCTCTATCTGACCCATTGAGTGGACTGGAGGCTGGCTATCAGGGCCAATGGGAGGCTGGATATCAGGACCAATGGGAGACTGGATATCAGGGCCAATGGGAGGGTGGGGCTCAGGTGTTAATGGTGCCTGTAGTGTTCTGGTGGAGCCGAGGTTTAATAGGCTGAGCCTCTCCCTGCTGTGCTGTTTGTGTCATGAAGAGGAGATCTCAGGCCTGGGGTCGATGTGTCTCTGCCTAATGGGGCACACTCTCTACATCTGGTCCTGGACTGGTTCTGTCTCTGTCTGCTGGGTGGGGGAGAAACTCTCAGATCTGCCCCTTTCTCCCCCGGCCAGTTACAGCAGCAACAGAGCAAAAGAAAGGAAAACAGAATTAAAATGGAGCCAGGCTGAGGAAGGGAGAGGAGCTCAGGGTTGTGTGTGTGTGGGGGGGGAGGGGCATGCATGTGGTTGTACCTGCGTGCTTTATGTGTGATACAGCATGTGTGCCTCTGCGTGCCTGTCGACAGTGTGCCATGGACATGATGTCCCTGTTTAGGTAAATGCCTATTTGACCTATGAATCATGTTCATGTTTGCAGGATTATCCACGAGGATGGCTTCTCTGGTGATGATGTGAAGCAGTACAAGCCTGTGGTCTACAGCAACACAATCCAGTCCCTGGCTGCCATCGTCCGTGCCATGGACACCCTTGGCCTGGAGTACGGAGACAAGGAGAGAAAAGTGAGTCTCTCTACCACTCTGTAGAGTGTAGCACTGAGGGAATGGACTACAACTGCACACACACAGGCACAGACAGACAGACAGACAGACAGACAGACAGACAGACAGACAGACAGACAGACAGACGTACACACACACACACACACACACAGGTACAGACCGACAGACCGATAGACAGACAGACAGACAGACAGACAGACAGACATACAGGCAGACAGACAGACAGACAGACAGACAGACAGACAGACAGACAGACAGACAGACAGACAGACAGACAGACAGACAGACGCACGTAAACACACAAACACACAGGTACAGACAGACAGACAGACAGACAGACAGACAGACAGACAGACAGACAGACAGACGCACGTACACACACACACACACAGGTACAGACCGACAGACAGATAGACAGACAGACGCATGCATGGACATACACACACACACACACAGGCACAGACAGACAGGGACACACACACACACACACACACACACACACACACACACACACACACACACACACACACACACACACACACACACACACACACACACACACACACACACACACACACACACACACACACAGGCACAGACAGCACAGACAGCCAGACAGACAGACAGAGAGAGAGACAGACAGACAGACAGACAGACAGACAGACAGACAGACAGACGCACGCATGGACACACACACACACACACACACACACACACACACACACACACACACACACACACACACACACACACACACACACACACACACACACACACACACAGACACACACACACACAGTCACACACATTAGTAAGCAGAGCATTGCGTGCTCCTGCCACTCTACTGTAGCGATGGCCTCCCAAACACATTTATTGAAAGAAATACACAAACTGTCACACCGACAGACACCAATATATTCAGCCACTGAATTTTAACACAAGAACTGCTAAAGCAGTTATTTTTACTGCTCATAATTGTATTTTATTTATAACTGCCATTTTTAAAGTCATGCTCCCCTCTGTCCTTGACTTTTCCTAAATAAGTCTATATAGCACACTGCCGTTGTTAGAATCTAAATATTACAAACAGAACTAGAGTAATATCCAGTTTTAGGAGGGCATGTCATTCATGCCCCTTCTCCCGACTGTAGGGCCTGCTCCACTCCTTCTCCTGACTGTAGGGCCTGCTCCACTCCTTCTCTCGACTGTAGGGCCTGCTCCACTCCTCTCGACTGTAGGGCCTGCTCCACTCCTTCTTCTGACTGTAGGGCCTGCTCCACTCCTTCTTCTGACTGTAGGGCCTGCTCCACTCCTCCTGACTGTACGGCCTGCTCCACTCCTTCTCTCGATTGTAGGGCCTGCTCCACTCCTTCTCCTGACTGTAGGGCCTGCTCCACTCCTCTCGAATGTAGGGCCTGCTCCACTCCTTCTTCTGACTGTAGGGCCTGCTCCACTCCTCTCGAGTAGGGCCTGCTCCACTCCTTCTCCTGACTGTAGGGCCTGTTCCACTCTTTCTCCCGACTGTAGGTCCTGCTCCACTCCTTCTCCTGACTGTAGGGCCTGCTCCACTCCTTCTCTCGACTGTAGGGCCTGCTCCACTCCTTCTCCTGACTGTAGGGCCTGCTCCACTCCTTCTCTCGACTATAGGGCCTGCTCCACTCCTTCTCTCGACTGTAGGGCCTGCTCCACTCCTTCTCTCGACTGTAGGGCCTGCTCCACTCCTTCTCCTGACTGTAGGTCCTGCTCCACTCCATCTCTCGACTGTAGGGCCTGCTCCACTCCTTCTCCTGACTGTAAGGCCTGCTCCACTCCTTCTCCTGAATTTAGGGCCTGCTCCACTCCTTCTCCTGAGTGTAAGGCCTGCTCCACTCCTTCTCCTGACTTTAGGTCCTGCTCCACTCCTTCTCTCGACTGTAGGGCCTGCTCCACTCTTTCTCCCAACTGTAGGGCCTGCTCCACTCTTTCTCCTGACTGTAGGGCCTGCTCTACTCTTTCTCCCGACTGTAGGGCCTGCTCCACTCTTTCTCCTGACTGTAGGGCCTGCTCCACTCCTTCTCTCGACTGTAGGGCCTGCTCCACTCCTTCTCCTGACTGTAGGGCCTGCTCCACTCCTTCTCCTGACTGTAGGGCCTACTCCACTCCTTCTCTCGACTGTAGGGCCTGCTCCACTCCTTCTCCTGACTGTAGGGCCTGCTCCACTCCGTCTCTCGACTGTAGGGCCTGCTCCACTCCTTCTCCTGACTGTAAGGCCTGCTCCACTCCTTCTCCTGACTTTAGGGCCTGCTCCACTCCTTCTCTCGACTGTAGGGCCTGCTCCACTCTTTCTCCCAACTGTAGGGCCTGCTCCACTCTTTCTCCTGACTGTAGGACCTGCTCTACTGTTTCTCTCGACTGTAGGGCCTGCTCCACTCCTTCTTCTGAATGTAGGGCCTGCTCCACTCCTTCTCCTGACTGTACGGCCTGCTCCACTCCTTCTCTCGATTGTAGGGCCTGCTCCACTCCTTGTCCTGACTGTAGGGCCTGCTCCACTCCTTCTCTTGACTGTAGGGCCTGCTCCACTCCTTCTCCTGACTGTAGGGCCTGATCCACTCCTTCTCTCGAATGTAGGGCCTGCTCCACTCCTTCTTCTGACTGTAGGGCCTGCTCCACTCCTCTCGAGTAGGGCCTGCTCTACTCCTTCTCCTGACTGTAGGGCCTGTTCCACTCTTTCTCCCGACTGTAGGTCCTGCTACACTCCTTCTTCTGACTGTAGGGTCTGCTCCACTCCTTCTCTCGACTGTAGGGCCTGCTCCACTCCTTCTCCTGACTTTAGGGCCTGCTCCACTCCTTCTCTCGACTGTAGGGCCTGCTCCACTCCTTCTCCTGACTGTAGGGCCTGCTCCACTCCTTCTCCTGACTGTAGGGCCTACTCCACTCCTTCTCTCGACTGTAGGGCCTGCACCACTCCTTCTCTCGACTGTAGGGCCTGCTCCACTCCTTCTCCTGACTGTAGGGCCTGCTCCACTCCGTCTCTCGACTGGAGGGCCTGCTCCACTCCTTCTCCTGACTGTAAGGCCTGCTCCACTCCTTCTCTCGACTGTAGGGCCTGCTCCACTCTTTCTCCCAACTGTAGGGCCTGCTCCACTCTTTCTCCTGACTGTAGGGCCTGCTCCACTCCTTCTCTCGACTGTAGGGCCTGCTCCACTCCTTCTCCTGACTGTAGGGCCTGCTCCACTCCTTCTCCTGACTGTAGGGCCTACTCCACTCCTTCTCTCGACTGTAGGGCCTGCTCCACTCCTTCTCCTGACTGTAGGGCCTGCTCCACTCCGTCTCTCGACTGTAGGGCCTGCTCCACTCCTTCTCCTGACTGTAAGGCCTGCTCCACTCCTTCTCCTGACTTTAGGGCCTGCTCCACTCCTTCTCTCGACTGTAGGGCCTGCTCCACTCTTTCTCCCAACTGTAGGGCCTGCTCCACTCTTTCTCCTGACTGTAGGGCCTGCTCTACTCTTTCTCCCGACTGTAGGGCCTGCTCCACCCTTTCTCCTGACTGTAGGGCCTGTTCCACTCTTTCTCCCGACTGTATGGCCTGCTCCACTCTTTCTCCCGACTGTAGGGCCTGCACCACTCTTTCTCCCGACTGTATGGCCTGCTCCACTTTTTCTCCCGACTGTAGGGCCTGCTCCACTCTTTCTCCCGACTGTATGGCCTGCTCCACTCCTTCTCCCGACTGTATGGCCTGCTCCACTCTTTCTCCCGACTGTATGGCCTGCTCCACTTTTTCCCCGTCTGTAGGGCCTGCTCCACTCTTTCTCCCGACTGTATGGCCTGCTCCACACTTTCTCCCGACTGTAGGGCCTGCTCCACTCTTTCTCCCGACTGTATGGCCTGCTCCACTTTTTCTCCCGACTGTAGGGCCTGCTCCACTCTTTCTCCCGACTGTATGGCCTGCTCCACTCTTTCTCCCGACTGTATGGCCTGCTCCACTTTTTCTCCCGACTGTATGGCCTGCTCCACTTTTTCTCCCGACTGTATGGCCTGCTCCACTTTTTATCCCGACTGTATGGCCTGCTCCACTCTTTCTCCCGACTGTATGGCCTGCTCCACTTTTTCTCCCGACTGTATGGCCTGCTCCACTTTTTCTCCCGACTGTATGGCCTGCTCCACTCTTTCTCCCGACTGTATGGCCTGCTCCACTCTTTCTCCCGACTGTATTGCCTGTTCCACTCTTTCTCCCGACTGTATGGCCTGCTCCACTCTTTCTCCCGACTGTCAGGCCTGCTCCACTCTTTTTCCCGACAGTGGAAGGTGCTGTGCCCAGTTGATAATCACCCCGATAATTGCCTCGAAACTGAACCAAAACTATACTGAAATGAATTTCACACATACAGTATATAACAGATGAAGTAAAGCATGATGGGGGAGAATGGGGGAGTTGATTGGAGAGGGGAAGCGAGAGATTTATAATTATGTAATCACCAATTGTGAATGAAGAAGAAGAAGGGGTATTCTACATTCTTATCATAATCTCAAAATGGTATGTACCCTGTATCAGTCCAACACATCTTATCAGTCTACTATGGCCTACTTGGAGTACACAGTGATAGCTGTGTAATTTTTGAGCTGGAATCCTCCGTGGAGCATTCAGTGGAAAGAGAGTATTTCTGGTCGGTGTGAATGTTTTGGATCAGATGGCACGTCTGTACTCGGTGAAAGGAGGCACCCACTGCTGGCCTGTTGCTGTGTTCTACAACATGCTTGACTTGGTTGCTATCAACGCACACGTGTTGCTCAAGCAGTGCATGAGAGATATGAGGTATATGGCAGCAGTACATGAGAGATATGAGGTCCAACGCAGCAGTGCATGAGAGATATGAGGTATATGGCAGCAGTGCATGAGAGATATGAGGTATATGGCTGCAGTGCATGAGAGATATGAGGTATATGGCAGCAGCGCATGAGAGATATGAGTTATATGGCAGCAGTGCATGAGAGATATGAGGTATATGGCAGCAGTACATGAGAGATATGAGGTCCAATGCAGCAGTGCATGAGAGATATGAGGTATATGGCAGCAGTGCATGAGAGATATGAGGTATATGGCAGCAGTGCATGAGAGATATAAGGTATATGGCAGCAGTGCATGAGAGATATGAGGTATATGGCAGCAGTGCATGAGAGATATGAGGTATATGGCAGCAGTGCATGAGAGATATGAGGTATATGGCAGCAGTGCATGAGAGATATGAGGTATATGGCAGCAGTGCATGAGAGATATGAGGTATATGGCAGCAGTACATGAGAGATATGAGGTCCAACGCAGCAGTGCATGAGAGATATGAGGTATATGGCAGCAGTGCATGAGAGATATGAGGTATATGGCAGCAGTGCATGAGAGATATGAGGTATATGGCAGCAGTGCATGAGAGATATGAGGTATATGGCAGCAGTGCATGAGAAATATGAGGTATATGGCAGCAGTGCATGAGAGATATGAGGTCCAACGCAGCAGTGCATGAGAGATATGAGGTATATGGCAGCAGTGCATGAGAGATATGAGGTATATGGCAGCAGTGCATGAGAGATATGAGGTATATGGCAGCAGTGCATGAGAGATATGAGTTATATGGCAGCAGTGCATGAGAGATATGAGGTATATGGCAGCAGTACATGAGAGATATGAGGTCCAACGCAGCAGTGCATGAGAGATATGAGGTATATGGCAGCAGTGCATGAGAGATATGAGGTATATGGCAGCAGTGCATGAGAGATATGAGGTATATGGCAGCAGTGCATGAGAGATATGAGGTATATGGCAGCAGTGCATGAGAGATATGAGTTATATGGCAGCAGTGCATGAGAGATATGAGGTATATGGCAGCAGTACATGAGAGATATGAGGTCCAACGCAGCAGTGCATGAGAGATATGAGGTATATGGCAGCAGTGCATGAGAGATATGAGGTATATGGCAGCAGTGCATGAGAGATATGAGGTATATGGCAGCAGTGCATGAGAGATATGAGGTATATGGCAGCAGTGCATGAGAGATATGAGTTATATGGCAGCAGTGCATGAGAGATATGAGGTATATGGCAGCAGTACATGAGAGATATGAGGTCCAACGCAGCAGTGCATGAGAGATATGAGGTATATGGCAGCAGTGCATGAGAGATATGAGGTATATGGCAGCAGTGCATGAGAGATATGAGGTATATGGCAGCAGTGCATGAGAGATATGAGGTATATGGCAGCAGTGCATGAGAAATATGAGGTATATGGCAGCAGTGCATGAGAGATATGAGGTCCAACGCAGCAGTGCATGAGAGATATGAGGTATATGGCAGCAGTGCATGAGAGATATGAGGTATATGGCAGCAGTGCATGAGAGATATGAGGTATATGGCAGCAGTGCATGAGAGATATGAGTTATATGGCAGCAGTGCATGAGAGATATGAGGTATATGGCAGCAGTACATGAGAGATATGAGGTCCAACGCAGCAGTGCATGAGAGATATGAGGTATATGGCAGCAGTGCATGAGAGATATGAGGTATATGGCAGCAGTGCATGAGAGATATGAGGTATATGGCAGCAGTGCATGAGAGATATGAGGTATATGGCAGCAGTGCATGAGAGATATGAGGTATATGGCAGCAGTGCATGAGAAATATGAGGTATATGGCAGCAGTGCATGAGAGATATGAGGTCCAACGCAGCAGTGCATGAGAGATATGAGGTATATGGCAGCAGTGCATGAGAGATATGAGGTATATGGCAGCAGTGCATGAGAGATATGAGGTATATGGCAGCAGTGCATGAGAGATATGAGTTATATGGCAGCAGTGCATGAGAGATATGAGGTATATGGCAGCAGTACATGAGAGATATGAGGTCCAACGCAGCAGTGCATGAGAGATATGAGGTATATGGCAG
This sequence comes from Oncorhynchus keta, assembly GCF_023373465.1. Taxonomy (NCBI): domain Eukaryota; kingdom Metazoa; phylum Chordata; class Actinopteri; order Salmoniformes; family Salmonidae; genus Oncorhynchus; species Oncorhynchus keta. Next base: position 28,197,634 of record NC_068442.1, read on the forward strand.
CAGTGCATGAGAGATATGAGGTATATGGCAGCAGTGCATGAGAGATATGAGGTATATGGCAGCAGTGCATGAGAGATATGAGCTCCAACGCAGCAGTACATGAGAGATATGAGGTATATGGCAGCAGTACATGAGAGATATGACGTCCAACGCAGCAGTACATGAGAGATATGAGGTATATGGCAGCAGTGCATGAGAGATATGAGGTATATGGCAGCAGTGCATGAGAGATATGAGGTATATGGCAGCAGTGCATGAGAGATATGAGGTATATGGCAGCAGTACATGAGAGATATGAGGTCCAACGCAGCAGTGCATGAGAGATATGAGGTATATGGCAGCAGTGCATGAGAGATATGAGGTATATGGCAGCAGTGCATGAGAGATATGAGGTCCAACGCAGCAGTGCATGAGAGATATGAGGTATATGGCAGCAGTGCATGAGAGATATGAGGTCCAACGCAGCAGTACATGAGAGATATGAGGTATATGGCAGCAGTACATGAGAGATATGAGGTATATGGCAGCAGTACATGAGAGATATGAGGTATATGGCAGCAGTACATGAGAGATATGAGGTATATGGCAGCAGTGCATGAGAGATATGAGGTCCAACGCAGCAGTACATAAGAGATATGAGGTATATGGCAGCAGTACATGAGAGATATGAGGTATATGGCAGCAGTGCATGAGAGATATGAGGTCCAACGCAGCAGTACATGAGAGATATGAGGTATATGGCAGCAGTGCATGAGAGATATGAGGTATATGGCAGCAGTGCATGAGAGATATGAGGTATATGGCAGCAGTGCATGAGAGATATGAGGTCCAAGGCAGCAGCAAAGATTCCACGCAAGGCAAATTGCGCACAGCTCCCGGGGAGGAGACAGTGTCAGGTGGACAGATGAGCTAAGAACAGAACCCAAGACACCTGTGTCACCTGCAAGCCATGTGTTTGTGGGAAGTGTGTCAATCGAGTGAAAGTGGCAAAGATGTGTCCATTGTTTGGACAAGGGATCGCTGCTAAATTAAATCCAACTGATGCCATTGCATGAAAACGTACACCATGTCAGCACGAGCTGACAGTAATGTAATATTTTTGACAGCTGTCATATCGACACTTATATTCATTATAATGGCATTATTGCTCTTCTGCTCATTTTCACACTTGGCGCTTATAATTATGTTTAGGCTACTGATATTTTCATAATTTGACCTCGCTGACCATTCGTCTTTGTGGTTCGGGAATTTGTATTATTTTGTGGTCATAAAATATGTTTTTACCGTGTTCCAACACATCCCACTGGGCACAGACATCAATTCAATGTCTATTCCACGTTGGTTCAACGTAATTTGTGTTTTTTTGTTTTTACATAAAGCCTACAGTAACATAAACTAATGACATTTTTTGTATTATTCTAATGTTTCGTAAGGCCTTCATAAACATAACCAAATTATAATTTTTGCAATAGCATATATGACATTTATTAGAATGTTGCAGTCAAAATGACTGCTCATTAGCTTGGAGGCGGGACCCTGGAGCCTCAGCGGTTCTAGAGATCTAGTGTTCATAAACACAACCATTCATGCTTATCCATCTATGAAAATCCATAACCCCAGTGTTGTAACAGGTAATTGGCCACAAGGCTCTGAAAGGATGTGGAACAGAGCACATTAGTCTCAGCTTGTTGACTGGCTTCTATAAATCACCCACTGAGAGGAGGGGAGCATCTTGTACCAAGGAGGGAATCAGACAGGTTTGGAATAATGTATTCAGACCATGATGAATGAACACTCTAGTGGAGAAGGTGAATGTGTTTAGTAGAGATGACATTCATAGTGTTGATGATACATACATGTACCCTGTATATAACAGCATTGTTAAATGATGGCGGTGCCAACAATAATGATGATGAATGATGAAGATGATGGGAATAGTTTGGCATTGGTTATTGGTTCAGTCCACAATGTCAAACTGCTGACAGGCTGGATTGGAGTGTGAGTCATGTCTCTTTCAGGGGTCATGGGTCATCAGCTGTGTCAGTACATGGCCTCAGAGTGACCTTAAGATGACAGACAGGGTGAAGGAAGGTGTACAGTAGGATATGTGAGCTGCTGTCCTAATGCATCCTTTCATGTGTTGTGTTGGTATCTGTTCCCCTGCTGTGTTCTGTTCCCTTTCTAAAACAGGAGGCACACCACTGACTCTGACCTTTCCAGGAAGGTCTTTATATTTGAATCAAACCAATGCTATCAATACCCTGGGACAAGTCGTCTGAAATACCCAGCTGCTATTGATTGTTATATTATCTCTTTCTTCTGCTAGAACCAGAGCGCTTCTTTAGACAATAACTGTATTTCTGTCCCAATAAACTGGAGTGCTTGAGAGTTGACAGCCGCAGGGGTTGTGTACAAACTCTATGGTTGTGTCATTCTCAGAGAAATCATTTAGAGTGCTTCAGTGTGTGTGCGTGTGTGCGTCTGTGCATGTGACCCAAAAGTAACCTCTCAAAAGTAATTTGTGAAATAGGTCAGAGGTCACTGTCCCAAAGCAGTGAATCTCTTTGCCTAATGGAGAGAGAAAACGAAGGACCGCCACAGAAAGAGAGAAAAAAGCTCAGGCGTGCAGAGAGAATGAGAGGAGAGAATAAGTGTGAGAGAGAAATAGAATGGAGAAAAGAGAGAATGCAGGGAGGTGAGTTCCTAACTGGGGTGTGTCCTGTTGAGGACCCCTGTTTACCTGTATGTTAGTGTGAATTAGGGATGGGCGGTATCCAGATTTTCTTATCATCATTACCGTCCTTCTCGCATCCCGAGATTTACGGTATTACTGGCTTAGTACACAAGGGTGCAAAAAAAAAAGAAAAAATCATTGGCCGTCTATTAACAGAATGGTAACAAAATTCACAAATTTCCATGGAGGCTGCTAGAAAAATATGTAATGAGCGAAACGAAAATAAACAAATTGCAAAGACAGGCAATCCAGCTCATAAAGGTATACATATATAGATAGGAGCTACCAAATGTAATTTTTGGTGCGTTTGGACATTTCCAAGCAAATGTGAACGAGAGACATTGAACAAAGTGAACAAAGTTTTGACTCATGCTTGTCTGAAGGAAGAACAGTGCTGGCTCTGGAGCAGCATATGTACATGCTGTGTCTGTGTGGAGTCTGGAGTCGCTAGGGAAACGGGACTTCCTGCTCTGCTCTGAAAAGATGGGGGAGGAGCAGACAGGCCAAGAACAGAAAGGAGAAAGAATGCAAGGAAATCAAGATAGCAGTGGCAGCTGTACAAATAACTAACTCATCCAAAGGGCTTTGACTTCTCAAACACAGCAGAAAGATATCACAATATGATACCCCTTAACCTTATTAATCTAGCCACTTACTTAGATACCTAGCAAGTTAAACTTAGGGGTCGCGTTAATGCACAATTGTTAATTTTTCACACAGGAAAGAAACAAGAAATATCTTGCTGCGTTTTGTAAACGCGCATCTAAAATTCTTCTTATTGTAATTTCTGCTCGCCATCAGACACATTTTGTGCTTCAGTTGAACTTCTCCACTCAGATGAGAATTCACCAATGGCATTCTATCAGCAGACAACCCTCTAACTGATGTGTAGCTACTCCGGTTTTCTCAGTGTAGCGAGCCTACTTTTCTCCAGTAAAATGCAAGATTAACTTTAAGAAAAACATTAGGAAATGTAGTTGGCTACATTATTTCTAGAAATATATAGAAATATAGAAATATGATGGCCATGCATCGTTTCGCAAAAAAGACCTTGCTTATTTACTTGTGTGGCTGCCAGCCAAAAGTTTTGCGCTTCTGTTGTCGTCTGATGAAAATGAAGCTATTTTCTGCCGAATGTGTTGCACTAATGTATTTTCTGTGAAGAATAACTATAGTTACGTCCCTGATCACTCTATTGAAGCAAAAAACCACTGCTGACTTTCAATATAAAGTGCGACCTCTGTCAACACACAGCTGGACCCACCTGCTCCCACTTTAACTTGTTGTGCTATTTACAAACAAACACTTGACTGTTCAGGGGAACTACCATGAGCTTCACAATGTAAAATAATGTGACAGGTGAAATTGTAACCCTCGTCTGATGAAGAATAAACGGACCAAAGCGCAGCGTGGTAAGTGTTCATGCTATTATTTAAACTGAACACGAATAACAAAATAACAAAGAGAATGAACGAAACCGAAACAGTCCTGTAAGGTGCAGAAAACACTAAACAGAAAATAATTACCTACAAAACATAGGTGGGGAACAGCTACCTAAGTATGGTTCCCAATCAGAGACAACGATAGACAGCTGTCCCTGATTGAGAACCATACCCGGCCAAAACAAAGAAATACAAAACATAGAAAAAGGAACATAGAATGCCCACCCAAATCACACCCTGACCAAACAAAAATAGAGACATAAAAAGCTCTCTAAGGTCAGGGCGTGACAGAAATTAAGATGGCAATCTGTTTTATCTCCTAACGTATCGCACAAGTTGTCTGCAGTTATTTTCTAAAAAGCTACAAATATATATATATATTTTTTTAAACTTCAAATAAGTAGTTTAAACGGTATTAACAATATTGAAAAACCATCCTGTGGCTATTTCCAAATACCTCGGTATACGGTATACCGCCCAAGCCTAGTGTGAATGTTTCTCCAGCGTGTGGATATAGCCTGTATGTGCAGACGGGTGTGGCAGCATGGAACAGAGTGCCCCTTCTTTCGCTATCTCTTTCCCTCCCTCTTTCTCTGTTTCTCTCTCTCTTTCTTTCTGTGTCTCTCTCTTCCTATCTCAATGTGTCTCTCTCTCCCCATCTCTCTGCTCCTTACTGGGCTGGCCAGCTGGCTCACACCTCTTTAATCTGAAGTGTGAAGCTTTTATTGGAGCTGCTCTCTCAACAGCCAAGCAGCCACTCTCGCTCCTTCTGTCTCTCTCAATTCAATTTCAATTCAATTTCAATTCAAGGGCTTTGTTCGCATAGGAAACGTATGTTTACATTGCCAAAGCAAGTGAAATAGATAATAAACAAAAGTGAAATAAACCATTAAAAATGTACAGTAAACATTACACTTACAAAAGTTCCAAAAGAATAAAGACATTTCAAATGTCATATTATGTATATATACAGTGGTAATGATGTGCAAATTTCCTTTTCTTGTGGCAACAGGTCACAGATCTTGCTGCTGTGATGGCACACTGTGGTATTTCACCCAATAGATATCCAGTTCATCCTAGGGGGGCGCTGTGTCATTATTGGATAAAAAGACGTGCCCATTTTAAGCGCAATATTTTTTCACAAAAAGATGCTCGACTATGCATATAATTGATAGATTTGGAAAGAAAACACTCTGATGTTTCCAGAACTGCAATGATATTCACTGTGAGTGCCCTAGAACAGAAGCTTCAGGCAAAACCAAGATGAAACTGCAACCAGGAAATGAGCAGGATTTCTGAGGCTCTGTTTTTCATTATCTCCTTATATGGCTGTGAATGCGACAGGAATGAGCCTGCCCTATCGTTTCCTCAAGGTGTCTGCAGCATTGTGACGTATTTGTAGGCATATCATTGGAAGATTGACCATAAGAGACTACATTTGCCAAGTGTCCGCACGGTGTCCTGTGTGGAAATTGGTGCGCAAAACTCAGCGGCTGGTATTTTTCCATGGGATTCTGAGACGAAAGCATGCTTCCACAAACGGCATATCAATGAAGAGATATGTGAAAAAACACCTTGAGGATTGATTCAAACAACGCTTGCCATGTTTCTGTTGCTATTATGGAGTTAATTTGGAAAAAAGTTCGACGTTTTGGTGACTGAATTTTCGGTTCGTTTCGGTAGCCAAATGTGATGCACAAAATGGAGCGATTTGTCCTACACAAAGAATCTTTCAGGAAAAACTGGACATCTGCTGCTATGTAACTGAGAGTCTCCTCATTGAAAACATTTGAAGTTCTTCAAAGGTACATTATTTTATTTGATTGCTTTCCTGGTTTTTGTGAAAATGTTGCGTGCTAATTGCTACGATAAATGCTATGCTAGCTATCAATACTCTTACACAAATGCTTGATTTTCTATGGTTCAAAAGCATATTTTGAAAATCTGAGATGACAGTGTTGTTAAGAAAAGGCTAAGCTTGAGAGCAGGCATATTTATTTCATTTCATTTGCGATTTTTAGAAATCGTTTAACGTTGCGTTATGGTAATGAGCCTGAGGGTGTATTCACGATCCCGGATCCGGGATGGGTAAGATCAAGAGGATATGGGAGTTTATCAAAATTGGATTTGTTTTCAAATTATTTGTGGGTCTGTGTAATCTGAGGGAAATATTACATTTACATTTACATTTAAGTCATTTAGCAGACGCTCTTATCCAGAGCGACTTACAAATTGGTGCATTCACCTTATGACATCCAGTGGAACAGCCACTTTACAATAGTGCATCTAAATATGTGTCTCTAATATGGTCTTACATTTGTCAGGAGGTTAGGAAGTGCAGCTCAGTTTCCATCTCATTTTGTGGGCAGTGTGCACATAGCCTGTCTTCTCTTAAAAGCCAGGTCTGCCTTCTTTCTCAATAGCAAGGCTATGCTCACTGAGTCTATACATAGTCAAAGATGTCCTTAATTTTGGGTCAGTCACAGTGGTAAGGTATTCTGCATTCTAGTTTGCATTCTAGTTCGCTCTGTTTTTTGGTAAATTCTTTTCAACGTGTCAAGTAATTATCTTTTTGTTTTCTCATGATTTGGTTGGTCTAATTGTGTTGCTGTCCTGGGGCTCTGTGGGGTGTGTTTGTGTTTGTGAACAGAGCCTCAGGACCAGTTTGCTTAGGGGACTCTTCTCTAGGTTTATTTCTCTGTAGGTGATGGCTTTGTTATGGAAGGTTTTGGGAATTGTTTCCTTTTAGGTTGTTGTAGAATTTAACGTCTCTTTTCTGGATTTTGATAATTATCAAGTATTGGCCTTATTATGCTCTGCATGCATTTTTTGGTGTTTTACATTGTACACAGAGGATATTTGTTGCAGAATTCTGCATGCAGAGTCTCAATTTGGTGTTTGTCACATTTTGTGAATTCTTGGTAGGTGACCAGACCCCAGACCTCACAATCATAAAGGCCAATGGGTTGTATAACCGATTCAAGTATTTTTAACCAGATCCTAATTGGTATGTTGAATTTATGTTCCTTTTGATGGCATAGAAGGCCCTTCTTGCCTTGTCTCTCAGATGGTTCACAGCTTTGTGGAAGTTACCTGTGGTGCTGATGTTTAGGCCGAGGCATGTATCGTTTTTTTGTGTGCTCTAGGGCAACGGTGTGTCTAGATGGAATGGGGACTGGACCTTTTTTGGAACACCGTTATTTTGTCTTACTGACATTTACTGTCAGGACCCAGGTCTGACATAATCTGTGCAGAAGATCTAGGTGGTGCTGTAGGCCCTCCTTGGTTGGCCTCTCTCTCTCTCTCTGCCTTTCCTTCTCTCCTCTATTTTCCCCTCCTGCTATCCTCATCCTTTGCCTCTCTCTCTCTCCTGCCCTCTCACTAATCATCTCTGATTGTCTCCCTCCCTCATTAGTATCTCTCAACCTATCCTTTCTCTGAGTCCAAGCCTGTTGCCATGGCTACCCTGTGTTTTGCATTCCTCTCAACACATTCTGCAAGTCCGTGTCCAAAGGCAATGTCACTCACATGAAGGGAGAAACCACTCGAAAACATCAGGCCTGAAACTGTGGAGGCAGGCCATGCAGTCACTTAGTGCTGCTTGACCAAGCATACCTCATCCATCTATTTTGGCATTTATGCCACACCCGCTCCTCTATGTATGCAGCCATGCCACACCCACTCCTCTATGTATGCAGCCATGACACACCCATTCCTCTATGTATGCAGCCATGCCACACCCGCTCCTCTATGTATGCAGCCATGCCACACCCACTCCTCTATGTATGCAGCCATGACACACCCATTCCTCTATGTATGCAGCCATGCCACACCCACTCCTCTATGTATGCAGCCATGCCACACCCATTCCTCTATGTATGCAGCCATGCCACACCCACTCCTCTATGTATGCAGCCATGCCACACCCACTCCTCTATGTATGCAGCCATGCCACACCCACTCCTCTATGTATGCAGCCATGACACATCCACTCCTCTATGTATGCAGCCATGCCACATCCACTCCTCTATGTATGCAGCCATGACACACCCACTCCTCTATGTATGCATTCATGTCACACCCACTCCTCTATGTATGCAGCCATGACACACCCACTCCTCTATGTATGCAGCCATGACACACCCACTCCTCTATGTATGCAGCCATGACACATCCACTCCTCTATGTATGCAGCCATGACACACCCACTCCTCTATGTATGCAGCCATGACACACCCACTCCTCTATGTATGCAGCCATGACACATCCACTCCTCTATGTATGCAGCCATGACACACCCACTCCTCTATGTATGCAGCCATGACACACCCACTCCTCTATGTATGCAGCCATGACACATCCACTCCTCTATGTATGCAGCCATGACACACCCACTCCTCTATGTATGCAGCCATGACACACCCACTCCTCTATGTATGCAGCCATGACACATCCACTCCTCTATGTATGCAGCCATGCCACACCCACTCCTCTATGTATGCAGCCATGACACATCCACTCCTCTATGTATGCAGCCATGACACACCCACTCCTCTATGTATGCAGCCATGACACACCCACTCCTCTATGTATGCAGCCATGACACACCTACTCCTCTATGTATGCAGCCATGACACACCCACTCCTCTATGTATGCAGCCATGACACATCCACTCCTCTATGTATGCAGCCATGCCACACCCACTACTCTATGTATGCAGCCATGACACATCCACTCCTCTATGTATGCAGCCATGACACACCCACTCCTCTATGTATGCAGCCATGACACACCCTCTCCTCTATGTATGCAGCCATGACACACCCACTCCTCTATGTATGCAGCCATGACACACCCACTCCTCTATGTATGCAGCCATGACACACCCACTCCTCTATGTATGCATTCATGACACATCCACTCCTCTATGTATGCAGCCATGACACACCCACTCCTCTATGTATGCAGCCATGACACACCTACTCCTCTATGTATGCAGCCATGACACATCCACTCCTCTCTGTATGCAGCCATGACACACCCACTCCTCTATGTATGCAGCCATGACACACCCACTCCTCTATGTATGCAGCCATGACACACCCACTCCTCTATGTATGCAGCCATGACACACCCACTCCTCTATGTACGCAGCCATGACACACCCACTCCTCTATGTATGTAGCCATACATACTTGGATGTGTTTCGATCAGCATGATGTCATGATGTTCTGACTCTTGAGCCCACTGGGCACAGACGTCAGTTCAATGTCTAATTTTGATTTACATTACTTAACGTGAATTCAATGTGAAATCCACCAAAACTGTCACTGTGTCATTGGATTTAGGTTAAAAGTTGATTACTTTTTGCATATCCAATCAGTTTTCCACATAGATTCAACGTCATCACATGACATGTTTTGGTTGAAATGACGTGGAAACAACGTTGATTCAACCAGTTTTTGCCCAGTGGGCTGCCAGTTTGTCCTCTCCCTGCTCATTAGAGATTGTGGATATCTCAAGTCCAATAGCTGGCAGAGCTCTCTCCATTGTTCTACCTTCCGGAGCTCTTCACTCTTTATGATTCATTTCCCTGTGCTCACCACACATAATAAAACCCCAATGAGCCAGCCTCCATCCATTTCCTCCTTGGCTCGCTGCCTCTGTCCAGCCAACTGACTCTGTCTCACATTCATCTCATCTCTGTTCTGGCTCTGCTCACTCAAGCAGCCATACTGGAGCATTCAAGACTGCAAATCTGCCCTGGAAGGTTAAGTTAAGGTGAGGCAAACCCCTATACTTTCACTCTGTATTCCTGGAGCGTGGTCTGCCTGTGTCGGTGGTAGTGGCCTGGTGCCGTGCCATGATAACCTAGTCAGAAAGCCAGTCTCTGGCACTGGTCACGACTGCTGGCCATCCGATGGCATCCATATGGCCTTTCATTTCATTGGAAACAGGGTTGACCAACACCCCCATCTGGGAAGCTCCAGACTGTGTGCTCCACATGCAAATATATGCAGAAGGGATCTGAAATAGACCTGGCAGCACTGACATTATAATAGGAACAGTTCTTGAATTGTGAGTTTGACTCAGAGAGAGTCACCATCTAAATAATTCCCCCAGTAGAGTCACTGACTCTGACTGAAACATGCAATTGCTCATGGCGCCATTTATTATCTTGTTTATACACTTTACCCTGTGGACAGGTGAACAGAGGGAGGAGAGGCGGCCTCCCCAGTGAGGAGAGGGGGTGGCAGACGTGGCTCATCCAGCCAGGGAGTCTGGGTGTCTGCTGTTGTTTTGGAGACGAGTGGTGTTGTGGTCTGGGGTGGAGATCTGGAAGGGGGAGTGGTGTGATGGTTAAATGGTATAGTAAGATAAACTATAGTTTATTAGTCCATGTGAGATGGAAATGTGTCTTCTGCTTTTATCCCCCCTGCCGATATACACAGACATAGATTTATTTGACCATTTATAGCACAATTCAACCACAGAAGTGGATAATGCATTTAAAGTCATCGAGGATGACACAAAAAAGTTTGAAAACATGTAAAAACATGAACAACACAACACAGTAGACCTAGCCTAATAGTTATACTGGGTAACAGATCTAATAATCATTCATACCGTTTTCGAACACCAGCGTTTCCTCTGGCTAGGCTACCTTACGGCGCTATTGGGTTGGAGAATCTGGAGCAGAATCCACCCTGCTCCCCACTGCCCCTGGATCCTGCTCCCCACTGCCCCTGGATCCTGCTCCCCACTTCCCCTGGATCCTGCTCCCCACTGCCCCTGGATACTGCTTCCCACTTCCCCTGGATCCTGCTCCCCACTTCCCATGGATCCTACTCCCCACTGCCCCTGGATCCTGCTCCCCACTGCCCCTGGATCCTGCTCCCCACTGCCCCTGGATCCTGCTCCCCACTGCCCCTGGATCCTGCTCCCCACTGCCCCTGGATCCTGCTCCCCACTGCCCCTGGATCCTGCTCCCTACTGCCCCTGGATCCTGCTCCCCACTGCCCCTGGATCCTGCTCCCCACTGCCCCTGGATCCTGCTCCCCACTTCCCCTGGATCCTGCTCCCCACTTCCCCTGGATCCTGCTCCCCACTGCCCCTGGATACTGCTTCCCACTTCCCCTGGATCCTGCTCCCCACTTCCCATGGATCCTGCTTCCCACTTCCCCTGGATCCTGCTCCCCACTTCCCCTGGATCCTGCTCCCCACTGCCCCTGGATACTGCTTCCCACTTCCCCTGGATCCTGCTCCCCACTGCCCCTGGAGCCTGCTCCCCACTGCCCCTGGATCCTGCTCCCCACTGCCCCTGGATCCTGCTCCCCACTGCCCCTGGATACTGCTTCCCACTTCCCCTGGATCCTGCTCCCCACTTCCCCTGGATCCTGCTCCCCAATTCCCATGGATCCTACTCCCCACTGCCCCTGGATCCTGCTCCCAACTGCCCCTGGATTCTGCTCCCCACTGCCCCTGGATCCTGCTCCCCACTGCCCCTGGATCCTGCTCCCCACTGCCCCTGGATCCTGCTCCCCACTGCCCCTGGATCCTGCTCCCCACTGCCCCTGGATTCTGCTCCCCACTGCCCCTGGAGCCTGCTCCCCACTGCCCCTGGATCCTGCTCCCCACTGCCCCTGGATTCTGCTCCCCACTGCCCCTGGAGCCTGCTCCCCACTGCCCCTGGATACTGCTTCCCACTTCCCCTGGATCCTGCTCCCCACTTCCCATGGATCCTACTCCCCACTGCCCCTGGATCCTGCTCCCCACTGCCCCTGGATCCTGCTCCCCACTGCCCCTGGATCCTGCTTGCCCTCTTGGCTGCTGACTTTTAGCTCCTGGCCCCTCCTTGCCATTCCCCCCCGCCTCCCCCATGTGTTAGGTGGGTGGAGGGCAGATTGGGTGCCATGCCTGGGGAGGCTGTCTATTCCCACATGTCACAGGGACACCCTGGTGCTGATAATGATCCCACTCCTCATTAGAGGAAACAACCACCGACAGAGAGACAAAGGGTGAGGTAAAAACACACACACAACTCGCTCTGTCAGAGCAACACAAATCAGTCTTCATTTTGAGAGCAACTGCCTGCTCAGCCTGAAAGATGGCCCCCATATCTTTTGTATTTTGCAAACATTTGTTTTATGTGTTATTATTTGTTATGAGAGCTTCGCTTTTCCGTTATCACCAAGGCTTTGTTTGTGCATATACTGCAAAACCTGTCAAAATATAATTCCCTGGTATAGCCAGACTTTTGTCCCTCCCCTGGGAACACAGCCTATTTGTGTTTATTGGTTCATATATCACTGTTCTGTTGACATCCTGCCTCCTACTGAAAACCCATGCTTCGTGCCAATTGCATTGTAGGAGTTGAATTATTAGTCAAGTTTTCACCTGGAAAATGTCCTCCTGGTATGAGTGCGTCCCTGCGTGTGTGTGACAGACAGTGGAGGCTATTGATGAGTGTGTGTGGTGCTTTGAAGGCCCCTGTGGGAGTGAAAATAGTAGGGATGTAGCGATTCACCATTACGCATCGGTCCCAGGTTCAAATGTTCACGATATGTTTAAGGAGCCCAAACCGATCCAAATGAACCTTTCTGGGATCGTCCCACCTCGCCAACAGCCAGTGAAATTGCAGGGCGCCAAATTCAAAACAACTGATATCTCATAATTAAAATTCCTCAACCATACAAGCATTTTACACCATTTTAAATATACACTTCTCGTTAATCCAGCCACAGTGTCCGATTTCAAAAAGGCTTTTCGGTGAAAGCAGAACATATCATTATGTTAGGTCATCAACTAGTCACAGAAAGCATTCAGACATTTTCCAACCAAAGAGAGGTGTCACAAAAAGTAGAAATATAGATCAAATCAATCACTAACCTTTGACGATCTTCATCAGATGACACTCCCAGGACTCAATGTTACACAATACATTTATGTTTTGTTCGATCAAGTTCATATTTATATCCAAAAACCCCATTGTGCAGAAATGCCTCCACATCAAATAACATAAATACTCATCATAAACTTTGATGAAAGATACATGTTTTATATAGAATTAAAGATAATCTTGTTCTTAATGCAACCGCTGTGTCAGATTTCAAAAAAGCTTTACAGCAAAAGCACAATCATCTGAGAACAGAGTTCAGCCACAAAAGTAAGCCATACAGTTACCTGCCAAATTGTGGAGTCAACAAAAGTCATAAATACCATTATAAATCTTCACTTACCTTTGCTGATCTTCGCCGGAAATGCACTCCCAGGACTCCCTCTTCCACAAGAAATGTTTGTTTTGTTCGATTTCGTCCATATTTATGTCCAAATATCTCTGTTTTGTTTGCGTGTTTAGTTCCCTATTCCAAAGGCACAATGCGTAAGCACAAAATCCAGACGAAGAGTCAAAAGAGTTCCATTACAGTTTGTAGAAACATGTCAAACGATGTTTACAATCAATCCTTAGGGTCTTTTGATAATAAATCTTCAATAATATTCCAACCGGACAATAGCGTATTCATTACAGAGGAAAAAGAAGGCACGGCGCACCCGCGTGACCGCGCAGTAAACAACTGATTGGCCTCAGCCTATTCCACTTGTTGAAACAGCTCTTATTCGACACCCTTCCACAACAGAAGCCTCAAACAACTTTCTAAAGATTGGTGACATCTGTTGGAAGCCTTGGAAAGTGCAATCTGGCCCCATAGCCACAGCATATTGGATAGGCAATCACTTAAATGAAACTACAAACCTCAGATTTCCCACTTCCTGGTTGGATTTGTCTCAGGTTTTCACCTGCCATATGAGTTATGTTATACTCACAGACATCATTCAAACAGTTTTAGAAACTTCAGAGTGTTTTCTATCCAATACTACTAATAATATGCATATATTAGCATCTGAGACAGAGTAGCAGGCAGTTTACTCTGGGCACCTTATTCATCCAAGCTACTCAATACTGCCCCCCTGTCACCAAGAAGTTAAGAACGCATTGGTTAGATGTGTTACGAATTTTTGGTTCAGTAATGTTTCTTACTCATATTGTTTTATTCCGGAAATACCTCCTATCTGTTGTGACTGAAATGATGCGTCCTCTCCTTCAGTTCAGTAGCCCATCAAACATTTAGGCATGTAAAATGGCATGTAGGCATGTAAAATGGCTTTCGCAATGTCAAATCATCGGCGTTATTAGTTGAGTGACAACCAACATAATTTGCTGTGTCACTAGCTAGGTTTCCATCCAATTTGCGAAAAATGTTCATGTGAATATTCAAAAATGTGTATAAAACAATACGCGCATTTTCCCACCAGATATGTGTTTCCATCAATCTGCGGTTAAATTCCAATGTACCAAATGAAAAATACCAGTCAAATGGGTTTCCATCGTATTTTCAATGCAATTGATGGTTTTGTCACAAAAAGTGTTGCATTATATAGTAAACGACCCCACTCTGGTCTTGGCTCGTGCACTCCAGCCAACAGCTCACAGATACAGTGTGGGTAGGCTACCTACATTATGAGATTGTTATGGATTAGAGCGATATTATTTTTATTTGTCAAAAGGCAGCCAAGCATTGACCATGTCAACAGAATAAGACCCTTGATAATTTAAAGAAGCATCAAGCTAATCAAGTGCACTTTCACCACCCTTTGAAGTTCATCATATATTATTCCATCTGTAGCCTAAGTCGTAGTGGGAGGACCACACAACATACTCCAAGTTTACTTCAATATGATGGTTATTGTATCAATGTTTGTGCATAAAGCCATTGCTGTTTCTTGCATAATTAATTTTACAGACACAAAAAGATCGCACCATGTCAAACGGCCAAATTGTCGGCATTTGTGAAATTGTACCGGCATATCCCTTTTCCATCAGCCTGGTCATGACATCAGCCCGGTCCTCACAAATATATACATACACACATCAAATAGGCTACATCACATGTATAAAGACCCATATTAAGGGTTACCTCAGTAGTTGGATGAGCGAAAATGTCCATTCTGTAAGTCACAATCTTTGAGTTTAGCCATAAGTGCTTCCTGATGAATGATAAAATGAAAAGTAACAAATTGGGGAATATCCTCTCCCTTTCTCATCAGGCCTATGAGTCCCTTCTCCTTCCTTCGCATGTTTGGGGCGCCGTCAGTGCAGACAGATACCAGATTTGACCAGTCAATATTATTATCAGCAAAAAATGTAACAAGGGCTTTCAGAATAGCCTCTTCTCGTGTTTGTCCCTGAAGGGGCAGTAAACATAAAAGTTCCTCTCTGAACAACTCGTTTTGAGGGAAGAGGACACAAACACATAATTGGGCAATGTCACTTACATCACTACTTTCGTCATGCGCAATACTAAAGCAGGCGCCACGGATATGCTTATCGACGTCCTCGCCGATGTCTTCTATGCATTTTGTTATCTTGTTGGGGACTAGGGTTACAATTTTGGAACACCCCCCACGTTCAGCTGGAAGGTGGCGCATGGAACGCAAAAATATTCCTAAAAATATTTAACCTCCATACATTAACAAGTCCAATGGCTCAAATGAAAGATAAACACCTTGTCAGATTCAGATTTCTAAAATGTTTTACAGCGAAAACATAGCACATATTTATGTCAAACCACCACCGAAGACACGGCTAATTTGCATAGCCAAGTTGAAAAAAATATGCAATCAACAAACGCAGGATTAAAAGAAAAATAATGCACTAACCTTTTGAAATCTTCATCAGATGACAGTAATATAACATGTTACACAGTACATTTATGTTTTTTTCAATAATATGCTATATATATCCATAAATCTCTGTTTACAATGATGCATCGTTCAAAACATGCTACTCAAATGTCCTGAGAAATGACGATAGCTCCGGCAGATAACGTCAGCTAACAAGGAATACACATCATAAACTTTGACTAAATATGCATGTTCTACATATATATAGTTAGATACACTTCTTCTGAATGCAATCGCTGTGTTATATTTATTTTTAACGTTACAGGTTTCGTTCACTAGGCTATACTATGAGTCAGGGCTCAAAAAGTAGCATTATGGCTCCTCTATCTTGGAGTCCACATAAACCCAAATTTACCACATACATATTCCCTTACCTTTGCTGTTCTTCCATCAGAAGACCTGGAAGGAATTATACTTACCAAAAACAGTGTTTAGTTTTGCAGTCTGTGTCTTTCGGTTCTCAAAAACGACACATTTCGGTTGAAATGTAGCCAAAAGTCAAGTGGATGCGCACCAAAACGTCGAACTTACATATTATATGTCGATTAAACTTGTCAAACTAACTTCATAATCAAGCTTTAACATGTTATAAAGGTGTACAGCAATCGTGAGGACAAACAGAAACACAGGCACCGTTTAATCGATCTTGGAAAAAAGACAGGACCTGACCAGAGCGCGCATAAAAGTGACCTGTTTTTTCGCGTGACCAAAAGGTTTCGGCCCGCCAAAACTCTCGTGAGCGCGCGATTCTCACAATGAGAAGCCCCATTGAAAGCTGAGATCGCGCTGAAGACAGAGAGACTGTTCCCAGAACTGTAACTGCTTGGGAAGGGTGGGGGCGATGACGTCAACGTTGGGCCAACTTTTATGATGACAAGAGAGAGTTTGGGAGAATGACTGCCCTGAGAGTTCTGCTTTACATACAGACATAATTTAAACGGTTTTAGAAGCTTTATAGTGTTTTCTATTCAATAATATTTATTTGCATATATTAGCAACTTTTGACAAAAAAAAATTATGTTTACTATGGGCACACAATTACTCCAGCGGGGGCAGTAGACAGCCCTATCCCCATGAGGATGGTCGAGTCTGAGAGTTGCAGTCCCTTAATTTGATTTAAAATAGCTTCCTTGCTTCACCCCCCTAAAAATATCTAGATGCACTATTGTAAGTGGCTGTTCCACTGGATGTCATAAGGTGTATGCACCAATTTGTAAGTCGCTCTGGATAAGAGCGTCTGCTAAATGACTTAAATGTAAATGTAAATGTAAATCACCATACAATGTTAAGGCTGAGGCCAAAAAATATTATTTGACCATCTCTGCGTCAGTGAAGGCCTTGTTTCTCGCGAGTAGCCAAGCAATCTCATATGTTGCCTCTGTGGATTTCTCTGCAACAGTGCTATATCTGTCCATCATTGGTTGTTGTCCTTTGAGTTGCTCTATTTGGTTGTTTCTGAGGTTGCTTTGAGGTGGATATGTTTTGTCAAAGTGGGCATGGTGTGACTGGAAATTGCTCTACATTTTCTCGTTGAAAACAAATAAGACAGTGATCAAGTCCCATCATGCAGTACAATAAAATACTTCTGTCCATTTCTCTTGGAACTTTTCTATGTTCTTCTTGAATCGACCGTATCCTTGTCTTCACCACTGGAGCCATGTTAGCTACGTTCGATAGCTACATTTCCCCGCCGCCATCTTCCTGATTTGTCCTGGTTCTCCAGTGGTTGTATGTTCATAGCTGTCACGTTGTTCTCCAGCTCATTGTCAATAGATTTATGTTTATTTTTTTACAATAAATCGATCCATGTCGACCAGACTGCAAAATTTGCTAGTAGCAAACTGATATGTGTCGGTCGCTTATCGTTTTCTCTGCATTGTTGAGAAGGGCCCTTAAATAAGCATTTCACTGTTATTCTACACCTGTTGTTTACGAAGCATGAGACAACAAAAACATTGTATTTAAAATGAGATTTGACAGTAAGAGGGCCACTCAGTTTAGAGAAGTAATCTAAGACAGACCCAGCTCAGAGAGGCCCAGCTCCTGAACTCCATTCAGCAGCAGATATTCATTTAAAATAGAAAGTCAATGTGTTCATGCAAAATTAATGTGTGAATCGAATCGCATCAATTTGTTCCTCTATTCAGACCGAATTGCACCGAATCATTTCAAACTAAAAAATGTATCGTTCCTGTAGTGTATCAGAGCCCGTGTATCTAGATACTTATCGAATTATTCATGAAATGAGAGATGCACATCCCTAGAAAGCAGTATGGATTCTCTAACCAGGTAATGAAGGTAATTTTTTAAGAAAAAGCCCTCCACATTTTTAGGGGGCTCATGTTTGTTTTAAAATTAAGTGTGTGGTGCAACCTGCTGTAGTCCAGCAGAGGTGGGAACCATTCATCTGTCCTTTCCCTCCCATCCTTCCCTTCTTCCCTCCCCTCTTCTCCCTTTCACTCCTCTGCCTTCCTATTTCCTCCTCTCCTCCCCTCTACTCTTCCGCAGCTATCTGCCAGAGAAGGTTCCAGATGTCCACAGTAGCACACAGTCCCTAAATTCATCCAAT
The DNA here is from genome assembly GCF_023373465.1 of Oncorhynchus keta. NCBI lineage: Eukaryota > Metazoa > Chordata > Actinopteri > Salmoniformes > Salmonidae > Oncorhynchus > Oncorhynchus keta. The sequence continues at coordinate 28,216,122 of NC_068442.1, forward strand.
AGTATTTTAAACAATCAGTCAATGATCAATCACCTCTGGTGTTTAGAGCAGGTTCCTGCCTCGTACTGCTTTTAGATGTTTTATGTCCTATCACATCGTCACACACAGTTTACAGCAGGTTCCTGCCTCGTACTGCTTTTAGATGTTTTATGTCCTATCACATCGTCACACACAGTTTACAGCAGGTTCCTGCCTCGTACTGCTTTTAGATGTTTTATGTCCTATCACATCGTCACACACAGTTTACAGCAGGTTCCTGCCTCCCACTGCTTTTAGATGTTTTATGTCCTATCACATCGTCACACACAGTTTACAGCAGGTTCCTGCCTCCCACTGCTTTTAGATGTTTTATGTCCTATCACATCGTCACACACAGTTTACAGCAGGTTCCTGCCTCGTACTGCTTTTAGATGTTTTATGTCCTATCACATCGTCACACACAGTTTACAGCAGGTTCCTGCCTCCCACTGCTTTTAGATGTTTTATGTCCTATCACATCGTCACACACAGTTTACAGCAGGTTCCTGCCTCCCACTGCTTTTAGATGTTTTATGTCCTATCACATCGTCACACACAGTTTACAGCAGGTTCCTGCCTCGTACTGCTTTTAGATGTTTTATGTCCTATCACATCGTCACACACAGTTTACAGCAGGTTCCTGCCTCATACTGCTTTTAGATGTTTTATGTCCTATCACATCGTCACACACAGTTTACAGCAGGTTCCTGCCTCCCACTGCTTTTAGATGTTTTATGTCCTATCACATCATCACACACAGTTTACAGCAGGTTCCTGCCTCGTACTGCTTTTAGATGTTTTATGTCCTATCACATCGTCACACACAGTTTACAGCAGGTTCCTGCCTCCCACTGCTTTTAGATGTTTTATTTCCTATCACATCGTCACACACAGTTTACAGCAGGTTCCTGCCTCGTACTGCTTTTAGATGTTTTATGTCCTATCACATCATCACACACAGTTTACAGCAGGTTCCTGCCTCCCACTGCTTTTAGATGTTTTATGTCCTATCACATCGTCACACACAGTTTACAGCAGGTTCCTGCCTCGTACTGCTTTTAGATGTTTTATGTCCTATCACATCGTCACACACAGTTTACAGCAGGTTCCTACCTCGTACTGCTTTTAGATGTTTTATGTCCTATCACATCGTCACACACAGTTTACAGCAGGTTCCTGCCTTGTACTGCTTTTAGATGTTTTATGTCCTATCACATCGTCACACACAGTTTACAGCAGGTTCCTGCCTCGTACTGCTTTTAGATGTTTTATGTCCTATCACATCGTCACACACAGTTTACAGCAGGTTCCTGCCTCGTACTGCTTTTAGATGTGTTATGTCCTATCACATCATCACACACAGTTTACAGCAGGTTCCTGCCTCGTACTGCTTTTAGATGTTTTATGTCCTATCACATCGTCACACACAGTTTACAGCAGGTTCCTGCCTCGTACTGCTTTTAGATGTTTTATGTCCTATCACATCGTCACACACAGTTTACAGCAGGTTCCTGCCTCGTACTGCTTTTAGATGTTTTATGTCCTATCACATCATCACACACAGTTTACAGCAGGTTCCTGCCTCGTACTGCTTTTAGATGTTTTATGTCCTATCACATCGTCACACACAGTTTACAGCAGGTTCCTGCCTCGTACTGCTTTTAGATGTTTTATGTCCTATCACATCGTCACACACAGTTTACAGCAGGTTCCTGCCTCCCACTGCTTTTAGATGTTTTATGTCCTATCACATCGTCACACACAGTTTACAGCAGGTTCCTGCCTCCCACTGCTTTTAGATGTTTTATGTCCTATCACATCGTCACACACAGTTTACAGCAGGTTCCTGCCTCGTACTGCTTTTAGATGTTTTATGTCCTATCACATCGTCACACACAGTTTACAGCAGGTTCCTGCCTCGTACTGCTTTTAGATGTTTTATGTCCTATCACATCGTCACACACAGTTTACAGCAGGTTCCTGCCTCCCACTGCTTTTAGATGTTTTATGTCCTATCACATCGTCACACACAGTTTACAGCAGGTTCCTGCCTCCCACTGCTTTTAGATGTTTTATGCCCTATCACATCATCACACACAGTTTACAGCAGGTTCCTGCCTCGTACTGCTTTTAGATGTTTTATGTCCTATCACATCGTCACACACAGTTTACAGCAGGTTCCTGCCTCGTACTGCTTTTAGATGTTTTATGTCCTATCACATCGTCACACACAGTTTACAGCAGGTTCCTGCCTCGTACTGCTTTTAGATGTTTTATGTCCTATCACATCATCACACACAGTTTACAGCAGGTTCCTGCCTCGTACTGCTTTTAGATGTTTTATGTCCTATCACATCGTCACACACAGTTTACAGCAGGTTCCTGCCTCCCATTGCTTTTAGATGTTTTATGTCCTATCACATCGTCACACACAGTTTACAGCAGGTTCCTGCCTCCCACTGCTTTTAGATGTTTTATGCCCTATCACATCATCACACACAGTTTACAGCAGGTTCCTGCCTCGTACTGCTTTTAGATGTTTTATGTCCTATCACATCGTCACACACAGTTTACAGCAGGTTCCTGCCTCGTACTGCTTTTAGATGTTTTATGTCCTATCACATCGTCACACACAGTTTACAGCAGGTTCCTGCCTCCCACTGCTTTTAGATGTTTTATGTCCTATCACATCATCACACACAGTTTACAGCAGGTTCCTGCCTCGTACTGCTTTTAGATGTTTTATGTCCTATCACATCGTCACACACAGTTTACAGCAGGTTCCTGCCTCGTACTGCTTTTAGATGTTTTATGTCCTATCACATCATCACACACAGTTTACAGCAGGTTCCTGCCTCGTACTGCTTTTAGATGTTTTATGTCCTATCACATCGTCACACACAGTTTACAGCAGGTTCCTGCCTCGTACAGCTTTTAGATGTTTTATGTCCTATCACATCGTCACACACAGTTTACAGCAGGTTCCTGCCTCGTACTGCTTTTAGATGTTTTATGTCCTATCACATCGTCACACACAGTTTACAGCAGGTTCCTGCCTCGTACTGCTTTTAGATGTTTTATGTCCTATCACATCATCACACACAGTTTACAGCAGGTTCCTGCCTCGTACTGCTTTTAGATGTTTTATGTCCTATCACATCGTCACACACAGTTTACAGCAGGTTCCTGCCTCCCACTGCTTTTAGATGTTTTATGTCCTATCACATCATCACACACAGTTTACAGCAGGTTCCTGCCTCGTACTGCTTTTAGATGTTTTATGTCCTATCACATCGTCACACACAGTTTACAGCAGGTTCCTGCCTCGTACTGCTTTTAGATGTTTTATGTCCTATCACATCGTCACACACAGTTTACAGCAGGTTCCTGCCTCGTACTGCTTTTAGATGTTTTATGTCCTATCACATCGTCACACACAGTTTACAGCAGGTTCCTGCCTCCCACTGCTTTTAGATGTTTTATGTCCTATCACATCATCACACACAGTTTACAGCAGGTTCCTGCCTCGTACTGCTTTTAGATGTTTTATGTCCTATCACATCGTCACACACAGTTTACAGCAGGTTCCTGCCTCCCACTGCTTTTAGATGTTTTATGTCCTATCACATCATCACACACAGTTTACAGCAGGTTCCTGCCTCGTACTGCTTTTAGATGTTTTATGTCCTATCACATCGTCACACACAGTTTACAGCAGGTTCCTGCCTCCCACTGCTTTTAGATGTTTTATGTCCTATCACATCATCACACACAGTTTACAGCAGGTTCCTGCCTCGTACTGCTTTTAGATGTTTTATGTCCTATCACATCATCACACACAGTTTACAGCAGGTTCCTGCCTCGTACTGCTTTTAGATGTTTTATGTCCTATCACATCGTCACACACAGTTTACAGCACTGCTTTTAGATGTTCCTATCACTCGTCACACACAGTTTACAGCAGGTTTTAGATGTTTAGATGTTTTATGTCCTATCACATCGTCACACACAGTTTACAGCAGGTTCCTGCCTCGTACTGCTTTTAGATGTTTTATGTCCTATCACATCGTCACACACAGTTTACAGCAGGTTCCTGCCTCGTACTGCTTTTAGATGTTTTATGTCCTATCACATCGTCACACACAGTTTACAGCAGGTTCCTGCCTCCCACTGCTTTTAGATGTTTTATGTCCTATCACATCGTCACACACAGTTTACAGCAGGTTCCTGCCTCGTACTGCTTTTAGATGTTTTATGTCCTATCACATCGTCACACACAGTTTACAGCAGGTTCCTGCCTCCCACTGCTTTTAGATGTTTTATGTCCTAGTTTCACACTGCTTTTAGATGTTTTATGTCCTATCACATCGTCACACACAGTTTACAGCAGGTTCCTGCCTCCCACTGCTTTTAGATGTCCTATCACATCGTCACACACAGTTTACAGCAGGTTCCTGCCTCGTACTGCTTTTAGATGTTTTATGTCCTATCACATCGTCACACACAGTTTACAGCAGGTTCCTGCCTCGTACTGCTTTTAGATGTTTTATGTCCTATCACATCATCACACACAGTTTACAGCAGGTTCCTGCCTCGTACTGCTTTTAGATGTTTTATGTCCTATCACATCGTCACACACAGTTTACAGCAGGTTCCTGCCTCGTACAGCTTTTAGATGTTTTATGTCCTATCACATCGTCACACACAGTTTACAGCAGGTTCCTGCCTCGTACTGCTTTTAGATGTTTTATGTCCTATCACATCGTCACACACAGTTTACAGCAGGTTCCTGCCTCGTACTGCTTTTAGATGTTTTATGTCCTATCACATCGTCACACACAGTTTACAGCAGGTTCCTGCCTCGTACTGCTTTTAGATGTTTTATGTCCTATCACATCGTCACACACAGTTTACAGCAGGTTCCTGCCTCGTACTGCTTTTAGATGTTTTATGTCCTATCACATCATCACACACAGTTTACAGCAGGTTCCTGCCTCGTACTGCTTTTAGATGTTTTATGTCCTATCACATCGTCACACACAGTTTACAGCAGGTTCCTGCCTCGTACTGCTTTTAGATGTTTTATGTCCTATCACATCGTCACACACAGTTTACAGCAGGTATTAAAGGTGCAGTGGAATGCTTGTGCCATCTCCCTCAACAATGTTGTAAACTAATCAGTAATAGCTATGAAAAGAGGGTTGAGAGGGAAATCCACAGTCCTCTAATTATCAGAATAGATGTTGTAAACTAATCAGTAATAGCTATGAAAAGAGGGTTGAGAGGGAAATCCACAGTCCTCTAATTATCAGAATAGATGTTGTAAACTAATCAGTAATAGCTATGAAAAGAGGGTTGAGAGGGAAATCCACAGTCCTCTAATTATCAGAATAGATGTTGTAAACTAATCAGTAATAGCTATGAAAAGAGGGTTGAGAGGGAAATCCACAGTCCTCTAATTATCAGAATAGATGTTGTAAACTAATCAGTAATAGCTATGAAAAGAGGGTTGAGAGGGAAATCCACAGTCCTCTAATTATCAGAATAGATGTTGTAAACTAATCAGTAATAGGTATGAAAAGAGGGTTGAGAGGGAAATCCACAGATCCTCTAATTATCAGAATAGATGTTGTAAACTAATCAGTAATAGCTATGAAAAGAGGGTTGAGAGGGAAATCCACAGATCCTCTAATTATCAGAATAGATGTTGTAAACTAATCAGTAATAGCTATGAAAAGAGGGTTGAGAGGGAAATCCACAGATCCTCTAATTATCAGAATAGATGTTGTAAACTAATCAGTAATAGCTATGAAAAGAGGGTTGAGAGGGAAATCCACAGATCCTCTAATTATCAGAATAGATGTTGTAAAATAATCAGTAATAGCTATGAAAAGAGGGTTGAGAGGGAAATCCACAGATCCTCTAATTATCAGAATAGATGTTGTAAACTAATCAGTAATAGCTATGAAAAGAGGGTTGAGAGGGAAATCCACAGATCCTCTAATTATCAGAATAGATGTTGTAAACTAATCAGTAATAGCTATGAAAAGAGGGTTGAGAGGGAAATCCACAGTCCTCTAATTATCAGAATAGATGTTGTAAACTAATCAGTAATAGCTATGAAAAGAGGGTTGAGAGGGAAATCCACAGTCCTCTAATTATCAGAATAGATGTTGTAAACTAATCAGTAATAGCTATGAAAAGAGGGTTGAGAGGGAAATCCACAGTCCTCTAATTATCAGAATAGATGTTGTAAACTAATCAGTAATAGCTATGAAAAGAGGGTTGAGAGGGAAATCCACAGATCCTCTAATTATCAGAATAGATGTTGTAAACTAATCAGTAATAGGTATGAAAAGAGGGTTGAGAGGGAAATCCACAGTCCTCTAATTATCAGAATAGATGTTGTAAACTAATCAGTAATAGGTATGAAAAGAGGGTTGAGAGGGAAATCCACAGTCCTCTAATTATCAGAATAGATGTTGTAAACTAATCAGTAATAGCTATGAAAAGAGGGTTGAGAGGGAAATCCACAGATCCTCTAATTATCAGAATAGATGTTGTAAACTAATCAGTAATAGGTATGAAAAGAGGGTTGAGAGGGAAATCCACAGTCCTCTAATTATCAGAATAGATGTTGTAAACTAATCAGTAATAGGTATGAAAAGAGGGTTGAGAGGGAAATCCACAGTCCTCTAATTATCAGAATAGATGTTGTAAACTAATCAGTAATAGGTATGAAAAGAGGGTTGAGAGGGAAATCCACAGTCCTCTAATTATCAGAATAGATGTTGTAAACTAATCAGTAATAGCTATGAAAAGAGGGTTGAGAGGGAAATCCACAGATCCTCTAATTATCAGAATAGATGTTGTAAACTAATCAGTAATAGGTATGAAAAGAGGGTTGAGAGGGAAATCCACAGTCCTCTAATTATCAGAATAGATGTTGTAAACTAATCAGTAATAGGTATGAAAAGAGGGTTGAGAGGGAAATCCACAGTCCTCTAATTATCAGAATAGATGTTGTAAACTAATCAGTAATAGGTATGAAAAGAGGGTTGAGAGGGAAATCCACAGTCCTCTAATTATCAGAATAGATGTTGTAAACTAATCAGTAATAGGTATGAAAAGAGGGTTGAGAGGGAAATCCACAGTCCTCTAATTATCAGAATAGATGTTGTAAACTAATCAGTAATAGGTATGAAAAGAGGGTTGAGAGGGAAATCCACAGTCCTCTAATTATCAGAATAGATGTTGTAAACTAATCAGTAATAGGTATGAAAAGAGGGTTGAGAGGGAAATCCACAGTCCTCTAATTATCAGAATAGATGTTGTAAACTAATCAGTAATAGGTATGAAAAGAGGGTTGAGAGGGAAATCCACAGTCCTCTAATTATCAGAATAGATGTTGTAAACTAATCAGTAATAGGTATGAAAAGAGGGTTGAGAGGGAAATCCACAGTCCTCTAATTATCAGAATAGATGTTGTAAACTAATCAGTAATAGGTATGAAAAGAGGGTTGAGAGGGAAATCCACAGTCCTCTAATTATCAGAATAGATGTTGTAAACTAATCAGTAATAGCTATGAAAAGAGGGTTGAGAGGGAAATCCACAGTCCTCTAATTATCAGAATAGATGTTGTAAACTAATCAGTAATAGGTATGAAAAGAGGGTTGAGAGGGAAATCCACAGTCCTCTAATTATCAGAATAGATGTTGTAAACTAATCAGTAATAGCTATGAAAAGAGGGTTGAGAGGGAAATCCACAGTCCTCTAATTATCAGAATAGATGTTGTAAACTAATCAGTAATAGGTATGAAAAGAGGGTTGAGAGGGAAATCCACAGTCCTCTAATTATCAGAATAGATGTTGTAAACTAATCAGTAATAGGTATGAAAAGAGGGTTGAGAGGGAAATCCACAGTCCTCTAATTATCAGAATAGATGTTGTAAACTAATCAGTAATAGGTATGAAAAGAGGGTTGAGAGGGAAATCCACAGTCCTCTAATTATCAGAATAGATGTTGTAAACTAATCAGTAATAGGTATGAAAAGAGGGTTGAGAGGGAAATCCACAGATCCTCTAATTATCAGAATAGATGTTGTAAACTAATCAGTAATAGGTATGAAAAGAGGGTTGAGAGGGAAATCCACAGTCCTCTAATTATCAGAATAGATGTTGTAAACTAATCAGTAATAGGTATGAAAAGAGGGTTGAGAGGGAAATCCACAGATCCTCTAATTATCAGAATAGATGTTGTAAACTAATCAGTAATAGGTATGAAAAGAGGGTTGAGAGGGAAATCCACAGTCCTCTAATTATCAGAATAGATGTTGTAAACTAATCAGTAATAGGTATGAAAAGAGGGTTGAGAGGGAAATCCACAGTCCTCTAATTATCAGAATAGATGTTGTAAACTAATCAGTAATAGGTATGAAAAGAGGGTTGAGAGGGAAATCCACAGTCCTCTAATTATCAGAATAGTTTCATCCAATGTATGGAGCTCAGCTAGGTAAGGTAAGGTAAGGTAAGGTAAGGTAAGGTAAGGTAAGCCCAGACCCTCGTAATATTCCTCCAGGGGATGACTGGTGTTCAGTTTCTGTATGGTCATCTGGTCCCTGGTGCTCCGACTATATCGAGTCGCTGTCAGTCGATACTAAAATCTTAAATTCCTACCATGTACCTATTTGTCCTGTGTAAAGCCGGGCCGGTCTTTATTTGCTGAAATCATTGCTTGAAAACAAAAGGTTACATTTTGCATACACATTTTACATACTTTTATAAAAAGCAATTACAATTCTTTTTTTTTTATTACCAAACATAAGCTCTTTAATCCCACCCCTCAGCCACCCCACCTATCACCATAGACCACCCTCGTTTGGTTACCATGTGCAATATATTTTTCAATTGTGCTATAATGTTTTACATCAATGTTGAACCTTTCTAATCGTATAGTATCCACAGATTGTGAGCTAAAGAGGAAAACCTTTCCTAGGAGTATTATTATTATATTATTTATTGACTGACTCTGGCTATCCAAATGGCCAAGCACTGCTCAGTAAATGTTGTGATTTTTGAACCATTCCTGTACCTGTGACCAGAAGCAAGCTACAAAGGGGCAATACCAGAATATCTCTTGATTCTGTCTCTTCGCAGCAGAATCTACAGAGCTGAGATTGTTATATGCCCCATATATATAGCATTCTGTTGGTGGCAAGAATTTTGTATAATAATTTAAATGGAAAAACTCTAAATGTTGAATCAAGTGGTGTGTTTTTATACCAGTTCATAAACAATGTGCCATAGAATCTGAACATCGAAAATTTCCTCCCATTTATTTTGCTGCCAACATTTTTGTCCTCTAATGAAATTGGTATATTTGTCTATTTATGCTAATTCCTTTCAGCCAATTTGTATCTTTAATATATGTCAGGCAAACAAGTTCCCTACCTTCTTCCTTTTCCACTTGTGGTAATGCTGTAATCAGTTGGTTATAAGTTTGAATTGAGCAGACATTCCCATATATTTTCTATAGCTGCATATGTGACATAACTCCACCGTATCTATTCATAATATAATTCATAAATATAATACATTTAAAATAAAAAAAATTCATTAATAATGTTTTTTTATTAATCAGTAACTATAACATTTGTTGTAATATTTGTTCTATCTTATCTGGAGGATAAAACTGACACTTTAACCAGCTTCGTACAGGTTGGCTTGTTTAATTAAAAAAGGGCGATACTTTAAACAAAATGTCATTTTCAATTAGTCGGAAATTATCATTTGTAATCTGTATGAAGGCAAAAAGGCCATTTATTTAGCTCATAAGAATCTCTACAGATCGGTGTCCCATCCGCGGGACGGATGAGCTAACGTAGGCTAATGTGATTAGCATAAGGTTGTAAGTAACAAGAAAATTCCCCAGGACATAGACATATCAGATTTTGGCAGAAAGCTTAAATTCTTGTTAATCTTACTGCACTGTCCAATTTACAGTAGCTATTACAGTGAAATAATACCATGCTATTGCTTGAGGGGAGTGCACAGTTATGAACTTGAAAAGTTATTAATAAACCAATTAGGCACATTTGGGCAGTCTTGATACAAAATTTTGAACAGAAATGCAATGGTTTATTGGATCAGTCTAAAACTTTGCACATACACTGCTGCCATCTAGTGGCCAGAATCTAAATTGCACATGGGCTGGAATAATACATTATGGCCTTTCTCTTGCATTTCAAAGATGATGGTACAAAAAAAATAAAAACGGTTGTTTTTTCCTTTGTATTATCTTTTACCAGATCTAATGTGTTATATTATCCTACATTCATTTCACATTTCCACAAACTTCAAAGTGTTTCCTTTCAAAATGGTATCAAGAATATGCATAGCCTTGCTTCAGGGCCTGAGCTACAATGAAAGAAATGGGTGGATCCTTAAGGATGAGCCTTTCTTAATAGTCTACTAAATAAACATTTTGGGTTTAAGTATAACTTATGTATGAGTGAGCCACTAAACTCATTTTCATTATATAAATAGGCACGTTTAATTTTGTCTGGCTAAGCATTCCAAATAAAATGAAATATTTTTTGCTCATATGATTTCAAATATGAGTTGTCTGGAGTAGGCAGCACTATTAGTAAGTAAGTAGACTGTGATAGAACCAAAGAGTTAATCAATGTGATTTTTCCATTTATAGACAAGTACTTACCTCTCTATTGTTGCAGAATCTTATCTATCTTAACTTTCTATTGAAATGGATTGTGATAAGTTGATTTATATTTTTTGAGATGTGAATACCAAGCCCATTTTATTGGTAAACTACAAGGTAGTGTAAACACTGTCTTTTAACGATCCAATACGTGATATGTTGTTGTCATAATTAGTGTGCAAGAGTGTACAGAGCTGTCATCAAGGCAAACTTTGAAGAATCTCAAATATAAAATGTATTTTGGTTTGTTTAACACTTTGTCTACTACATGATTCCATATGTGTTATTTCATAGTTTTGATCTCTTCACTATTATCCTACAATGTTGGAAATAGTCAAAATAAAGGAAAACCCTTGAATGAGAAGGTGTGTCCCAACATTAGACTGGTACTGTACATCGCAAGACCAGTTCTTTATGTCCATTACATGCAAGACATATTTCATGTAGTCCGTATTATATCCTGTTTTATTCAGACAAAAAAGGTAGAAGGAAAAAGGAACATAGATTCTCACAGCCGCTAATGACTGCCAGTAAAAATGTGTCTTAGGCATCACACTGCCCATAAAGGAACACCTAAGTTGAACTTACAATCGACTCGGACACAGCTATGGCACGATAGCCAAGAATACATGCAGTACTGACAATCCAGAGTGAGTAAATCTGTAAAAACCAACCCTCTCTCCACCCACACACATCTTGTTTATATTCCAGGGTGGTTGCTCTATCACCTGGGTTGTTTTACACCTAGGTCTATATCATTAGGATCGATCATTTAGAAAGGTAGTGTTAAATAGCTTGTATAGAAATATATAATATACCTCTCGCTTAGAGAAGTGCTTCCATAAGCCAGTTATTGTGTTGGTTCTACCGTTAACTTTAATCAGTTTATCCCAGTGTTAACCAACCAGTTAACCAGTTAAAACACACTTATAAGAGACAATAGCCCTGTTGACAATACCTAGCCATTTGCCATTGTGTATATCGGAACAATAATATTTCCTTGACATTTTATTATTGAGATTTATTTATTTAAATGTAAAAGGATAATGACACCAATTATTTTAGGATTGTATAGGCCTACACCAATTGAGAGCCGAGGCAGGTTTTTAATTATAGAATCCTTTATCCTAACCCTACATTAGATCTATTCATATTTATTAAGTAATCAATGCTTTTTAACAAAACTTTCATCAAATACAACCACCGACCGTTACCTAGTTTCTGTTGCTCTAAAATGTCTCTAAAATGTAGAGTAATCAGATTCTACGTAATCAGATTCAATTGGCACATGCACATTCACACTGAGTTGACAAGAAAACATCTGTGGTTGATTTGATGAAAGTTTTATTAAAAATAATACAGTTCGGAAAACAAAGACAGGCCCGACTTTACACATTGTATTTTTTAATTGACCTTTATTTAACTAGGCAAGTCAGTTAAGAACAAATTCTTCTTTTCAAAGACGGCCGAGAAACAGTGGGTTAACTGCCTGTTCAAGGGCAGAACGACAGATTTGTACCTTGTCAGCTCGGGGATTTGAACTTGCAACCTTTCGGTTATTAGTCCAATGCTCTAACCACTGCCACCCCAATGAGAAACATACTGTAGGTACGCAGTAAGGGTTTAAGATGTAAAGAAAATGTACAAGTACCGACGGACAGCTTACTCGATGTAGTCGGAGCTCCCGTCCCCCCACACTCATCACCACTCTACTCCCTTGTACAAAAAAATGAAATAACGTTTTACCTTTATTTATCCAGGCAAGTCAATTGAGAATAAATTATTATGTACGATGACAGTGTGGCAATGCACTTGTACTTGGAGAGTTGCGATTTTCTCAGCTTGGTATCAGGCACCTTCAGTGATTTTCATGGGACTCTGCCAGTGATGATGCCGCTGCCATGGGGATTTTAATTTGAGGGACAAAAATAAAGCGGTCAGAGCAACAAACGGTACCTCGTCCAGATGGTCTTCTGAGTGCTGACGAGTGTGTGTGAGTGTGTGTGTGTGTGTGAGTGTGTGTGTGTGTGTGTTTGTCATGGTACTACTGTAGTAACCACTCTATGAAATGGAGGGTGCGGTTTTGCTTCATTTAGGAAGAGTTTTCTCTCTCTCAGATGCCTGAGCAAGAAAGAGGCACTTTTAAGGAAATAAATATCTTATTTCTGCAGCTGTTTGATATCTCCAGTAGACTCTGTAGAATATTTCCTTTAGGCCTCCCTTCTTCACAGAGACTAGCGCTATCACCAGGCAACCACCATCCCAGGCTTAGGTCTACATCTAACCGTTTCAACCAATCAGAGGGCAGGTGCTTATTCACCTCTGTGGTATCGGGTTAATGTAAAGCAGAGGTGGGCAAACTTTTTGGCTTCAGGATTTCCAAATTCAACGGTGGGTCGCACAGATGTATATTTTTTACCGATTTGTTTGTCAAAAACTATTTGCGGGCAAGAAAAAGGCAGTTATTTGAAAATATATAGGTCAATTATCATTTTACATACTTTCTATCTAGTTTTAAACGTTCAAGTGTGGCCGTGTTCAATCCGCTTGCGGGCCCGGATGTGGCCGTGTTCAATCCGCTTGCGGGCCCGGATGTGGCCGTGTTCAATCTGCTTGCGGGCCCGGATGTGGCCGTGTTCAATCCGCTTGCGGGCCCGGATGTGGCCGTGTTCAATACGCTTGCGGGCCCGGATGTGGCCGTGTTCAATCTGCTTGCGGCCCGGATGTGGCCGTGTTCAATCCGCTTGCGGCCCGGATGTGGCCGTGTTCAATCCGCTTGCGGGCCGGATGTGGCCGTGTTCAATCCGCTTGCGGGCCGGATGTGGCCGTGTTCAATCCGCTTGCGGGCCCGGATGTGGCCGTGTTCAATCCGCTTGCGGGCCGGATGTGGCCGTGTTCAATCCGCTTGCGGGCCGGATGTGGCCGTGTTCAATCCGCTTGCGGGCCCGGATGTGGCCGTGTTCAATACGCTTGCGGGCCCGGATGTGGCCGTGTTCAATCCGCTTGCGGGCCCGGATGTGGCCGTGTTCAATCCGCTTGCGGGCCGGATGTGGCCGTGTTCAATCTGCTTGCGGGCCCGGATGTGGCCGTGTTCAATCCGCTTGCGGGCCCGGATGTGGCCGTGTTCAATCCGCTTGCGGGCCGGATGTGGCCGTGTTCAATCCGCTTGCGGCCCGGATGTGGCCGTGTTCAATCTGCTTGCGGGCCGGATGTGGCCGTGTTCAATCTGCTTGCGGGCCCGGATGTGGCCGTGTTCAATCCGCTTGCGGGCCGGATGTGGCCGTAGTTTGCCCACCTCTGATGTAGAGCCTTTGTGATGGGAATGATGGAGCAGGAATTACTGTAAAGGTTACTCTGCATTCATTCAACATTGGATTGCTTCCATCATTGGATGCCTTTTGGATCTCTTCATTTTGTTTGGCCTTTCGGAATTGTATCAATACTTTGACTTCAAGTCTCTGTCCCGAAGCAGGCACCAGTTAGCCTGGAGCTAGCCTCGAGCTAGGCCCATCTCCCGGCTAGCCAAAGAAATCAAATCAGACATTTCCTTGGCTTCAATACCTCTTTTGACAATTGGCCTGGACCCTTTGCTGCCGACACGGAGCCCCGCCGATCCCTCACGACTGGTCTGCCGACATAACCGTTTGAGGGGTTTTCAACAGCCTCTCCCGTTGCGACGTCCCCCTGAAGCCCATCTGCTAGCCTGCTCTCCCCGGCCTGCCAACTGTCTGAATCGCTGTGTCTCCAGCTCGCCTAGCTACTCACTGGACCCTATGATCACTCGGCTACACATGCCCTCCCTAATGTCATTTTGCATTGTCTATTGCTGTTTTGGTTAGTGATTATTGTCTTATTTCACTGTATAGCCTCCAGCCCTGCTCAATATGCCTTAGCTAGCCCTTTTGTTCCACCCCTCCGCTCATGCTGTGACTTCACCTGGCTTAAATGGTGCCTCTCTTCATGACTCAATGTCTAGGTTTACCTCCAATGTACTGTACATTATGCCTTGAAGCTATTCTTCCGTGCACAGAAATCTGCTCCTTTTACTCTCTGTTTCGAACGCACTAGACGACCAGTTCTTATAGCCTTATCCTACTCCTCCTCTGTTCCTCTGGTGATGTAGAGGTTTAACCCAGGACCTTTGCCCCCAGCATCACTCCCATTGCCCAGGCGCTCTCATTTGTTGACTTCTGTAACCGTAAAAGCCTTGGTTTCATGCATGTTAACATTAGAAGCCTCCTCCCTATAAGTTTGTTTTATTCACTGCTTTAGCACACTCTGCCAACCCGGATGTCCTAGCCGTGTCTGAATCCTGGTTTAGGAAGGCCACCAAAAATCCTGAAATTTCCATCCCTAACTATAACATTTTCCGACGAGATAGAACTCCCAAAGGGGGCAGAGTTGCAATCTACTGCAGAGATAGCCTGCAGAGTTCTGTCATACTATCCAGGTCTGTGCCCAAACAATTCGAGCTTCTACTTTTAAAAATCAACCTTTCCAGAAGCAAGTCTCTCACTGTTGCTGCTTGCTATAGACCCCCCCCTCAGCCCCCAGCTGTGCCCTGGACACCATATGTGAATTGATTGCACCCCATCTATCTTCAGAGTTCATACTGTTAGGTGACCTAAACTGGTACATGCTTAACACCCCGGCCGTCCTACAATCTAAGTTAGATGCCCTCAATTCTCACACAAATTATCAAGGAACCTACCAGGTACAACCCTAAATCCGTAACCATGGGCATCGTCTTAGATATCATCCTGACCAACTTACCCTCTAAATACACCTCTGCTGTCTTTAACCAGGGTCTCAGCGATCAATGCCTTATTGCCTGCATGCGTAATGTGTCCGCGGTCAAACCCCCCCCAGACCATCCCTCATCACCGTCAAACGCTCCTTAAAACTCTTCAGCAGCATGCCTTTCTAATCGACCTGGCCCATGTATCCTGGAAGGATATTGACCTTATCCCGTCAGTAGAGGATGCCTGGTTGCTCTTCAAAAGTGCTTTCCTCACCATCTTAAATAAGGATGCCCCATTCAGAAAATGTAGAACTAAGAACAGATATAGCCCCTGGTTCACCCCAGACTTGACCTCCCTTGACCAGCACAAAAACATCCTGTGGCGTTCTGCATTAGCATCAAATAGCCCCCGCGATATACAACTTTTCAGGGAAGTCAGGAACCAATATACACAGTCAGTTAGGAAAGCAAAGGCTAGCTTTTTCAAACAGAAATGTGTTTCCTGTAGCACGAATTCCAAAACGTTTTGGGACACTGTAAAGTCCATGGAAAATAAGAGCACCTCCTCCCAGCTGCCCACTGCACTGAGGTTAGGAAACACTTTCACCACCGATAAATCTACGATAATCGATAATTTCAATAAACATTTTTCTATGGCTGGCCATGCTTTCCACCTGGCTACCCCATACCCCGGCCAACATCTCAGCACCCCCTGCAGCAACTTGCTCAAGGCCCCCCTCCTCGCTTCTCCACCCAAATACAGACAGCTGATTTTCTGAAAGAGCTGCAAAATCTGGATCCCTACAAATCAGCTGCGCTAGACAATCTGGACCCTCTCTTTCTAAAATTATCTGCCAAAATTGTTACAACCCCTATTACTAGCCTATTCAACTCTCTTTCGTATCGTCTGAGATCCCCAAGGATTGGAAAGCTGCCATGGTCATCCCCCTCTTCAAAGGGGAAGACACTCTAGACCCGAACTGTTATAGACCTATATCCATCCGGCCCTGCCTTTCTAAAATCTTCGAAAGCCAAGTTGACAAACAGATCACCGACCATTTAGAATCCCACAGTACCTTCTCCACTATGCAATCTGGTTTCCGGGCTGGTCATGGGTGCACCTCAGCAACGCTCAATGTCCTAAACGATATCATAACCGACATCGGTAAAAGACAGTACTGTGCAGCCGCCTTCATCGATATGTCCAAGGCTTTCGACTCTGTCAATCACCGCATTCTTATTGGCAGACTCAATAGCCTTTGCTTCTCAAATGACTGCCTCGCCTGGTTCACCAACTACTTCTCACATAGAGTTCAGTGTGTCAAATTGGAGGGCCTGTTGTCCGGACCTCTGGCAGTCCCTATGGGGGTGCCAGAGGGTTAAATTCTCAGGCCGACTCTTTCCTCTGTATATATCAATGATGTCGCTCTTGCTGCTGGTGATTCTCTGATCCACCTCTACGCAGACGACACCATTCTGTATACATCTGGCCCTTCTATGGAAACTGTGCTAAAAAAACTCCAAACGAGCTTCAACGCAATACAACTCTCCTTCCGTGGCCTCCAACTGCTCTTAAATGCTCTGGACGGTTCTGACCTAGAATATGTGGACAACTACAAATACCAAGGTGTCTGTTTAGACTGTAAACTCTCCTTCCAGACTCACATCAAGCATCTCCATTCCAAAATTAAACCTAAAATCGGCTTCCTATATCGCAACAAAGCATCCTTCACTCATGCTGCCAAACATACCCTCGTAACACTGACTACTGCCACTGCGACCTGTATGCTCTCGTTGGCTGGCCCTCACTACATATTCGTCGCCAAACCCACTGGAATCTTATATCTCCCTCTCTAACTTTAAGCATCAGCTGTCAGAGCAGCTTACCGATCACTGTACCTGTACACAGCCAATCTGTAAATAGCACACCCAACTTCCTCATCCCCATACTACTTCCCCCGCAGACAGAGATGGCCGCCTCGCTTCGCGTTCCTAGGAAACTATGCAGTAATTTGTTTTTTTTACGTATTATATCTTACATTGGTACCCCAGGTAATCTTAGGTAATCTTATTACATACAGTCGGGAGGAACTTTTGGATATAAGGGGTATGCCTTATTATTAACGAGACGTGGTGTGATCATAACAACATACAGGAAGTCAAGTCCTTCTGTTCAACTGACTAAGAATTCCTCACTATCAAATGTTGACCGCATTATCTACCAAGAGAATTCTCTTTGATTATAATCACAGCCGCATATATTCCCCCCCAAGCAGACACATTGATGGCCCTGAACGAACTTGATTTGACTCTATATAAACTGGGAACCACATATCCTGAGGCTGCATTCATTGTAGCTGGGGATTTTAACAAGGCTAATCTGAAAACAAGACTCCCTAAATTCTATCAGCATATCGATTGTGCAACCAGGGCTGGTAAAACCCTGGATCGTTGTTATTCTAACTTCCGCGACGCATATAAGGCCCTCCCCCTCCCTACTTTCAGAAAAGCTGACCACCTAGACAGAAGCTGAAACAGGAAGCTCCCGCGCTCAGGTCTGTTCAACGCTGGTCCGACCAATCTGATTCCACGCTTCAAGATTGCTTTGATCACATGGACTGGGATATGTTCCGCATTGCGTCAAACAACAACATTGACGAATACGCTGATTCGGTGAGTGAGTTTATTAGCAAGTGTATCGGCAATGTCGTACACACAGCAACTATTAAAACATTCCCCAACCAGAAACCGTGGATTGATGGCAGCATTCTCGCGAAACTGAAAGCGTGAACCACTGCTTTTAATCAGGGAAAGGTGACCGGAAACATGACGAATACAAACAGTGTAGCTATTCAAACAAGGCAATCAAACAAGCTAAGCGTTAGTATAGAGATGAAGTAGAGTCGCAATTCAACGGCTCAGACATAAGAGGTATGTGGCAGGGTCTACAGCCCTACAGCATATCTCTCACTCCAGTGTTAATGCTAAATTCGAATTATTTCGCCTCCATGGCCTATTTATTGCCTACCTCCCTACTCCTCTATATTTGCACACACTGTACATAGATTTTTCTATTGTGTTATTGACCGTACGTTTGTTTATGTGTAACTCTGTGTTGTTGTTTTTGTCGCACTACTTTGTTTTGTCTTGGCCAGGTCGCAGTTGTAAATGAGAACTTGTTCTCAACTGTCCTACCTGGTTAAATAAAGGTGAAATCATTTGTTTAAAAAAACGTGTAAGATCTTTGCAATGTGGCGGTAGCTTGCGCTTGCCAGAATTTTTCGTCCTATAGATTGTTCTCCAACTTAAAAAAAAAAAGTGAGCCAACATGTTTTCAGGACTTTTATTTCCATGACTGATCAAAACAAACGTTCTCATGCTCTCTCGTCTCTCTGCATCAGACATACAGTGAACAATATGTTTGGAACATCAAATCGCAATAAAATCGCAGTATCGAATCGTAATACATAGAATCTTGAGAATCGTGAGATTTGCAATTCATAGCTTATCGGCACCTAAATATCGGGATAATATCGTATCGTGAGGTCCCTGGAAATTCCCAGCCCTAGTGGTAGACGAGGCCAGGGTCTTTCTTCCATCCTTCCCCAGGCGAACCAACGTTCTGCATTAAATTAAACTGTCATGGAGAGTGGCCAAGAGCTGGCCCAGCTTCAAAAGCAGAATGACACAAATGAGAAAAAATTGCTGGTAATAAGAAGTCGATAGATGTAGGCGTGAGCTCGCCTTTTTAGTGCTCCAAGGACATGACAGGACAGAATGTCTCTTGTTTTTACAAGACCTTCTTCACTGGTCGTGTCAACATCCACTAGAGTTCTGTCAGTCGCTGAAGAGGCTGTGGGAAAGGCAGACAGACAGGGTAGGATGGAAGCATCTTGGACATGGTAGTTTATACTGCCTAACTCTACACCTACAATATTGCAGGATTCAGCACGGGTCCAATTCACACACTTATCAAGAGAACATCCCTGGTCATCCCTAGTGCCTCTGATCTGGCAGACTCACTAAACAGAGAACATCCCTGGTCATTCCTACTGCCTCTGATCTGGCAGACTCACTAAACAGAGAACATCCCTGGTCATCCCTAGTGCCTCTTATCTGGCAGACTCACTAAACAGAGAACATTCCTGGTCATCCCTAATGCCTCTGATCTGGCAGACTCACTAAACAGAGAACATTCCTGGTCATCCCTAATGCCTCTGATCTGGCAGACTCACTAAACAGAGAACATTCCTGGTCATCCCTAGTGCCTCTTATGTGGCAGACTCACTAAACAGAGAACATTCCTGGTCATCCCTAATGCCTCTGATCTGGCAGACTCACTTAACAGAGAACATTCCTGGTCATCCCTAGTGCCTCTTATCTGGCAGACTCACTAAACAGAGAACATTCCTGGTCATCCCTACTGCCTCTGATCTGGCAGACTCACTAAACAGAGAACATTCCTGGTCATCCCTAATGCCTCTGATCTGGCAGACTCACTAAACGCAAATGCTTAATTTGTAAATTATGTTTAAGTGTTTGAGTGTTCCCCTGGCAATCTGTAATTTTTTTTTAAATGGTGACGTCTGGTTTGCTTAATATAAGGAATTTGAAAAGATTTATACTTTTACTTTTGATACTTAAGTATATTTTAGTAATTACATGTACTTTTGATACTTAAGTATATTTAAAACCAAATATGTTTAGACTTTTACTGAAGTAATATTTTACTGGGTGACTTTTTTTTACTTGAGTCATTTTCTATTAAGGTTTCTTACTTTTACTCAAGTATGACAGTTGGGTACTTTTTCCACCACTGCACAGATACCATGCAAATAAGAAAAAACAGTGATTTGTTACCTTCATCAGTCAGCAGCACCTTGGTTGTGGTTGTGGTGTTATTAACTCAGGTGTAGCTCAAGTCATGGACAGTCTGGGTCATAGATCTGCTCCTGTGTGTCTGCTGAGTGTCTGTGTCGTGACAGGTTTGGAGTGTTGGGTTGTGGTGGGTTCAGCCCTCATTCAGAAATCAATGTGCACTTATCCTGTAAGAACAACCCCTCCGGCTGGAGGCCAGGTTGAGTTGAATCGACTCTGACTTGTTTTTTAGGATTATTCTTTGGAGCTGCCTGAGAGACATCTTTGTCTTTGTTGCCAGGAACGACCGCTCACATCATATGATCTACTCATGAAAAGTACATCCAAGCCAATGTGGACATTCCTGCTAAAAACAGACCCCTGATGATTTGCTCCTGTCTCTCCTTGTTTGCCAGACACAATCACAAGGTGGTGAAATTAGCTGGGGTTCACAGAGGAGAAACAGGAGGTGTTTTTTTTTGGAGAGGAGATGAGAGGAAGGGAAGTTTTGGAGGTGGGTTAGTGCTGCAGATGGTGGATGTTCTGCTCTACATCACTCTACATGTTTATGTGAGCCACAGTCACTCTCCACACCTTATAAGGAGGGGTATGCAAAGCTCCAAACCTGCTCAGTACTGTAAATCAGCCCACTGTAAATCAGCCCACTGTAAATCAGCCCACTGTAAATCAGCCCCTTTCCACCACTGCTTTGTTGTGACTGTGTTAGTTTTTAGTTCATCTAGGCACGTTTCCCTTAAGGCACGTTGCACGTTTCCCTTGAGGCACGTTTCCCTTAAGGCATGTTTTCCTTATTGGGTTAAATGTGGAAGACACATTTCAGTTGAATGCGTTTAGTTGTACAACTGACTAGGTATCCCCCTTTCTGTTGGACAACTGACTAGGTATCCCCCTTTCTGTTAGACAACTGACTAGGTATCCCCCTTTCTGTTGGACAACTGACTAGGTATCCCCCTTTCTGTTGGACAACTGACTAGGTATACCCCTTTCTGTTGGACAACTGACTAGGTATACCCCTTTCTGTTGGACAACTGACTAGGTATCCCCTTTCTGTTGGACAACTGACTAGGTATCCCCCTTTCTGTTGGACAACTGACTAGGTATACCCCTTTCTGTTGGACAACTGACTAGGTATCCCCTTTCTGTTGGACAACTGACTAGGTATCCCCCTTTCTGTTGGACAACTGACTAGGTATACCCCTTTCTGTTGGACAACTGACTAGGTATCCCCTTTCTGTTGGACAACTGACTAGGTATCCCCTTTCTGTTGGACAACTGACTAGGTATCCCCCTTTCCCTTTCCTCCTTTGACTGCTTGTCTCAGATCTACCCCCCAGGTGACGGATTCCCTTCATTAGCCACCTTGGCCTTCATGTCCATGTGATTGGTTCCCTGTGTTCAGGGTCTCTGAGCCTCTCCTGTGTTTATTGCATGCCATCTATCAGTCATGTGGCCTGAGTGAGCTGAAGAGCTGCATCCTAATGGACAGCAGAGCGATGGGATGAGGGAGGAGAGGAGGTAGACTGTGGGAGGGGAGGCAGAGTAGAGCGGGGGTGTGGACTAACTGTCAGACACCGCCTGTTTTCCTTCTTATCCCTGTTGGTTCTTTTTTATTTCCTTGTTTACTCTGTAGCGGTGGGTTTGTTGGAGGCAGTGCTGTGGCTCAGTCTCTGAAGAGCTCTCCCATGGCTCAGTGGGCTCACAGCTCAGTCAAACCATTAGACAATGTACACCTCAGCTCCTTTCCTCAGCAGAGTGATGGGCCCGTATCCACTAAGTATTTCAGAGTATGAGTGCTGATCTAGGATTTTGTCCATATAATCAAAGTCATTATGATCTAAAAAGCTAAACTGATCCTAGATCAGCACTCCTACTCTGAGACGCTTTGTGGATCAAGGCCCAGTTCTGCCCACTGCGTGCTGGGGCCTCTCTGTCACCACATCACTACTGCTGGGACCTCTGGGAGATCAGGAGGAGGAGGAAGAGAAGTAGGAGGAGACACTGCCTGGCACTCCTTCCTTCACCCTGTCACTCATTAGACTGGAAATTTTAAGGACTTTCCAAATGATCCACATCATTTACATTTACATTTAAGTCATTTAGCAGACGCTCTTATCCAGAGCGACTTACAAATTCGCGAGTTATTAAAGTGCCGCAGGCGCCAACCCACTATGGAGTAGTGTATAGTAGTGGTTGGTCCAGATCTATACAGAACATGATACCCTCATTATTTATTCAATGTCTCTGGCTCTGAACAGTCGATGTAGCAAGTCAGACGTGGTCAGTTGTAGTATTCTGGTCATTCATAGAAGACATGCACACAGCATCTCCGGGTTGTATCCCATGTCTGTTTCATATGTGTGGTGGGGTCTTGACGTCAGTGTGTGTTAGTGTATGTCAGGTCAGATACCTATGGGGAATAACATGCCATCAGGGATGGTCGTAGTTGACGACAGTCAGGGAAAGATGAACATTGCTCTCTCCCATGAGACATGGAGCTCAGAACCCAATTGGCCATTCCTCTGAAGAGTAAGGGCTTTGGTTGGGCTGCGGCATGCGTTCCAGAATTAAGTGCACCCGGTGAACAGTTCCTCATCACACAACTCTGCTCCGCACAATGCTGCTGACTGGCACTGTCATATCAAGGAGGTCAGGGGGAAACAGAGCTGTCTGCTGAACTGGATTAATCCCCCTAAAAAACAGCTGAGCCTCCATGGCTCCTACTGTTAACCAGAGCTGGCAGGACAAGGGGGCCACAGTGCTTTCTCAATGGATCTACACGCTCGGCTCCACACACTGGGGACTACAGGGCTCCGCTTCTGTCTCCCTCAGCCTCAGCCATGAGACACACAGAGAGGAGAGTTACAGAGAGGGACAGGGGGAGAAGATGAGAGCAAGCAGAGGAAGACAGTGAAGGGAGAGAGAGGGAAAGAGATGATGGATGAGATAGAAACGAGAGAGAGAAATACAGTACAGAAGACTAGAGAACAAAACAGAGATGGATCATTGTGATCTCTTAAGTGCCTCACTGTGTTTGGTGTGTGTGGGGGGAGAGAACAGAAAAGAGTGGATTTTCCAGAATCCAGCAACAGAGAAATGTATTTTTAATAATGCATTAGCCCTCAACCAGCCAGCAGCCGATCTAAATATAAAACCAGTGTGTCGTTAATGAATGTGAATGCCTGCCGTTAATTAAGGAGCCTAAAGATAACTCTAACTGGAATATAATTAAGATATGAAACCTCTCTAACTGAATTCCTGCTAAATATTAAGACAGTGTGGTGTTGTGGAAGCTGAGGAGAGGTATGAAGGGGGTAGTGGGGCGAGGCAGGGATGGGGTGTTGTGGAAGCTGAGGAGAGGAGTGAAGGGGGTAGTGGGGCGAGGCAGGGATGGGGTGTTGTGGAAGCTGAGGAGAGGGGTGAAGGGGGTAGTGGGGCGAGGCAGGGATGGGGTGTTGTGGAAGCTGAGGAGAGGGGTGAAGGGGGTAGTGGGGCGAGGCAGGGATGGGGTGTTGTGGAAGCTGAGGAGAGGGGTGAAGGGGGTAGTGGGGCGAGGCAGGGATGGGGTGTTGTGGAAGCTGAGGAGAGGGGTGAAGGGGGTAGCGGGGCGAGGCAGGGATGGGGTCTTTAGGAAGCTGAGGAGAGAGGTGAAGGGGGTAGTGGGGCGAGGCAGGGATGGGGTGTTGTGGAAGCTGAGGAGAGGGATGAAGGGGGTAGTGGGGCGAGGCAGGGATGGGGTGTTGTGGAAGCTGAGGAGAGGGGTGAAGGGGGTAGTGGGGCGAGGCAGGGATGGGGTGTTGTGGAAGCTGAGGAGAGGGGTGAAGGGGGTAGTGGGGCGAGGCAGGGATGGGGTGTTGTGGAAGCTGAGGAGAGGGGTGAAGGGGGTAGTGGGGCGAGGCAGGGATGGGGTGTTGTGGAAGCTGAGGAGAGGGATGAAGGGGGTAGTGGGGCGAGGCAGGGATGGGGTGTTGTGGAAGCTGAGGAGAGGGGTGAAGGGGGTAGTGGGGCGAGGCAGGGATGGGGTGTTGTGGAAGCTGAGGAGAGGGGTGAAGGGGGTAGTGGGGCGAGGCAGGGATGGGGTGTTGTGGAAGCTGAGGAGAGGGGTGAAGGGGGTAGTGGGGCGAGGCAGGGATGGGGTGTTGTGGAAGCTGAGGAGAGGGGTGAAGGGGGTAGCGGGGCGAGGCAGGGATGGGGTCTTTAGGAAGCTGAGGAGAGAGGTGAAGGGGGTAGTGGGGCGAGGCAGGGATGGGGTGTTGTGGAAGCTGAGGAGAGGGGTGAAGGGGGTAGTGGGGCGAGGCAGGGATGGGGTGTTGTGGAAGCTGAGGAGAGGGGTGAAGGGGGTAGTGGGGCGAGGCAGGGATGGTGTGTTGTGGAAGCTGAGGAGAGGGGTGAAGGGGGTAGTGGGGCGAGGCAGGGATGGGGTGTTGTGGAAGCTGAGGAGAGGGGTTAAGGGGGTAGTGGGGCGAGGCAGGGATGGGGTGTTGTGGAAGCTGAGGAGAGGGGTGAAGAGGGTAGTGGGACGAGGCAGGGATGGGGTGTTTAGGAAGCTGAGGAGAGGGGTGAAGGGGGTAGTGGGGCAAGGCAGGGATGGGGTGTTTAGGAAGCTGAGGAGATGGGTGAAGGTGATAGTGGGGCGAGGCAGGGATGGGGTATTTAGGAAGCTGAGGAGAGGGGTGAAGGGGGTAGTGGGGCGAGGCAGGGATGGGGTGTTTAGGTAGCTGAGGAGAGGGGTGAAGGGGGTAGTGGGACAAGGCAGGGATGGGGTGTTTAGGAAGCTGAGGAGATGGGTGAAGGTGATAGTGGGGCGAGGCAGGGATGGGGTATTTAGGAAGCTGAGGAGAGGGGTGAAGGGGGTAGTGGGGCGAGGCAGGGATGGGGTGTTTAGGTAGCTGAGGAGAGGGGTGAAGGGGGTAGTGGGGCGAGGCAGGGATGGGGTGTTTAGGTAGCTGAGGAGAGGGGTGAAGGGGGTAGTGGGACAAGGCAGGGATGGGGTGTTGTGGAAGCTGAGGAGAGGGGTGAAGGGGGTTGTGGGGCGAGGCAGGGATGGGGTGTTGGCTGGAGCTCTGAGGAGTCTGAGAAGGCCGACACATCACAGAGAGGAAGTGAAGGCAACTCCCAGCAGGTGGGGAGGAAAGATAAAAGAGGAGTGGAGAGAACCGCTCTCCTCCATTACTGAGGCTGAGGCAAGGGTTGGGGGGTGGAAGGAGGGGTTTAGAGAGGCGAGTAATCTCCCCCGTCCCTCTGACTGGGCCTAGTAAACCCAGAGTTGGAACGGGGAAAATGGGGACCAGGAGAGAGCACGCTGAGCGAAGGAGCTTTTTGGCCATGCTTGTCCCGTTACCCTAGTTTCCTACTTCATGACGCTCGTATCCCCCGCCTCCATCCCACCTAAACTCCTCCTTTCCCCCTGTCTCCAATTTGTGTCCCGACTGAGCTGCCGATGGAAGAGGATTGTTCTTGTAGCACTAAATAATACAGAATTCTATAATGATTTAATCTTATTTAAAACTGGCTGATACATTTGGATCTGAATAGAAGAATGAGAGGAGACAAGGTTAAAGTCATGTGTGTCTGTGCCTAGTCAGTTACTGTTTCTGCTCTGAAGGTTGGCTCCCTGTCACGGTGGCAGACTGAGTGTTTTGTCAGTCAGTAACTGTTTCTGCTCTGAAGGTTGGCTCCCTGTCACGGTGGCAGACTGAGTGTTCTGTCATTCAGTAACTGTTTCTGCTCTGAAGGTTGGCTCCCTGTCACGGTGGCAGACTGAGTGTTCTGTCAGTCACTAACTGTTTCTGCTCTGAAGGTTGGCTCCCTGTCACGGTGGCAGACTGAGTGTTTTGTCAGTCAGGTACTGTTTCTGCTCTGAAGGTTGGCTCCCTGTCACGGTGGCAGACTGAGTGTTCTGTCATTCAGTAACTGTTTCTGCTCTGAAGGTTGGCTCCCTGTCACGGTGGCAGACTGAGTGTTCTGTCAGTCAGTAACTGTTTCTGCTCTGAAGGTTGGCTCCCTGTCACGGTGGCAGACTGAGTGTTCTGTCAGTCAGTTACTGTTTCTGCTCTGAAGGTTGGCTCCCTGTCACGGTGGCAGACTGAGTGTTCTGTCAGTCAGGTACTGTTTCTGCTCTGAAGGTTGGCTCCCTGTCACGGTGGCAGACTGATTGTTCTGTCAGTCAGTAACTGTTTCTGCTCTGAAGGTTGGCTCCCTGTCACGGTGGCAGACTGATTGTTCTGTCAGTCAGTAACTGTTTCTGCTCTGAAGGTTGGCTCCCTGTCACGGTGGCAGACTGAGTGTTCTGTCAGTCAGTTACTGTTTCTGCTCTGAAGGTTGGCTCCCTGTCACGGTGGCAGACTGAGTGTTCTGTCAGTCAGTAACTGTTTCTGCTCTGAAGATTGGCTCCCTGTCACGGTGGCAGACTGAGTGTTCTGTCAGTCAGTAACTGTTTCTGCTCTGAAGGTTGGCTCCCTGTCACGGTGGCAGACTGAGTGTTCTGTCAGTCAGTTACTGTTTCTGCTCTGAAGGTTGGCTCCCTGTCACGGTGGCAGACTGAGTGTTCTGTCAGTCAGTAACTGTTTCTGCTCTGAAGGTTGGCTCCCTGTCACGGTGGCAGACTGAGTGTTCTGTCAGTCAGTTACTGTTTCTGCTCTGAAGGTTGGCTCCCTGTCACGGTGGCAGACTGAGTGTTCTGTCAGTCAGGTACTGTTTCTGCTCTGAAGGTTGGCTCCCTGTCACGGTGGCAGACTGAGTGTTCTGTCAGTCAGTTACTGTTTCTGCTCTGAAGGTTGGCTCCCTGTCACGGTGGCAGACTGAGTGTTCTTTCAGTCAGTTACTGTTTCTGTTCTGAAGGTTGGCTCCCTGTCACGGTGGCAGACTGAGTGTTCTGTCAGTCAGTATGTTGTATGTTCTTGTGGGGGCTAAGATTAATTTGTTACGGGCACAAAATGCACTACACAGTAGGGACTTTGGGCAATGTGGTTTTGTGCATGTGTAAACAATTGTGTACAGTGCATGTGTATGTGATGTATTGTAGCTCTCCCCTCCAGCCTATTCCAGAGAGCCTCAGACTAGAGGTCTGCGTGGGACTGATTTCTGCAACCGAGGGACTGACGATTTTTACATACTACGCGCTTCAGCACTTGGCGGTCCCGTTCTGTGAGCGTGTGTGTGGCCTACCACTTCGCGGCTGAGCCATTGTTGATCCTAGATGTTTCCACTTCACAATAACAGCACTTACAGTTGACCAGGGGGAGATTTAGCAGGGCAGAGATGACTAGTTGGAAAGGTGGCATCCTATGACTGTGCCACGTTGAAAGTCACTGAGCTCTTCAGTAAGGCCATTCTACTGCTCATGTTTGTCTATGGAGATTGCATGGCGGTGTGCTCGATTTTATACACCTGTCAGCAACGGGTGTGGCTGAAATAGCCGAATCCACAAATTTGAAGGGGTGTCACATACTTTTGGACATATAGTGTAGCTTAAACTACCAAAGATTCTCACGCAGACCATTATATTAGGCTATCTGTATTACTGAACTATATCAGCCAATAGGCTAGACCTAGTTTGAAGAGAGCACAGTTGGAAAGACTTGCACTTTCTCTTGAGCTACGTTTTATATCCAACCTTTTAGGAGTGGGGCGATTTTCAGGAGACAAATTTGGATGATCAATATTTATTTCTAGGCAATGTAGTAAACTATAGCCTAATCATATTAAGGAAGTACATTTCTTTGGAAAGATAACTGCCCCGTGCTTCTCTGCCCATGCTATAACCTACTATATTTAATTGAGACCACACGCACAGCTGATGTGGCATGTTAAGGCTAGTGAACTTGAAGCAGCAAGAATGATGAGAACGGACACTTGCACTTTCTCTTGAGCTACGTTTTGCATATAGGATATAGCTCGCCTACCTTTTATGGGAAGGATTTGCAGGCAGAGACAAACAAATGGGTATCCAATCAATATTTATTGAAATTAAGAAGGCCTTTTCCTTTTCAGTGATGATCCAAATGTTGAGCGCCCTCCACTTCTTTCCATTATCAGTACAGTACAGACACTGTAGTAAACTATAGTCTAATCATATTTAAGTTCATTTCCTTGGAATGATAAATGCAATGTGATTCTCCACCCATATAGGCAGCCTATACTTTATTTCATTGAGACCACACATATATTAGGAGCACTTGATCTGGTGCGCCCAGCGAGGGGGAAAGGTAGGCTACTTAACTTGAAGCAGCGAATTGTGAGTGTGTGAAGAATGCGACAGAAGATGTGCATTGAATACAATAGGCAGGATAACGAGTACAAAGCAGAAGGACAACCGTTTCCACATCATCTGCAGGACAACTAAAGTCTTTTCATCCTGTCTGACTCTGACCACCTGCTCCCAACCGCAGCATAAAATGCAGACAGCGCTGCAATGATCTCTGTCGGACCCACAGATCAGACTGCCTTTCTACCTAACAACAACCAGTGTCTTTCCCAAATGATGCTTAGCTGTCACCTCCCGTGCCATGACATGTCTGTAGAATAATTTGTCTGTAGAGGGTATGCAGTACAGGGGATGACTGTAGGAGGAGGGTTACTCACAGGAGCTGAATATATTAAATACTAAGTAGCTGTTCCAATATTGCATAAAAAATGTAAATTATGATGATGGAAGATGATTTACCGTAACCTACATTTTCCAAGAAATGCCATCAACCATACAGGATGTAGACACTTGCACGAGTGTTAATGTGTATGTGTATCTGTGTACAATTGGGGTGTGACCATTTAAACTAGATTGGGATCCTTAACGTTAAGGATAATTTTTTCTCACCTGCTCGTTCTCTTTGCTAACAATGCGAATATGTGTTACGTCTTCGGTATGTTGCGTGTAAAATATCCTAGCCTGTTCATTGATGATAGACCCTGCTTTACTGACATTGCAAGCCAAGAAATGACAAAATACAGCAATTGATTGGCGATAGACTTGCGGTTCTGACTCGGTGGCCGACCTGTCTGTACTGTCCCCTCCCCTCTCTCTCCGTCCCTCGTTAGTTCTCTATGACAGATGTGAGTGTCTGTGTTCTCGGAAGTCAAAAATAAACCACAATTAATTCATAATACTGTGAATATATAGTTTCACAGAAATATTGTTGCATTTTTTTCTGGTTTGTGTGAAATCGTTAACATTATAAAACCAGTCTGCACACCACAAAGGTGAATTGGTTTAGTCTTGACTCTTGGTTGACAGTGTTGGGTGATGGGTAATGTAGTCTTGACTCTTGGTTGACAGTGTTGGGTGATGGGTAATGTAGTCTTGACTCTTGGTTGACAGTGTTGGGGGATGGGTAATGTATTGATGCTCAAATGCCAAGTCAACACACATTTGTTTCTATTTGTCTTTGTTATTTCTTTTTGATATTAATGAGTCTTATTGTTGTATATGTTTATGTTGTTTTAAATGTTATGATTATTTATTTGTGTTGTTCCAAATATCTGAATAAAAATGACAATTAGTGCAGAATGGGGATGTCACTGAGGGAGCCATACAAGCTAGAACCACCTCTGCCACTCCCACACTGATTGATAGATCAGCGTCCTTGACAAAGACAAACAAATTCATCTTGCCAGGATCACTTTCAGACCCTGACAGTGTTATTGAACCGCAGTACAGTGGATAAGTCATTGTGTACCACTTCTCCACACTCTTTGCTCTTTCTTTTGTCTTTGCTTTGGATTCTAAGCCATTTTAAGTCTCCTGAGAACTACACACACACACACACACACACACACACACACACACACACACACACACACACACACACACACACACACACACACACACACACACACACACACACACACACACACTTCTCAGCAGTGATATGCATATTGAACAGTCTGACTGCACTGGGTAAGAGGTAGGCAGGTAAGGGACACTATGCTGTCTTTGTAGACTGGACCGGTAGAAACATCTGCGTCTGGTTTGGGACTAAATTGAGGGGTCTTTACCATCTTCTGTGGGGAAAAGAGAACTGAACATGTGACCATTTGTTAAACTTCCTTCATGATAAGAAAACACGTTCATTTTCCCAGCTTTCCACAGGGCAGAGGTTAGAGCTCTTCCTCTGAGCAGATCAGCCTTGACTTACTATTCAGCTTTATTAATACGACCTTCCACTGGATTTCTCCAATGTCAGAATGATTCATTTCTAGGATGCCTTCAGTGAATCTAAACACAGGTTCTGTAGTCTTTGGGCCTGTCTTTTGAGGCATATTCTGTACTTATTGTTATCAAGATGTTTGTAGAGTTTCCCTGATGATACCATTAGTATGTATTGTTTCTGTTTTCTCTGTGTGTGTGTGTGTGTGTTCGTCCCTGCATTTGTGAGATGTGTGTGTAAAGTTGATTCAGCACAGGCAGTTTAATGATCCTTGGCCTTGTGCTACTGCAGGTAATGAACAAACTGACTCAGTGCTTTCCAAGGCCCGCTGCTCACGTCCAGAATGAGATGCAGTACATCCCCAGAGTTAGCTCTCTATCCGCCTCACAAATCATTATAGAAGCACATTTGATGGTTCTAAAATAAAGGAGAAAGAAACAAGAGTCTTCTAGCCAGCAGGAATAGGTGGGATGGGCTGAGGGAAACCGAGGGTTGGAATTTGGAACCGTAGATGAGTGGGAGTGAAGTTGCTGAGTGAAGGGTAAAATGACATTAAAAAATAAACCAAAAAATAATAAATGTAAAAAGGAAGGCTCTTACATCCATTGCCTGTTTGCCTGAGGCTGATGCCACGCAAGCCCTCGCATTCAAGCCAGCTTGTTTGTGTGATTCATGTATTGTGATTGACAGTGCAAGTGATTTTTATGTGTTATGTTCAAAGATGTGAATGTGATATGATGTGTTGATGAGCATGTTAGTATTGGTATTGTTGTTTGCTATTGTGTGTGTGTGTGTGCGTTCGTGCCTCTGTTCTCCTCTCTGGCGCTGCAATTAGTGGCTGCTCTTTAATAATGCATGGCCTATGTGGCTGAGAGTAGAGCTGGTGTGCGGGTGCGCGCTGGCATTTAGCACCTAATCATTCCCCAGCGCTGCCTGGCGCTGCTAATGGAAGGTTAAGATATAACAGCAGCATGAGCCGGTGTTCACTGTGGAACAGAGCAGAACACTGCCAGCCACAGCCTCTCCCTCACACACTCATATCCATGACATTTTTCCTTCTCTTTGAAATCAATACATACACTGAGTGTATAAAACATTAACGACACCTGCTGTTTCCATTACATAGACTGACCAGGGGAATCCAGGTGAAAGTTATGATCCCTTATTGATGTCACTTGTTAAATCCACTTCAATCAGTGTAGATGAAGGGGTGGAGACAGGTTAAAGAAGGATTTTCAAGCCTCGAGACAATTGAGACATGGATTGTGTACGTGTGCCATTCAGAGGGTGAGTGGTCAGGACAAAAGACGGGGTATGGTAGTAGGTACCTGGCACACCGGTTTGTGTCAAGACCTGCAACGCTGCTGGGTTTTTGACACTCAACTGTTTCCCGTGTGTTTCAAGAATGGTCCACCACCCAAAGGACATCTAACCAACTTGACACAACGTGGGAAACATTGGAGTCAACATGGGCCATCATCCCTGTGGAACGCTTTGAGGCTTTCCTGAGGGCAAAAAGGGGGGTGAAACTCAATATTAGGACGGTGTCCTCTATGTTTTGTACACTCAGTGTAGGCTACATAGCCATTTATTTCTGGGCTACCTCACCACTGCTGGTCACGTGATCCAGGGGTTTACAAATGAATTTGAGCTGTCAATTCTCTGCTGACAAAATGGGCAGAACACAGAGAATAATGATTGCTGGCTGTGATAGGACTGTTATGCTGCACGGTGTCAGCAGCAGCAGAGAAACAGATTTAAAAAACCCTGCTGCAGGTGACTGATGATTCATTCTGATGGCTGGTGGTTTCCATGGCAACCGTACCACCTGGAAGCATTCTCTCTCTTGCCCTCCGCTTCTAGATGGGGTCTCAGATTGGAGGGAATGAGAGAGAAGAGGAATAGACCAAATCTAGATAGAGACATAGGGTGAGATGTTAAGACAAATGAACGGACCTGACTGGCCTTGTCTTTGTGTGACTAAGAGTTATGGCACAATATGTCTAACTGTGTGAGGTTAATCTGACAACCTATTGTCAGCATGCTGTCATTTCGGTTCCAGGTCAGTGGTGCTTAAGAGTAAATAACTGTATATCTCTCATTATTTCATCCAACCAACTACAGTGAGAATCTAGTCAACACTCCCTCCCTCTCCCACTCACAAACTGTCAGTCAACACTCCCTCCCTCTCCCACTCACAAACTGTCAGTCAACACTCCCTCACTCTCCCACTCACAAACTGTCAGTCCCTCACTCTCCCACTCACAAACTGTCAGTCAACACTCCCTCCCTCTCCCACTCACAAACTGTCAGTCAACACTCCCTCACTCTCCCACTCACAAACTGTCAGTCAACACTCCCTCCCTCTCCCACTCACAAACTGTCAGTCAACACTCCCTCCCTCTCCCACTCACAAACTGTCAGTCAACACTCCCTCACTCTCCCACTCACAAACTGTCAGTCAACACTTCCTCCCTCACTCTCCCACACATACTGTCAGTCAACACACCCTCACTCCTTCACTCACACATTGTCAGAGTCAACACTCCCTCACTCTCCCACTCACACACACTCATACTGTCCGAATAAACACTCCATCACTCCCTCACTCACACACTGTCAGAATAAACACTCCTTCACTCACACACTCCCACAATGAAAAAGAGAGACAGTGCATAATTGCATGGAAATGGCTGTTGTGAATTGGACCATTACAGTGTTGTATAATTGGATTTGGTTAATGACTGCAGTTGCTCTTGAGATTTGGTTTCATGCATAGCTTTCAGTGTGTGATACCCCCATCCATCTGACTAGCTTGTCAACAATAGACACACCCCAGAATCATGGCTGGGAAATGCACACACTTGTACAGTGTTGTATTATGTGAAAAAAATGCAGGCGCTCACCATGACTTAACTAAGATGGGTGCATTATGCTTGTTGTGTATCTGTGTGTTTATGCATGCATTTGTGTGTGTGTGTGTGTGTGTGTGTGTGTTTTCTGGTCCGATAACAAGCCACAGATGTATTTGCATAAGCTAGTAAATGAGGGGAAACACAGAGCAACAAAGAAGTGGAGGAGCCTCTCGTTCATTATGTGCAGCAAGTGAAGTTAAAAGGGGAAATGAAACAGCAGCCAGGGAGGGGCACCATGATGAGTTGTGAGTTCTGAGGCACCAATAGGCCTGCATTCCCTCTCTCACTGAGCAGGCCCCACCAGGGAGAGACTAGGATAGGGGGCTGCTGCCGAGGCTCAGGCAGTACAGATCTACATTGGTGGGAGTGGCTTTGAATTATTAACTCAACAAAAAGCAACATCTGTCTGCAGATGAATTATTTACTCTTAAAATGTGTTTCACTGGGGAGGAGGGGAGGAGTGGCAGGAAGAGAAGAGCAGGGTGTACCAGGGGGAGAGAAGAGCAGGGTGTACCAGGGGAAGAGAAGAGCAGGGTGTACCAGGGGGAGAGAAGAGCAGGGTGTACCAGGGGAAGAGAAGAGCAGGGTGTACCAGGGGAAGAGAAGAGGAGGGTGTACCAGGGGGATCAGCCAGCCACATACAGGGCATTCAGGAAGTATTCAGACCCTTTGACTTCTTCCACATTTTGTTACATTACAGTATTATTCTAAAATGGATAAACTTGTTTTTTTCCCTCCTCAATCTACACACAATACACCATAATGACAAAGCAAAAACAGGTTTTTAGATTTTTTGTTTCAGATTTATAAAAAAATACTGAAATATTTAATTTACATAAGTATTTAGTCCCTTTACTCAGTACTTTGTTGAAGCACCTTTGGCAGTGATTACAGCCTTTAGTCTTCTTGGGTATGACGCTACAAGTTTGGCACACCTGTATTTGGTGAATTTCTCCTATTCTTCTATGCAGATCCTCTCAAGCTCTCAGGTTGGATTAGGGGCATCGCTGCACAGCTATTTTCAGGTCTCCAGAGATTTTAGATTGGGTTGAAGTCTGGGCTTTGGCTGGGCCACTCGAGGACATTCAGAGACGTGTCCCGAAGCCACTCCCGTGTTGTCTTGGCTGTGTGCTTAGGGTCATTGTCCTGTTGGAAGGGGAACCTTTGCCCCAGTCTGAGGTCCTGAGCTCTGAAGTAGGTTTTCATTGAGGATCTGCTGTGCTTTGCTCCATTCATCTTTGCCTCGATCCTGACTAGTCTCCCAGTCCCTGCCGCTGAAAACATCCCCACAGCATGATGCTTCCACCACCATGCTTCACCTTAGGGATGGTGCCAGGTTTCCTCCACACATGACGCTTGGCATTCAGGCCAAAGAGTTCAATCTTGGTTTCATCAAACCAGAGATTCTTGTTTCTCATGGTCAGACTTCTTTAGGTGTCTTTTGGGAAACTCCAAGCGGGCTGTCGTCTGCTTTTTACTGAGGAGTGGCTTCCGTCTGGTCTGATTGGTGGAGTCCTGCAGAGATGGTTGTACTTCTGGAAGGTTCTCCCATCTCCACAGAGGAACTCTGGAGCTCTGTCTGAGTGACCACCAGGTTCTTGGTCACCTCCCTGACCAAGGCCGTTCTCCCCCGATTGCTCAGTTTGGCCGGGTGGCCAGCTCTAGGAAGAGTTTTGGTGGTTCTAAACATCTTCATTTTAAGAATGATGGAGGCCACTGTGTTCTTGGGGATGTTCAATGCTGCAGAAGTGTTTTGGTACGCATCCTGGGATCTGTGCCTTGACACAATCCTGTCTTGTAGCTATACGGACAATCCCGTTGACCTCATGGTTTGGTTTTTGCTTTGACATGCACTGTTAACTGTGGGACCTTATATAGACAGGTGTGTGCCTTTCCAAATCATGTCCAATCAATATAATTTACCACAGGTGGACTCAAATTAAGTTGTAGAAACATCTCAAGGATGATCAATGGAAACAGGATGCACGTGAGCTCAATTTCTAGTTTCTTTGTAAAGAGTCTGAATACTTATGTAAATAAGGTATTTCTTTCCAAAACTTTGTCAAAACCTTGTCATTGTGTGTAGATTGATGAGAAAAATTTAGCATTTTATACATTTTAGAATAAGGCTGTAATGTAACAAAATGTGAAAAAAGTCAAGGTGTCTGAATACTTTCTGAATACTCTGTATACTGGATCTCCATCCATCCTTCCACCCAGCAGACAGGGGAGATCTAGCGGTAGTGGTGGTAGGATCAGAGCCGACAGGGCTGGAGAAACACGTGTGAATGTTGCAGCCTTTCGTTACTGAGCCCAGTAATATTCTTCTTAGATAGGTGCTATACTGTTCTGCTCTCACCACCAGTCCACAGCTCCACACCAAGAGAGATCTGTGCTCTAAGTCTGACTCATTTTCCAGAATAATTCAAAGGCAGATATTTGGCAGATATAATTCCCATTACCGTGTGATTAGCCAACTGGCTGACAAATACAAATGATTGTGAAGCTAATTTGAGTATCCTACTGTTTGAAATAAATTACCTTGCTTGCTTATCTAAACCAGTGAACCCAGTAGAATGCCTATTAGCTGATATTGCCCTCGAACAGAATGATAAATGGTAGGCTATTGATTGTTGTGGTTTGAGATAATATCAATGCTGTGTAACTGTGGAGCTGTTCACAATTAGAAAACCTGCTGGCTGCTGATTCACACACTACCACTGAATATAGTCAGTAGAATTTCTCAGTATACAACAACACAAACATGCTCCAATATAATCATGATGCTTCAGCAGCATTTACACTATCGTAGGCAATATTTGTATCCCTCCGGATCATCATGGACCTTTCAGTAGTGGTAATAATAATGTTTAATATCTGTGGGAGCGTCATTCCGGATGGTGTGTGGACTCAATCTCCATACTCCATCTTCAGAGCTATCCCTCCCTTCCAAAACTCTTACATTATGAGCAAAATGAGCAGTTAGGCCTTTCCCTGGCTGCTTTTTCTGTTGCTATTGGTTAAATGGTAGAGTACTGTGCTGCTGTAAGGCTGGAGGAAGGGAAGGGGTGTGTAAGGGGAGGAGAAGAGGCTGAAGGGGGAATGAAGGGGAGTGTAAGGGGAGGAGAAGAGGCTGAAGGGGGAATGAAGGGGTGTGTAAGGGGAGGAGAAGAGGCTGAAGGGGGAATGAAGGGGAGTGTAAGGGGAGGAGAAGAGGCTGAAGGGGGAATGAAGGGGAGTGTAAGGGGAGGAGAAGAGGCTGAAGGGGGAATGAAGGGGAGTGTAAGGGGAGGAGAAGAGGCTGAAGGGGGAATGAAGGGGAGTGTAAGGGGAGGAGAAGAGGCTGAAGGGGGAATGAAGGGGAGTGTAAGGGGAGGAGAAGAGGCTGAAGGGGGAATGAAGGGGAGTGTAAGGGGAGGAGAAGAGGCTGAAGGGGGAATGAAGGGGTGTGTAAGGGGAGGAGAAGAGGCTGAAGGGGGAATGAAGGGGAGTGTAAGGGGAGGAGAAGAGGCTGAAGGGGGAATGAAGGGGTGTGTAAGGGGAGGAGAAGAGGCTGAAGGGGGAATGAAGGGGTGTGTAAGGGGAGGAGAAGAGGCTGAAGGGGGAATGAAGGGGAGTGTAAGGGGAGGAGAAGAGGCTGAAGGGGGAATGAAGGGGTGTGTAAGGGGAGGAGAAGAGGCTGAAGGGGGAATGAAGGGGTGTGTAAGGGGAGGAGAAGAGGCTGAAGGGGGAATGAAGGGGTGTGTAAGGGGAGGAGAAGAGGCTGAAGGGGGAATGAAGGGGAGTGTAAGGGGAGGAGAAGAGGCTGAAGGGGGAATGAAGGGGAGTGTAAGGGGAGGAGAAGAGGCTGAAGGGGGAATGAAGGGGAGTGTAAGGGGAGGAGAAGAGGCTGAAGGGGGAATGAAGGGGAGTGTAAGGGGAGGGAGAAGAGGCTGAAGGGGGAATGAAGGGGTGTGTAAGGGGAGGAGAAGAGGCTGAAGGGGGAATGAAGGGGAGTGTAAGGGGAGGAGAAGAGGCTGAAGGGGGAATGAAGGGGAGTGTAAGGGGAGGAGAAGAGGCTGAAGGGGGAATGAAGGGGTGTGTAAGGGGAGGAGAAGAGGCTGAAGGGGGAATGAAGGGGAGTGTAAGGGGAGGAGAAGAGGCTGAAGGGGGAATGAAGGGGTGTGTAAGGGGAGGAGAAGAGGCTGAAGGGGGAATGAAGGGGAGTGTAAGGGGAGGAGAAGAGGCTGAAGGGGGAATGAAGGGGAGTGTAAGGGGAGGAGAAGAGGCTGAAGGGGGAATGAAGGGGAGTGTAAGGGGAGGAGAAGAGGCTGAAGGGGGAATGAAGGGGTGTGTAAGGGGAGGAGAAGAGGCTGAAGGGGGAATGAAGGGGAGTGTAAGGGGAGGAGAAGAGGCTGAAGGGGGAATGAAGGGGAGTGTAAGGGGAGGAGAAGAGGCTGAAGGGGGAATGAAGGGGTGTGTAAGGGGAGGAGAAGAGGCTGAAGGGGGAATGAAGGGGAGTGTAAGGGGAGGAGAAGAGGCTGAAGGGGGAATGAAGGGGTGTGTAAGGGGAGGAGAAGAGGCTGAAGGGGGAATGAAGGGGAGTGTAAGGGGAGGAGAAGAGGCTGAAGGGGGAATGAAGGGGTGTGTAAGGGGAGGAGAAGAGGCTGAAGGGGGAATGAAGGGGAGTGTAAGGGGAGGAGAAGAGGCTGAAGGGGGAATGAAGGGGTGTGTAAGGGGAGGAGAAGAGGCTGAAGGGGGAATGAAGGGGAGTGTAAGGGGAGGAGAAGAGGCTGAAGGGGGAATGAAGGGGTGTGTAAGGGGAGGAGAAGAGGCTGAAGGGGGAATGAAGGGGTGTGTAAGGGGAGGAGAAGAGGCTGAAGGGGGAATGAAGGGGAGTGTAAGGGGAGGAGAAGAGGCTGAAGGGGGAATGAAGGGGTGTGTAAGGGGAGGAGAAGAGGCTGAAGGGGGAATGAAGGGGAGTGTAAGATGACATAAGAAGATGGCCCCAACATGTCTGGACTCTTAATGGAGTGCTTTTCTACAAGTATCTTTCTCTCTACTTCGCCTCCCTTTTACTTTCTCACCCTCTTTCTCTCTCTCTCACTTTCTCTCCAATTTTTCTTTCTCTGTTTCTCATTGTACTTTTTTAGTACACACACACACACACATTCTCTCTCTCTCTCTCTCTCACACACACACACACACACACACACACACACACACACACACACACACACACACACACACACACACACACACACACACACACACACACACACACACACACACACACACACACACACACACACACACACACACCCTGGTATTAGGCAGAACCCTCTGGGCAGTGTTGATGACAGGCAGCTAGACCAGGCAGTGACCTGCTCCTAACCTTCGGGCCTACATTGACCTGTTTGCACTCCTATCTGAACATCCATGCCACCATTCACAGATTTCTGATGCTAGACCCCACTTGTTTACTTATTTAGATGCTGTTTGAATTATGGAAGAGCAAACAATCAAATAGCAGTCTCCTTGAAACGGTTTACGGAGTTTTGCCCAGTCTGAAAAGGATTGGGAAAATATGCAACTGAAAATAATCTGACTCGTGTTGCCACCCATGGATACCATTTAAAACACATGGAAAGAATTGGTCAACCATACGAGCCATCCATCAGCATAGTGATAGATATACAGATCTAGTTGTGGTTCAGTGGGCCATCAATACTGCCGGCCATGGTTGAATTGTCCACTGCTCGCCAAAAGACAACAATATTTATGGAAGTATGTATCCCCTCTGCCAGCTTTTTGACTATAGATCAGGATAAGTGCAGTTCATGCTGATGTAGAAGCTGTATTTAAAACTTCTAGAGGAGCAGAGCAGTTCTAACACCACATCAACTCAGCCATACCCATCACTTTAAAACCCGACCCTAGGCCCTGGTGAAAAACTCAGGCATTCTGCAGTATGATCTCTCTGCATTATTCAACGAATATTTTAACATTATCTTAGTCAGTTGTTCGTGCTCACATCCAGTGAATTGAACAATAGCACTGCTCTGCAAATGTGTGTGTGTGTGTGTGTGTGTGTGTGTGTGTGTGTGTGTGTGTGTGTGTGTGTGTGTGTGTGTGTGTGTGTGTGTGTGTGTGTGTGTGTGTGTGTGTTTTTGTGTGAAAACAGTTCCTGCCGGTAGCTATGGGTTAATGTATAACTCTTTTATCTTCTCCATCTAGCCCCCGACAGCAGTGCTCCATGCAGAGCCCAGCTGAGAGCAGACTGGATAGAGAGTGTGGGTAGCTAGTGTGAGGCCCAGGCTGAATAGAGCTGGAGTGAATGGGTTGGCTGAGGAATGGAGTGGGGGATGGGGAGGAGAGGAATGGAATGGAAGCGAAAGGACAGAAAAGGATGGAAGATGTTTAATTTGTTGGGGAGGGGTGGGGCTAGATGTAGTCTCAAAGTGCCCAGCTAGCCGGCCAGCTGGTGCTTTCTAACCATTTGCTGCAGAGAGCTGAGCCCCTGGGCTGTCTTCCAGGAGTTCTACACACACATACACTCTCTCACACTCACACACGGCCACAGATATGCACGCACACACACACAACCACATGCATGGGCGCAAACCACACATACACACATACTGTAAACACACACAGAGACAGACACACTCAATAGTTTTTGTTGGAGGGTTTTTGACCAAGCAAATTGTGCCACTATTTCAATTAATTACATTGTGTTTGGCAGCCACAGTAGATGTTATTCAGCCCACTTAACTTATTCAGTTTAAGTCATTTTCTGTCAGTATTCCAAATAAAGTCATTTTTAGTCATGTTCAATATGGAAAATGCATGGGAAACATTAGAAAAGCAGCAGATACAATATCTAAAGCCTCACCAGGGTCAGCTCTACTGCACCATAACTCTCAATGGGCAGATGAGAAAAGAAGCCATCATCAGCAATCAATGACAATCACTCCGAATTAAAAAGCAATTGCTAAACCTAAACAGTTAAATACCATCGCCAAACCCTGCTTTCATCCAGATTGAATCGAAATTGTCATCACAAATAATCTGGCCTCTGTGTAATCAAAATTGTTTGCAGATTAAAATAAGCATAAGGGAACAATGAATTCAATGAAATGTGGATGGGATTGCCCATGATCAAGGGACAGCTCGTCTTACCATTAGACACTTAGGATCAGACAGTAGTAGTAGTAGTAGAGTATTAGTAGTAGCAGGAGGCTAGTAGTAGTAGTAGTAGTAGTAGTATGCTATTAGTAGTAGTAGTAGTATGCTATTAGTAGTAGAAGTAGTAGTAGTAGGCTAGTAGTAGTAGTAGTGTTAGTAGTAGTAGTAGTAGTATTTGTAGTAGTAGTAGTAGTGTTAGTAGTAGTAGTAGTATTTGTAGTAGTAGTAGGCTAGTAGTAGTGGTAGTAGTAGTAGTATGCTGTTAGTAGTAGTAGTAGTATGCTATTAGTAGTAGAAGTAGTAGTAGTAGACTACTAGTAGTAGTAGTGTTAGTAGTAGTAGTATGCTATTAGTAGTAGTAGTAGTAGGCTAGCAGTGGTAGTAGTATTAGTAGTAGTATGCTATTAGTAGTATTTGTAGTTGTAGGCTATTAGTATTAGTAAGCTTAATAGTAGTAGTAGTAGTAGTAGTAGTAGTATGCTGTTAGTAGTAGAAGTAGTAGTAGTAGGCTAGTAATAGTAGTAGTAGTATGCTATTAGTAGTAGAAGTATTAGTAGTAGTAGTATGCTATTAGAAGGAGAAGTAGTAGTAGTAGTAGTGTTAGTAGTAGTAGTATGCTATTAGTAGTAGTAGTAGGCTAGTAGTAGTTGGTGTTGTAGTTGTAGGCTATTAGTATTAGTAAGCTTAATAGTAGTAGTAGTAGTAGTAGTAGTAGTAGTATGCTATTAGTAGTAGAAGTAGTAGTAGTAGGCTAGTAGTAGTAGTAGTGTTAGTAGTAGTAGTAGTATTTGTAGTAGTAGTAGTAGTGTTAGTAGTAGTAGTAGTATTTGTAGTAGTAGTAGTAGAGTATTAGTAGTAGCAGTAGGCTAGTAGTAGTGGTAGTAGTAGTAGTATGCTATTAGTAGTAGTAGTAGTATGCTATTAGTAGTAGAAGTAGTAGTAGTAGACTACTAGTAGTAGTAGTGTTAGTAGTAGTAGTATGCTATTAGTAGTAGTAGTAGTAGGCTAGCAGTGGTAGTAGTAGTAGTAGTAGTATGCTATTAGTAGTATTAGTAGGCTAGTAGTAGTAGTAGTAGTAGTAGTGTTAGTAGTAGTAGTAGTAGTGTTAGTAGTAGTAGTATGCTATTAGTAGTAGACGTGGTAGTAGTAGTAGTAGTAGGCTAGTAGTAGTAGTAGTAGTA
This sequence comes from Oncorhynchus keta, assembly GCF_023373465.1. NCBI lineage: Eukaryota > Metazoa > Chordata > Actinopteri > Salmoniformes > Salmonidae > Oncorhynchus > Oncorhynchus keta. The sequence goes on from NC_068442.1 coordinate 28,257,882, forward strand.
GTGTTAGTAGTAGTAGTAGTATGCTATTAGTAGTAGTAGTAGGCTAGTAGTAGTAGTAGTAGTAGTAGTAGTAGTATGCTATTAGTAGTAATAGTAGGCTAGTAGTAGTAGTATGCTATTAGTAGTAGAAGTAGTAGTAGTAGGCTAGTAGTAGTAGTAGTAGTATGCGATTAGTAGTAGAAGTAGTGTTAGTAGTAGTAGTATGCTATTAGTAGTAGAAGTAGCAGTAGTAGTCTAGTAGTAGTAGTAGTAGTGTTAGTAGTAGTAGTGTGCTATTAGTAGTAGTAGTAGGCTCTTAGTAGTTGGTGTTGTAGTTGTAGGCTATTAGTATTAGTAAGCTTAATAGTAGTAGTAGTAGTAGTAGTAGTAGTGTTAGTAGTATGCTATTAGTAGTAGTAGTAGGCTAGTAGTAGTAGTATGCTATTAGTAGTAATAGTAGGCTAGTAGTAGTAGTAGTAGTAGTAATATGCTATTAGTAGTAGTAGTAGGCTAGTAGTAGTAGTATGCTATTAGTAGTAGAAGTAGTAGTAGTGGTAGTAGTAGTAGTAGTATGCTATTAGTAGTAGAAGTAGCAGTAGTAGGCTAGTAGTAGTAGTAGTAGTAGTAGTAGTAGTAGTAGCAGTAGTAGTATGCTATTAGTAGTAGAAGTAGTAGTAGTAGTAGGCTAGTAGTAGTAGTGGTAGTGTTAGTAGTAGTAGTAGTAGTATGCTATTAGTAGTAGTAGTAGTAGTGTTAGTAGTAGTAGTAGTAGTGTTAGTAGTAGTAGTATGCTATTAGTAGTAGCAGTAGGCTAGTAGTAGTAGTTGTTGTTGTAGTTGTAGGATATTAGTATGAGTAAGCTAATAGTAGTAGTCATAGTAGTAGTAGTAGTAGTATGCTCTTAGTAGTTGGCTCGTAGTAGTAGTAATAGTAGTAATAGTAAATAGTTGTGTGCTAGTAGCAGTAGTTATAGTAGTAGGTTATTATTATTAGTAGTAGTAGTAAACTCAGCACTAAAAGAAAAGTACCTTTTTCAGGACCCTGTCTTTCAAAGATAATTTGTAAAAATCCCAATAACTTCACAGATCTTCATTGTAAAGGGTTTAAACACTGTTTCCCATGCTTGTTCAATGAACCATAAACAATTCAAGAACATGCACCTGTGGAACATTCGTTAAGACACTAACAGCTTACAGACGGTAGGCAATTAAGGTCACTATTATGAAAACTTAGGACACCTAAGAGGCCTTTCTACTGACTCTGGAAAAACACCAAAAGAAAGATGCCCAGGGTCCCTGCTCATCTGCGTGAACGTGCCTTAGGCATGCTGCAAGGAGGCATGAGGACTGCAGATGTGGCCAGGGCAAGAAATTGCAATGTTACTGTGAGACGCCTAAGACAGCGCTACAGGGAGTAAAGCAGGTCCTCACCAGACATCACCGGCAACAATGCTGCCTATGGGCACAAACCCACCATCGCTGGACCAGACAGGACTGGCAAAAGTGCTCTTCACTGACGAGTTGCGGTTTTGTCTCCAGGGGTTATGGTCGGATTCGCGTTTATCTTTCGAAGGAATGAGCGTTACACCGAGGCCTGTACTCTGGAGCGGGATCAATTTGGAGGTGGAGGGTCCATGATGGTCTGGGGTGGTGTGTCACAACATCATCGGACTGAGCTTGTTGTCATAGCAGGCAATCTCAATGCTGTGCGTTATAGGGAAGACATCCTCCTCCCTCATGTGGTACCCGTCCTGCCTTACAACAAACCTACTATGACTACAACTATGATTACTAATACTATAGTAGTAGTAGTAGTAGAAATAAGTTATAAGCAGTAGTAATAGTAATAGTAGAATATTAGTGGTAGTGGTAGTAGGATATTAGCAGTAGTAGTTAGTAGTAGTCATATGTATAGTCATAGTTGTTGTAGGCTATTAGCAGTAGTAGTTAGTTGTAGTAGTAGTTGTAGGATATTATCAGTGTTAGTAGTAGGCTATTAGCACCACTAGTAATTAGTAGTAGTCGTAATAGTAGTAAAAGTTGTAGGCTAGTAGTAGTAGTAGTAGTAGTAGTAGTAGTAGTAGTAGTAAAAGAAGTAGACTATTAGTAGCGGTAGTAGTTGTAGTAGTAGTAGTAGTAGCAGCAGTAGTAGTAGTAGTAGGATATTAGCACTAGAAGTTAGTAGTAGTAGTAGTTATAGTTATAGTCATAGTTGTAGTTGTAGTAGGCTATTAGCAGGAGTAGTTAGTTGTAGTCATAGTAGTAGTAGTAGTAGTAGTAGTAGAAGTTGTAGGATATTAGCAGTAGTAGTAGTAGTAGGGTATTAGCACCTCGAGTAGTTAGTGGTAGTAGTAGTAGTAGTAAAAGTGGTAGGCTAGTAGTAGTAGTAGTAAAAGTAGTAGGCTATTAGTAGCACTATTAGTCGTGGTAGTAGTAATAGTAGTAATAGTAGCTGGTGAACCCAAGTGCAGACTCAGACAAGGAGACAGGGATAAGTTAACCAAGGTATTTATTGCAAGTGGGGGGAGCCAGGGGGAGCTCAGGCAGGTAACAGAGAACCAGGAACTGAGGCTGCGGCCGGGGCGAGGGGAGTAGGGGCAGGGGAAGCAGGTCCAGAGCGGAATCCAAGGAAGCAGTAGAGCGGGGGTCCAGGGCAGGGAAGCAGGACTGATGAGACAAGGGACTGGAGGCAGGGACCAGAGTCAGAGTGGACGGAACTGTAGTGGAGAGAAAAGCAGCGCCAGGCTAGGGAAAACAGGCACCACAGGATAACAAGATCTATGCAGGAACAAACGACTTGAAATGCAGACTGACTGAGCAGAGGCTACGATCTGGCAGCGTGGAAGTGGCAGGGCTGAGTATTTGTAGAGGTCTTGATTATGGAACAAGTTGCAGCTGGTGGGGATCTGCTCTGACTCCAGCACATCTGTCTCCACTCACACAATCATATACACCCACACAGAGCGGGAGAGAGCACTGGGGGAGTGGGGGCAGATTAGGGAGACACAGGATGAGAAGTAGAGGGCGTGGCAGGGGCAGATGTAACAGTAGCAGTAGGCTATTAGCAGTAGTAGCTAAAAGTAGTAGATGGATGATGTCCAGTGGAGACGTCCTATCCTGCCCTGTTTCCCCTGGTCCCAACAGTATGTTCCAGTTCAACTGGTGATTGACTGCCACAGTGTGGCTAATGCTACTTCCAGAAAAGGCAGCTGTAGCCTAGGCTTGGTGTGGGAGGTGGGTAGTTGTGGCAATAAACGCTTATACTGTATTTAATTGTCTGCCTGAGAGCTTCGCAAAGACAGCAGGAATACACTGCTTGCACACACACACACACACACACACACACACACACACACACACACACACACACACACACACACACACACACACACACACACACACACACACACACACACACACACACACACACACACGGGTATGCATACAAACTTTGATTTGATTTGAGATATGCATGTGTGTTTTAGTGTGTTTGTGTGTGGGTTACAGACAGAGCACTTGGGACAATGGTGGTTTGAGTGACTACTTTTCTCAGTGTTTTATAGATGCATTAGCATTCTCACTGTAAGGGTACTGTGTGTACTTTTTCACCTAACAAACTGAGAAAATAAGAATCTAATTCTTATCTTACAGCTATCAAACTAATGCATTCAGAGCTGAGATGTATATTTAGCTGATGAGCAGCAATTGTCTCTGCTGTCTGTGTGTGTATGTGTGTGTGTGCCAGTTTAAGTGTGCTGTGTGTCCAGTCCTCTCTTCCACACCACTGGCTACTGATGGTTTGTTAGTCTTGGGTGTGATTATGTTCCTCTCGCCACACAGAGGGAGCACCAGCTTGTTTTTCCTGGTTTGTCAGTAACACTATGGACATCTTGTTTTCTGGCCTTCCCGCTCTCTCAGGGTGGATTTTCATTCATTTTTCCATAAGCTGTGCTGTACTGCTAGGAAACAGGCGGTTGCCACAGAGACACAGCTCATCGGACACTTGAAGAGGAACAGGAACAGTACATCTATGTGATCTCAGCCTTTCATTGGCCGGGATGGCTCTGAATAGGGCCCGGACTTTCTTTCTTTTTACATTTTCTCTGCTTTTTTTTCTTTTCCCTTCTCCCTATATAACACCATCTCTCTCAGAGGCTTAAGTGGGGGGATACTATGGCTTCCTGTTGGTGCTATTTGGAGTGGTTTAAGGGGTGGAATTGCATTGGATTGATTTTAAATCAGAGTTTATCCTCTGTGATCGGTACCTCAATACTTACATACTGTACATAGAGAGAATATGGAAACACATCCCTTCTCCATTGTTGCACTCGTCTCTCACTCCCTACTTCACTAATGGACCACCACTACTACTACAACCTGAGTATGAAATGAAAAGTTATAGGTCAGGATGATGACAAAGCAATAACGTTAAGACAGGAGAAGATATGGATCCTGTTGCACTCTGTCTAATTACCCCTCCGTATGTGGTGTCCCGGGGGTCCTGTCAGGCGGGCGCCACTGTGGGCCAACTCCACCCCCACCTGTGGGCACGTCATTTCCACCTGGCTGGGTACACAAGCCTGTCTAATTACTGGCCAGCCTGCCATAGCAATGAGCCAACGCCCATGTTGTTTGTTATTCGCAGGCTTACAGTTTTTTTCGATTGCTAAACGACAGTGGACACAACTGGAGTCACATGTGCAAAACTCTAACTACAGTCTGCACAGCAGCAGTTGATGTGGACCAAACTCTAGTTCGTTTTTCATTGCTTGAACACAGTTTTCAAAACTCTACACACTTATCCCATGACTTTAACCACAACCTGCACAACACTGTGGATTTACAGCACTTTGTTCAAATGCTAACACACTGCTGTCAAAACTGTGAACCACACATTCAAAACGGAATGGATTTCAGCCTTGTGCCTTTCAAACACTGCTGATTGCAATTTCAGCTGAAAGGCTAAGCAGGTGTCTTGTTTTAGACTTGTTAGTCACACACATATTACAGTATATATAGGTAGAGCTCAGAAAGACTCATTTTGGAAATGGAACAAGGAAGATGGGTTCGTGGAGGGAGAAGGGTGGCAGGGAGAGGGCGGATGCGTGGAGGAAGACAAAGAAGACAAAGAGCTGTTATTTCAGATGAAATAAGGACTACACTTAAAGACCATGACGTGAACCATGGTCTCTCATTGAGAGAGGCACGGTTGAGGGTGCAACCCAATCTGCAAAGATCCACAGTAGCATCTGTAATGTGAATTTTCCATCATGCAAACAGGTGAGAGTTACATCCTTACAGTAAATGAAAACATTACAGGAATCTATTTTGTATTGCAATTATAGAATATTTACACAGATATATATTACAGTAAGTTTGACTGTAAAATATATTTTTACAACAGGACCCAAAGGCTGCCCCCAACAGGGGGAAGAGGAAAAATATTTTCAGATGCGCAGGAAAATGCTATTGTTGACATGGTTGTTGTCAACAATGCAATAAAACTGCGGGAGATTCAAGATAGAGTGCTGGCTGATAATGATATATTTGAAAATGTTAATTCTGTCAGCACAACAACTATTGCTCGAGTCCTAAAGAAACACCAAGTTACAATGAAACAGTTATACACTGTACCTTTCGAGAGAAACAGTGAACGGGTAAAAGAGCAAAGATACCAATATGTCCAGGTAAGATGTCTGAGGTTACGTACACAGCTATACAAAATATTTACAGTAAAAAAAACACTATCATTTCTACAGTAAAACTGTGCACTTACTGTTTTTCAGAGAGTAATTGAGGTGGAAGCACTGGAAAGACCACATTCATTTGTATTTATCGATGAAGGTTCCAGGCCAAAGGGGGGGAAATATCACCATGTGTGCAGCAATGTCAATGATGGTTTGCTTCTCAACACACCACTCATTGGCCCATACAACACAGAAAGGCTTATAGCTTTCCTAGAACAGCTCTATGCTCAGCTAGTGCCAGCAGAACAGGGGGAGCCAGTAAGAAACCCCCAAGTTTTTGTCATAGTTTGCGATAACGTTGCTTTTCACCACTCTGCAGCTGTCACAGATTGGTTTGCAGCACATCACAGATTTATGGTTTTGTACCTGCCTGCATATTCACCCTTCCTCAACCCAATAGAGGAGTTTTTCTCTGCCTGGAGGTGGAAAGTGTTTGGTCACCACCCACATGACCAAATGTCTCTTTTGGAAGCCATGCGTGCCGGATGTGAGGACACGAGTCCAGAGGACTGCCAGGGATGGATAAGGCACTCCAATAGGTTCTTCCCCAGGTGCATGGCAAGAGAAAACATTAGATGTGATGTTGAAGAAAACCTGTGGCCTGATGCTAGAGAGAGGCAGGATTAGCCCCTCAATTATTTGTTCGAATTACAGTATGTACTTTTAGTTTCTACCTTTTTTTTCTCATTACTGTAATTCCGTAAATTACTACAGACTATTGAAGCAAACTGCTAATTTTCATTTACCTTAAAGAATTGTTATGTTCTAAAAATTTTAATAAATCATGTAAAAGAATGTCACTATTTTCTTTGAAGAAAATATTACTTTGTATGAAGTCACTGAAATCGTTCAAACTGTAAAGATGAAACGTTAGTATTTTCTGTATTGGTGTTTGATGCTAGTGTTTTTACTCTCAGTGTGTTCTGAGTGACAGTGTGTGTTACCTCAGTGAGGGTTGTGCATAGTGTTTGGCTGCACTGAGCGTGTTTTGAGCCATGTGTTAAGAGTTGTGTTGCTTGGAATGAGTTTTGCAGGTGATGTGAACTGTTTAGCTCAGGTGACTGTTGGTAGTGCAGACTGTAGTTAGAGTTTTGCACATGTGACTCCAGTTGTGCCCACTGTCGTTTAGCAATCGAAAAAAAATGTAATTTGATTTCCCCCTTCAAATTTCTCTGGGACACCTGAGAGGGGTGGGGTTAAGGGTTGGGGATAGTTCCGTATGGGGGTGCAACAGAATGGTGTCATGTTTTTCCTGCATGCTGTATATCCTGCATATTGTGGCCCTGCGCCTAGACAGAGAGTGAGGAGTGAGATCGCTGAGATCCTCTGGTAATGTTCATGGTGCATCCAGCAACCCTACTGAAGCCATGTAGCTACCTGCCTACTAGTAGGTGTAATATTAACCACATAGCCTATTGTCTGTGCAGAATGGCGAGAAAGATTGACACCTAAAAGGGCGGAGTCTCACTAAGGTGTGTTTCAGAGGGGTGAAGGTGGAGGCTTGTGTGAAGTCTATGAAGTCTCTGAGACAGAGAGGAGCTGAAATGAAAACTGAGCAGAGAGAAGTGGGGAGGAGCGGGCCGGGCTGATGTTGTTGGAGACAGCAGTGGAGTGGAGAGACTCAGACAAGCAGAGCAGTGTGGAGCGCTCTTTAACTCTAAAAGTCCAGAGTTCCACAAGTTTCTCTGTGGCATCTCATAGGTCAGGGAGCTAGCAGCAGAGCAGGCAGCAGAGCAGGCAGCAGAGCAGGCAGCATGGCAGTGTGATCCAGATCCAGATCTAGTTTCCAGCCACTCAGTGGTGTGCATGTACTGTAGGTCTCTGACAATGAGGATAATGTCCCTGATTATATTATTACAGAGAGAAAGAGACATAGATCTGACAATAGAGGTTCAAACTCTAGGTACATAAGTGAAACAAGACATGACATGCATGGTGAAATGAACGTCTGGTTAACGTTAGTATGGAAACAGAAAACCAAACAGCACAAAAACAGCACATCACCTGGCCTTGTGACGTTTCATTGAGGATGTTTCTAGTTTTGTTCTGGTCTGTTTGAATATGAACTTAATGTTTCTTTGATATGTTTCACTAAAACAGTCTGCGGTCATACTGGCTTCTGGATTGCTCTGATTGTGAACATCTGGCACATGGAAGACTAATTTGGCTCATGTGTTTCTATCCACCATTTAGCTTCTGTGTCTCATTTTACTAACCCTACATCATCTGGTGCCTGAATTAGCTAGAGACACTCTTTGATATATATACCTGTTATCGTAGGCATGCACAGAAATGTCTCACTACGCAGACAGGTATCATCACCACATGTCCTTTTGGACATGATGTGGGGAGTGTGTGTATTCCCTGTGCTGGGTGATATAGCAGCGCGAAGCAGGAGAAGGAGCCACCCTTGGCTGGTTAATGGTGAGGCAATGTGGGGGTCGGGGCTGGCAGTGGCTCTGGAGCTCTGTAGCTCAGCTCTGTGTATGTGAGATGAGAGGCATCCATGGTGGGCATGGCCAATGGGCTCCACTTAGTGTGGCAACAGAGGCTGAGCCACAACGCCAAGTACCCTACCACATGGAAGGGCCTTTAAGGCCTGGCTGGCAGCCATTAGGCCACAACTGGACCATTCAGCAAGAAAGCAGAATACCAGTTAAATATTCTATCAGATCAATAATTTAGAGAGGGAGGGAGAGAAAGACAAGAGAGACAGAGAGAGACCCAAGATTGCATTCCCCAGGAAGGGCCTGGTAACCATGGCAACTGTTGCTGACTGTCACATGATGCGGAGGAGTGAAGAGGAAGGCAGGGAGGGTGGAACCTGTGAGCCAGTGACAGAGAAAGAGAGACACGATAATGAAGTGAAGAGGAGGGCTGGCAGCAGCGAGGGGGGGTAGTAAATATCTGAGTTTCAGCTCAGTGTCCGTTTAGAAAAGGCTCTATGCCTATCTGTGAATCAGAAGTGCCCCGTGGAGTGTGATGACATAACAATCTGGTCTATCCAAAGATGATGAGAGAGGTGAGAGGTAAATGGAAAAAAACACACATGGAAAGGGAGGGGTGAAGAAAGAAAGCAGAAGGGACAGGTGAAGAAGGACATGAGGGATAGAGATGAAGAGAGAGAGAGAGAGCGATAGAGGGAGAAAGGTGAAGAAATGGGGAATGAAGGAGGCCACTTGGTATTGTTTCAGAATTCCAGTCATGTCTCAGTGGACACAGCCTACTGTGATGTCATTATCACCATACATACATGCACTACATGACCAAAAGTATGTGGACACCTGCTCGTCGAACATCTCATTCCAAAGTCATGGGCCTTAATATGGAGTTGGTCCCCCCATTGCTGCAATAACACCACTCTTCTAGGAAGGTTTTCCACTAGATGTTGGAACATTGCTGCGGGGACTTGCTTCCATTCAGCCACAAGAGCATTAGTGAGGTCGGGCACTGATGTTGGGCGATTAGGCCTGGCTCGCAGTCGGCGTTCCAATTCATCCCAAAGGTGTTCGATGGGGTTGAAGTCATGGCTCTGTGCAGGTCAGTCAAGTTCTTCCACACCGATCTCGACAAACCATTTCTGTATGGACCTCTCTTTGTGCACGGGGGCATTGTCATGCTGAAACAGGAACGGGCCTTCTCCAAACTGTTGCCACAAAGTTGGAAGCAGAGAATCTTCTAGAATGTCATTGTATGCTGTTAAGGTTTCCCTTCACTGGAACGAAGGGGTGTAGCCCAAACCATGGATAACAGCCCCAGGCCATTATTCTTCCTCTACCAAACTTTACATTTGGCACTATGCATTCTTGCAGGTAGCGTTCTTCAGGCTACCGCCAAACCCAGATTCGTCTGTCAGAGTGCCAGATGGTGAAGCTTGATTCATCACGCCAGAGAACGAGTTTCCACTGCTCCAGAGTCCAATGGCGGCGAGCTTTACACCACTCCAGCCGACGCTTGTCATTGTGCGGCCATGGAAACCCATCTCAGGAAGCTCCCGACGAACAGTTCTAGTGCTGATGTTGCTTCCAGGTACAGTTTGGATCTTGGTATTGAGTGTTGCAACCAAGGACCGGGCGATTTTTGCACTACGTGCTTCAGCACTCGCCGGTCCCATTCTGTGAGCTTGCGGCTGAGCCTTTTTTACTCCTAGACGTTTCCACTTCACTTCACAGCTCTTACAGTTGACTGGGGCTGCTCTAGCAGGGCCGAAATTTGACTAACTGACTTGTTGTAAAGGTGGCATCCTACGATGGTGCCACCCTGTAAGTCACTGAGCTTGTCTATGGAGATTGCATGGATGTGTGTTTGATTTTATACACCTGTCAGCAACAGGTGTGGCTGAAATAGCTGAATCCACTGTTTTGAAGGGGTATCCACATACCTCTGAATATATAGTGTTCATACAGAGACAAGGACAAACCTCCTCTTCAACATGGATGGTACAGTATTGTGTGCTTTGAGAATAACTGTAGATACTGTATAGGTCATTCCACCTCAAAAAACACAAGAAAGAGGATTTCTACACCCACCATCTCAGATTGTTTTGAAATTCTTTCTGTTTTTGGAAACCAAAGATTAGCACTCCTGCAATATTATTCAATCCAGAAAAATAACAAATATTTTTGAAAATCAGAACCGGGAACGAAAGTGATCTATACTGTTCCAGAACAGAACAGTTATTTAAAATCATGAGAACCATTCTTTTATGCTCCGGGCATTTTTTTCCAGCCCCCCAAAAGCGAGAAGGTCTATTTAAAGCCCTCACTCTGTCACTCAGAAACTTATTCCAGTGTCTGCCTGCCAGTTGGAAATCTTTACCAGTGTGTGTGCATGTGTAGGCTACCTGCTCCTCCCGCTCTGAAGCATAGATTACTGTCGCCTACTGACATTACAAACATCATTCAGAAATTAGAGAGAGAGATTTTTAATTAGAGAAGAATGGTTAACTAGTTAAGGATACTATGGTTATCACTTTTCACATTGGATTTATTAATTAAGGTAAGACGTGTTTATATTTCAATTCTGGTGCCACTCTGCACACACAAGCTTGTTAGCTAGCTAGCTAGCTAGCTCTGGTCCAACGTTAAGTCAACTCTCCGAAGTTCAAAGACATTCAAAGTTCCTTCATAGAAGCCACTCCTCCATAGGTATAATTTTGTGGTTTTAATTCAGATAATGCTTGTCATAACAAGATGCCCGGCGCTTCAAGAAAAGCCTCCTCCACCACTTTCTCTCACTCTCTCCCCACCCACACAATTTCAGTCGCATCTTGCACCCTACACTTCTGTTTGTCCAATGCATGTAAACAACTATAGCTTGCCCGCTCCATAGAAAGCTGCTCTATCTGCACTGATTGGTGGAGTCATTTAATGTCAAGCAAAATGTATTTTTTGGGGGGATCGAACCGGTTCAGAACTTTATTTGGCTGGTCGGAACAGTGGAACGGAACAAAAACATTGATGGTTCTGTTCCGAAAAAAAAACGATTGGAAAATCATTTAGGATCCCATGTTTCATGTGCTGAAATAAAAGATCCCAGAAATGTTCCATATGCACAAAAAGCGTATTTTTCTACATTTCTTTGTGCAAATCTGTTTACATCCCTGTTAGTGAGCATTTATATTTTCCAATATAATCCATCCACCCGACAGGTGTGGCATATCAAGAAACTGAATAAACAGCATGATCATTACACAAGTGCACCTTGTGCTGGGGACAATAGAAGGCCACTCTAAAATGTGCAATTTTGTCACACCACACAATGCCACATGTCTCAAGTTTTGTGGGAGTGTGCAATTGACATGCTGATTGCGTGTATGGCATCATGTGTGGGTGTGTGGTTGGCTGACGTCAACATTGTGAACAGAGTGCTCCATGGTGGCAGTGGGGTTATGGTATGGGCAGGCATAAACTACGAACAACGAACACAATTGCATTTTATCAATGGCAGTTTGAATGCACAGAGATACCGTGACGAGACCATGAGGCCCATTATTGTGCCATTTATCCACCGCCATCACCTCATGTTTCAGCATGATAAATGGTGGTCACACCAGATACTGACTGGTTTTCTGATACCGACTGGTCTTCCATGCCCCTACTGTGACCAACATATGCTTATCTGTATATGGGTTCATCAGTCCGTGGGGGACTTTTGACCATTTCTTTGGATTCCTCGTCTTACTCATTGTTAGAAAAAACCTTTGGTCCAAATCAAAAGTTAGGGAATATATTTATTGAATATTATATGAATCCTATAAATTAAAAATGCCAATTTGTGTGCAATCAATTAGCTTAATTTCTCAGAGATCCAATTATATTTCAACAAAATAATTTTGCAGGAATGCTAATCTTATCTGTTTCTAACTACAGAAACAATTTCAGAACAATCTGAGATGGTGGGTGTCATGGCCTGCTGAAATGACATGGAATGACCCGTATTCTAATGTACTGTGTTCTTTTCTATTGAATATGCTGGCTATAGGATTTCCACGCAGAGCTATTGATCAGAGTGGCCTTTCTCTGGCTTCATGCTGGTTTACCTTCAGCTACATTCTTCTCTGCTGGATTATGCTCTACAGTTATGTGTGGCCAGGTGATTATCATAGATGTTGATACCGAATGCAGTTTTGTTTTCATATGGAGCTTCCTGAAGAATGCCCATTTTGGGGCCCATTTTGTGCCCCAGGACAGCTAATGCTATTGAGCATTGATCTTTGACCTTTTCCTCCAAGGCTAATTCAACTTTGTGTGCTGCTCACAGAAAGACATCCATTCATTGGCCTCACACTCCAGCTGTGGGGCCAAATTCACAAGCACAGAGAGGGGAATAAAGGACAAGGAAAAGACAGAGAAAGAGAAAGGAGAGGTTTATGTAAATAACAGTAGTATCAGAGCTTGGTCTCAGGAAATTGAATCAGGCCACTGGTCTCTCCTGGGAGAGGCAGAGGAAGCAGCCATTTGACCTGCCAAGCGTATGTGTCTGTCTTTCTGTTTCCTGCATGTTCTAGGTTTAGAGGCTCCCAGCCTGTCTATGGCCCATAGCTGACCCCTCTATCTCTCTGGCTCTGATTAGCCCACTGTCTAATTGTAATGTGTCATGACGGTTTGTCCACAGACCAATCATCTGTTTGTATAGTTACTGTACAGTACAGGACACAACATGTGGTAAAGAGAGAGACGTAAACTGAAGTGATCAATATTTTCCTTATCTGTTACAGGCCAATAATAGAGGCTCCAGGGGTTTTAACAGCCTCTGCTGTGGTTCTGCTGTAATCAGAGTAGCATCTCTCCTTTGAGGAGCTCAGTGCAGGCGGCTGCCACAGTATCTCCCTGTATTGTACCTTGTGTAGGGCCATGAGGCCCAGTGATCCATGTCCAAGCACAAATACACACACACACACACACACACACACACAGTCATCACAGCATCACATCCATAATTACTGTACATCCTCTCAGGATCATCAATGGAATGGAGTGCTGTTCAGCTCACCCACCACACATACTGTTACATTGGAACAGGAAGTTATGTAACCCAGGGGTAAAGTACTAGCCTACTAGCCTGATCGCAGATCTCTTTGTGCTGTATAGCCAAGTCATACAGTATGGTCCTTGTTATGCCAAACATAACAGATCTGGGACCAGGCTAGTATAGTATTGCATGTAGCCTAAACATATCCTAAACTATGTTTAACCTGCACCCCTTTATCCCCATCCCTATTCTAATCCTCTGTTTTTAGCTGTGGTCAAAAGGTTTATTCTTGAAGATAACAAGGTAGCAGTAGCTTAGAATGGGAGTACAGTAGGACACGAGGCATCGTAATGACACAGTCTGAGAAGGGATTATCATCATACCAATAAACGGGCACTTTGCGGCCTTGTTTTAATCCTAATCTGTGCTGGTGCTGGGGTGTAGTGGTGCTGGGTGAGAAGGGTAAGCAGGGAGACACCTGTTTGATGTGGGCCCACACAAGACCAGGAGGCAGGCAGGGTGCAGGTAGCAGCCAGGCTCAGGAAGGGACCAGGGACCATATATACAGTATCTCAGCAGTAAGTAGATCGTCTCTGATGGCCCTGCCCTAGTTAGGAAGGAAAGGTTGCCTTTGTCGCTGCCTCAACACCAGTGGAGGCTGCTGAGGGGAGGACAGCTCATAATAATGGCTAGAATGGAGTCAATGGAATGGCATCAACCACATGGAAACCACGTGTTTGTGTTTGATACCACTACATTCCAGCTTTATTATGAGCCGTTCTCCTCTCAGCAGCCTCCACTTGCTTAACGCTAAATCAATGGAGGCTATCTTGACTAGACTGGGCCCATGGAGTTTATAATGCGCCACAGTTCACAGTCCAGAATTTTACATTTCACGGTCCCTAGGTTTCCATGCTGCAAAGGTGGGATGAGGTTTATGCTTGAAGGTGCTATCAGCCTTTCCCTGTATTGGGCTATTCACGTTTCTTCTCTTCACTTTGGAAAACATCCATTTAGGATTGGGGTAAGGAATGTGGATAAATGCCCACTCAGGCTGATATCAGTCAGGGGTCAGTGCAGTTGGTTCCTCTCAGGCCATGCGTGGGTTTGTTTTTGTTTTGACTGTTGAAACCGTCTATAGTGGAAGAGGTGCGACCTACAGAGTTCACAGGGCCTGTACTTAAAGCTGAGGCTTACTAGGAAGGAGGAGAGAGAGTCTCCCCTGTCCAATCAAAAACATTTTACCCAACTCTGTCATCAATCACCATGTTGATCTGTCGAAAGACTGGGAGCTTTCGACATTGCAGTCAACTTTAAAGGTGAGTCAAATCACCTTGCATCATAAATAACTCATCAATATTATTTGGTGATCAGTCAGTCACAATTTACCCATGATACATCACAGTTTTGATGCTCTCAGACACGTCCTGAATGTATATTGGCAAGCTTTATTTGAGCAGCCATCTTGGAACAGGTAATGTGGTAATACAGGTGGTATAATCATTTAAGCTACAACAGCAGCTTCTTGGTTTCCTAGTCTCAGTTCATCTCACAGTGAGAGGTATTTTAGTGTCATACTTTAATTGGTGATAGCAGTTCCTGTCACTTCTCCTGTGCTGGGCTCCAGATGTCTCCAGTGCTCTCATGCCGATGTGAACAATGCAGCCTCTGTCTCCCACCAGGGATAACACTGTATAGCATAGAGAATCTACGGAGATCACAGATTCCAACCTGATTCTCAGTTCTCTCTCTGCTATCAACACTCTATCTTCCATTTCTCACACTTGTTTTTGTGCTGATTTGGGTTGAAGTGTTCCTCCCTCTCCCTGCTCAGTTGGCTGGCCTAGCCTCTCTCCCCCAGGTTAGGACTGCTGAGGGAGTCTGGCCCTAAAACGCTGGGCTTTGTCAAAGCTAAGCTGCCTGGCTCTCCTGCTTAAAGGAACAAAACACTCTTTTCAGTGCCTTGGCTGCAGACACTGCATGGCTTTGTGTTTGAGTGTAACTTTGGATCGATGCTACATAAAGAGGACTGAAGGACATTGGTGAAATGACGTAAGGAGGGGAAGTGTTAAGCAAGTGAGGAGATTAGAGGAAGTGAAAAAGAGAGAAAGAGCCATTTCTCCCGCCATCTTTTTTTTCTGTAACATCTTCTTGCCTCATCCTCTCTACCATTATAGAGGAGATCGCAGCTAGAAGGTGGGTGTGTGTGTGTGCACACAACATGTGTATCCAGTGTGTAGGTCATTATCAATGACTGGGTATTGATCAGCTTCAGAGCAGGAGCAGGTGGTGAAACAGAAGCTGAGGAGGGTTTTCTTTTTTTCTTAGTGATGCCCCATAACCTTTGCTCTGTTGGTAACTACGCTCCTTATTGGTGCTGTGAGTTGCAGACAGGCTGGAGAACATGTCACAGGACAGACTAGAGCCTGTTAGTCAAGTACTATGGTTGGTGTCAACTAGAGGTCGACCGATTATGATTTTTCAACGCCGATACCGGTTATTGGAGGACCAAAAAAGCCGATATCGATTAATCGGCCGATTTAAAAAAAAATGTATTTGTAATAATGACAATTACAACAATACTGAATGAACACTTATTTTAACTTTATATAATACATCAATAAAATCAATTTAGCCTCAAATAAATAATGAAATTTGGTTGAAATAATGCAAAAACTAAGTGTTGGAGAAGAAAGTAATATGTGCCAATATCAAATATGTGCCCTGCATGTGCCATGTAAAATATGTTTGTTTGTTATGAAAACTTGAAACCGGCCCTAATTAATCAGCCATTCCGATTAATCGGTCGACCTCTAGTGTCAACTGCACATGGTCACTCAGAGAGGGCATACAGGTCAATGACTCTCTACACTCCCATGTTATCACACCCCAATACTCACTACAGAGAAACCACTGGGTTCTGATCTCAAGCCTTTGAGGAACAAGTGTCTGCCCTCCTCCAGCCTTCTCTCACTCTGTCCTCAGAGAGGAACAGAGATTACAGCTGCACTCTATTGTCGTGGTGACCCTCCCACTGTATATATTGTTTATGCTGTTTAGCAGACACTTTTTAAGTATGGGCGGTCCCAGGAATTGACCTCACTATCCTGGTATAGCAAACGCCATGCGCTACCAACTAAGCTACAGAGGACCGCTGTCTCAGTGTCTCTATTTGTAATTTTTATTTAATGTGTCCTTTATATCTGTGTATCGTGTGTATCGTGTGTGTGTGTGTGTGGTGTGTGTGTCAGGTTTTAGTGGGGAATAGGGGTCCGAGCCCACAGGCCACAGGGTGCGATTAGCAGCTGCAGAGGAGAGAGGCAGAGTAGTGGGGCATACACACACACACAGGATGCCCAGCCTGTAACTGAGTTACTGTTGCAGGCCTCTCTGGCCAGGCAGTGGAGAGTCGGCAGTAAGGGCTAACACACTCTCAGGTTTCCCAGAACCCTTGTGTAGTTCGGGGCATCGTGACTAGTGTTTGGTCACTCCTTCCAGGATGCTCCTCTACTGTGACCCTTGCATTTGTTGACACTAGTGGAATGAAAACAGTTATTTCATTTCAGCGCCTAGATTGGATGAACAGTTGAAGTCGGAAGTTTGCATACACTTAGGTTGGAGTCATTAAAACTTGTTTTTCAACTACTCCACTTGACAAACTATAGTTTTAGCAAGTTGGTTAGGACATCTACTTTGTGCATGACGCAAGTGATTCCAACAATTGTTTACAGACAGATTATTTCACTTATAATGCACTGTATCACAATTCCAGTGGGTCAGAAGTTTACGTACGCTAAGTTGACTGTGCCTTTAAACAGCTTGGAAAATTCCAGAGAATTATGTCATGGCTTTAGAAGCTCCTGATAGGCTAATTGACATTATTTAGGTCAATTGGAGGTGTACCTGTGGATGTATTTCAAGGCCTACCTTCTTCAATCCTATAGAAAATGTGTGGGTAGAACTGAAAAAGCTGGTGTGAGCAAGGAGACCTACAAACCTGACTCAGTTACACCAGCTCTGTCAGGAATGGGCCAAAATTCACCCAACTTATTGTGGGAAGCTTGTGGAAGGCTACCCAAAACGTTTGACCCAAGTTAAACAATTTAAAGGCAATGCTACCAAATACTAATTGAGTGTAAACTCCTGATCCACTGGGAATGTGATGAAAGAAATAAAAGCTGAAATAAATAATTCTCTCTACTTTTATTCTGACATTTCACATTCTTAAAATAAAGTGGTGATCCTAACTGACCTAAGACAGTGAATTTTTACTAGGATTAAATGTCAGGAATTGTGAAAAACTTAGTTTAAATGTATTTGGCTAAGGTGTATGTAAACTTCCGACTTCAACTGTATCTATTTTCTATTTACACTGTTATTTTAGGAGTATTTTTTATCTCTGCACAGGAAATACCTCTCTGGTTTTATTCTGTGGTATGAATACTTAATGTGAGTGCTTTGCCTGTTCCTCTCTACAGGCTTGTGTGTATAGGTTGTACTGTAGGTGCTGTAATGTACCTGTTGTTCCTCTCCCTCCTCAGGCTGATGCTAAGCTGGTGTGTGACGTGGTGAGTCGTATGGAGGACACCGAGCCATACTCTCCTGAGCTCCTGGGGGCTATGATCCACCTGTGGTCCGACTCCGGCATCCAGGAGTGCTTCAGCCGCGCCCGAGAATATCAGCTCAATGACTCCGCCCAATAGTGAGTACTGCTCTACCTCTACCGCCCCTTACAGGAGGCATCTACAGGAGGGCCGGGTGCTGCAGGATCAATACAACTCTCATTACTCTGTTCAAACGATGCTCCTGTTTGTGGATCACACATACATAAACATCATCCCCACACCTCTCTGATTCAGAGGGTTAAATGTGGAAGACACATTTCAGTTAAATGTTTTCAGCTGTACAACTGACTAGGTATCCCCTTTCCCATCCCAGCTAACCCAATCTGAATCATCAATGAATGCTGCATTGATTAAGTGCAAAACATCAGACATTTAAAGGCAGCTGTCTTTGTGAGTGTGGTGGTTCAGTAAGTCATCATGAGGACTAGTATGGAGAGCTCCAGCGATACACCATGACACCGGAGCAGGAGAGAGAGACAATGATTGTGGCAAGTGGCTCAGCTTCTCAAAGGAGGTGGGTAGCTTAAGCCCATAGTATCGCATTCCATTTTCTTTCAATCAACAATATGTTTATGAAACACATTTATTTCACATTTACATGAAACTCAAGACACACCATGTAGACTTTGATATGCCAATGTCTGGCATGATTATGTTATCGTACAGATTAGATTGGGTTGTTTTATCCCAGTCTGCTTTATGAAAACGTTGTATAACTCATTGAGTTGTATATGTCTGAAGGTAGCCCACATGACAGTCGTCTCTGTCTCTCTCTCTGAACGTGGATGCCCTTCATTTGTGACCCATTTATTCACAATGTGCATATTCATTAGAATGCTATTTATATGGTAGTGTATGTCTTCTCCCCCAAGGGACCAAAATAACCCATTTGAAGATTCCCAGTTAATAATACAGTGTTCATCTTATCAACTAAAACTATTAGCTGATACTGAAAGAATACCCATGAACAAGCATATCATAGCTCCCAACAAAACCATGCATGGCAGCCATTTTGTGCTACAGAGCTCACCACCCATCAACTTCACTGAAGCAGTGTTGTGTTTTACCACATCAACTTTCAACTTTACCAGAGGTACCCATCAGATAGGTTGTAACCATGTGTGGCTCACCCCCACCTCCAGCCCTACCATGCCACTGTGGTGTACCACAGGACACTTATTTATCTCTGTTCTCTCTGTTCTTCTCTTAAAGTCAAATTGATGTCAAAAGTTGCATTTTTGGGCATTTTAGCTAACCATAACCCTTTTCCTAACCTTAACCTAATTATCCTAACCTGCAACATTAATTATCTGCTATGTAAGGGAAGCAGCCGACAGCAGGATTGATGCTGAGAAGTGTTGCCAGGCAGAGCACTCAAACTGGATTATGAAGAGGAGGGATAGGAGAGGAGGGAGGAGAGTGACGGAAGAGGGGGGATGGTGTGTGGGAGGGGGAGGATGTTACTGGCAGGGAGCCAAAGTAGTGAGGGACAGATATGAGTCCCCCATACCAAAGAGAGAGCCCCCTTCCCTCTGCACTCCACCTCTACACCACTTGAACAGACCCCAGATGACCCAGCCTAATCCTAACAGCACAGAACCTCATTTCTATAGAACACCACTGGGTTGCAGAGCCACAGAGCAACTACATTTTTGTGACATACTACGTCCTTCTGTAGCTCAGTTGGTAGAGCATGGCGCTTGTAACACCAGGGTAGTGGGTTCGATTCCCGGGACCACCCATACGTAGAATGTATGCACACATGACTGTAAGTCGCTTTGGATAAAAGCGTCTGCTAAATGGCATATATTATTATTATAAAATACCAGACTTCAAATCCCCAAGACTTCCCTTGGGATTTTATTCATCATATTAGTTACTGGTGGAAAATATGGATGTTGGTTTCATGAACTCCAGTAGATATTTCAAGGGAGGTTTGGCTGGAAGACACTGGAGAGATAGTATTTCATTGAAGAGCACACTGATATCCAGTTGGATAGAAAATGTCAATTGTGTCATGGCAGAGGAATAAACACACTTTCTGCTGCTTACTCCTCATTGGATTGTGCCCTTTCTGTTCCAAAGTAAACAGAGATTCACACTTAATTTCATAGAGCACTTGTTGTAGCTGGTACTGAGACTATGACACTGTATGAGACTAGACTGCAACAGACCACTCACAGTCCTTTATGGAAATCCCTCTCTTACAGCCGGCTGAAATTTGCATTGGCAGCTCCTATTTGAGGTTAAACAATACATCCCAATGGGGGAGAAAGGTAAGGCAAATACAGATAAGAGCAATGGTCAACTGGGTGAGGAAAACAGAAAAGGAGAGAACATATCAGTGATGGACAGAAAGGAGAGATACAGAGAGGTTGGAGAGGAAAGTGTGCTACCTTGGAATAATGAAACAGTCAATTCAAGGAAGCACAGGAGGCTGTAACCTATATTCTCATCATGTTTATTGGATTTGGGGTTACAAGTTGAACTTCCAGAGGGGAAATTAGCTTTTTGTTTGTGCTGGTTCATATATTGTGTAAATAATATTGCTGTGTGAATATGATGTGGATGTAGGGCTGGGCGGTATACTGTATTTTAAGATATACCGGTATTGATGCACGGAACGGTTTGGGTTTTTACTTTACCTTCTATACCGGTATTTGAATGTTTAGTTTGTTAAATGTGATACACCATGTGTAACGTCCATTTTTATAGTTTACTTTGCTACTTGGGTCATCTCTCTCCGCTCTCAATTGAATTTAAGGGGCATTATTGACATGGGAAACATACACTACAGTTCAAAGGTTTGGGGTCACTTAGAAGTCCTTCTTTTTGAAAGGTCTTTTTTTTGTACATTAAAATAAATAAAAAATGATCAGAAATACAGTGTAGGCATTGTTAATGATGTAAATTACTATTGTAGCTGGATTTTTTTATGGAATATCTACATAGGTGTACAGAGGCCCATTATCAGCAACCATCACTCCTGTGTTCCAATGCCACGTTGTGTAAAAGGCTAATTTTAAAAGGCTAATTGATCATTAGAAACCCTTTTGCAATTATGTTAGCACAGCTGAGAACTGTTGTCCTGATTAAAGAGGCAATACAACTGGCCTTCTTTAGACTAGTTTAGTATCTGGAGCATCAGTCCTGTGGCAGACTGCAATAGCATCGAATAGTCCCCGCGATTATGCAACTGTTCAGGGAAGTCAGGAACCAATACACGCAGTCAACTTTTTCAAGCAGAAATTTGCATCCTGTAGCTCTAACTCCAAAAAGTTCTGGGACACTGTAAAGTCCATGGAGAACAAGAGCACCTCCTAACAGCTGCCCACTGCACTGAGGCTAGGTAACATGGTCACCACCGATAAATCATTGATAATCGAAAACTTCAACAAGCATTTCTCAACGGCTGGCCATGCCTTCCTCCTGGCTACTCCAACCTCGGCCAACAGCTCCGCCCCCCCCCGCAGCTACTCGCCCAAGCCTCCCCAGCTTCTCCTTTACCCAAATCCAGATAGCAGATGTTCTGAAAGAGCTGCAAAACCTGGACCCATACAAATCAGCTGGGCTTGACAATCTGGACCCTCTATTTCTGAAACTTTCCGCCGCCATTGTCCCAACCCCTATTACCAGCCTGGGTGACACTCTAGACCCAAACTGTTACAGACCTATATCCATCCTGCCCTGCCTATCTAAGGTCTTCGAAAGCCAAGTCAACAAACAGATCACTGACCATTTCGAATCCAACCGTACCTTCTCCGCTGTGCAATCCGGTTTCCGAGCCGGTCACGGGTGCACCTCAGCCACGCTCAAGGTACTAAATGATATCATAACCGCCATCGATAAAAGACAGTACTGTGCAGCTGTCTTCATCGACCTGGCCAAGGCTTTCGACTCTGTCAATCAACTTATTCTTATCGGCAGACACAGTAGTCTCGGTTTTTCTAATGACTGCCTTGCCTGGTTCACCAACTACTTTGCAGACAGAGTTCAGTGTGTCAAATTGGAGGGCATGTTGTCCGGTCCTCTGGCAGTCTCTATGGGGGTACCACAGGGTTCAATTCTCGGGCCGACTCTTTTCTCTGTATATATCAATGATGTTGCTCTTGCTGTGGGCGATTCCCTGATCCACCTCTATGCAGACGACACCATCCTGTATATTTCTGGCCCTTCCTTGGACACTGTGCTATCTAACCTCCAAACGAGCTTCAATGCCATACAACACTCCTTCCGTGGCCTCCAACTGCTCTTAAACGCTGGTAAAAACCAAATGCATGCTTTTCAACCGTTCGCTGCCTGCACCCGCACGCCCGACTAGCATCACCACCCTGGATGGTTCCGACCTAGAATATGTGGACATCTATAAGTACCTAGTTGTCTGGCTAGACTGCAAACTCTCCTTCCAGACTCATATCAAACATCTCCAATCCAAAATCAAATCTAGAGTCGGCTTTCTATTTCGCAACAAAGCCTCCTTCACTCACACCGCCAAACTTACCCTAGTAAAACTGACTATCCCACCGATCCTCGATTTCGGCGATGTCATCTACAAAATAGCTTCCAATACTCTACTCAGCAAACTGGATGCAGTTTATCACAGTGCCATCCGTTTTGTTACTAAAGCACCTTATACCACCCACCACTGCGACCTGTATGCTCTAGTCGGCTGGCCCTCGCTACATGTTCGTCGCCAGACCCACTGGCTCCAGGTCATCTACAAGTCTATGCTAGGTAAAGCTCCGCCTTATCTCAGTTCACTGGTCACGATGGCAACACCCACCCGTAGCACGCGCTCCAGCAGGTGTATCTCACTGATCATCCCTAAAGCCAAAACCTAATTTGGCCGCCTTTCCTTCCAGTTCTCTGTTGCCTGCGACTGGAACGAATTGCAAAAATCTCTGAAGTTGGAGACTTTTATCTCCCTCAACAACTTTAAACATCTGCTATCTGAGCAGCTAACCGATCGCTGCAGCTGTACATAGTCCATCGGTATATAGCCCACCCAATTTACCTACCTCATCCTCATACTGTTTTTATTTTATTTACTTTTCTGCTTTTGCACACCAGCATCTCTTCCTGCACATGTTCATCTGATCATTTATCACTCCAGTGTTAATCTGCTAAATTGTAATTATTCACTCCTATGGCCTATTTATTGCCTACCTCCTCATGCCTTTTGCACACAATGTATATAGATAATTTTTTCCCTACTATGTTATTTTTGACTTGTTTATTGTTTATCGTTTACTCCATGTGTAACTCTGTGTTGTTGTCTGTTCACACTGCTATGCTTTATCTTGGCCAGGTCGCAGTTGCAAATGAGAACTTGTTCTCAACTAACCTACCTGGTTAAATAAAGGTGAAATAAAAAATAAATACAAAATCAGCATTTGTGGGTTCGATTACATGCTCCAAATGGCCAGAAACAAATAACTTATTTCTGAAACTTTTCAGTCTATTCTTGTTCTGAGAAATGAAAGCTATCCCACATGAGAAATTGCCAAGAAACTGAAGATCTCATACAACGCTGTGTACTACTCCCTTCACAGAACAGCGCAAACTGGCCCTAACCATAATAGAAAGAGGAGTGGGAGGCCCCGGTGCACAACTGAGCAAGAGGACAAGTACATTAGAGTGTCTAGCTTGAGAAACAGACACCTCAGATGTCCTCAACCTGCAGTTTCATTAAATAGTACCAGTTTCAACGTCAACAGTGAAGAGGCAACTCCGGGATGCTGGCCTTCTAGGCAGAGTTCCTCTGTCCAGTGTCTGTGTTATTTTGCTAATCTTAATATTTTATTTTTATTTGCAACTCTGCCTAGAAGGCCAGCATCCCGGAGTCGCCTCTTCACTGTTGACGTTGAGACTGGTGTTTTGTGGGTACTATTTAATGACGCTGCCAGTTGAGGACTTGCTGTCCCCAGTCCACCTGACCGTGCTTCTGCTCCAGTTTCAACTGTTCTGCCTTATTATTATTGGACCATGCTGGTCATTTATGAACATTTGAATATCTTGGCCATGTTCTGTTATAATCTCCACCCGGCACAGCCAGAAGAGGACTGGCCACCCCACATAGCCTGGTTCCTCTCTAGGTTTCTTCCTAGGTTTTGGCCTTTCTAGGGAGTTTCTAGCCACCGTGCTTCTACACCTGCATTGCTTGCTGTTTGGGGTTTTAGGCTGGGTTTCTGTACAGCACTTTGAGATATCAGCTGATGTACGAAGGGCTATATAAATACATTTCATTTGATTTGATTTGTGAAGCATCTGTTTCTCAAATAATTATCGGGGGATATGTGTCAACAGCAACCTTGGGAAAATCCTCTGCATTATCATTAACAGTAGACTCGTACATTTCCTCAGCCAAAACAATGTACTGAGCAAATGTCAAATTGGCTTTTTAGCAAATTACCGTACGACAGACCATGTATTCACCCTGCACAACCTAATTGACAAAGAAACAAACCAAAATAAAGGCAAAGTCTTCTCATACTGTATTGATTTCAAAAAAGCTTTCGATTCAATTTGGCTTGAGGGTCTGCTATACAAATTTCTTTCCACAGGGCCGGGAGGTGAAACAGGGATGCAGCTTAAGCCCCACCCTCTTCAAAATATCAACGAATTGGTGATGGCACTAGAACAGTCTGCAGCACCCGGTCTCACCCAAATAGAATCTAAAGTCAAATGTCTACTGATGATCTGGTGCTTCTGTCCCCAACCAAGGAGGAGCTACATCAGCACCTAGACCTTCTATACAGATTCTGTCAGACCTGGAACCTGACAGTAAATCTCAGAAAGACAAAAATAATAGTGTTCCAAAAAAGGTCCAGTTGCCAGGATCACGAAAACAAATTCCATCTAGACACCGTTGCCCTATAGCACACAAAAAACTATACATACCTCGGCCTAAACATCAGCGCCACAGGTGACTTCCACAAAGCTGTGAGCCATCTGAGAGACAAGGCAAGATTCGCCTTCTATGCCATCAAAAGGAACGTAACATTCAACATACCAACTAGGTCAAATTTGTCTCCACTTTTGTGGAT
Organism: Oncorhynchus keta; assembly: GCF_023373465.1. Taxonomy (NCBI): domain Eukaryota; kingdom Metazoa; phylum Chordata; class Actinopteri; order Salmoniformes; family Salmonidae; genus Oncorhynchus; species Oncorhynchus keta. The sequence continues at coordinate 28,282,751 of NC_068442.1, forward strand.
TGGGGTGATCAGTCCTTGGTTCCAAATATTGGGGAAGATGCAAGAGTTGAGGATGATGTTAAAGAGTTTAAGTATAGCCAATTGGAATTTGTGTGCTGTATATTTTACCATTTAATTTAGGATACCATCAACCTCACAGACCTTTATGGGTTGGAGGGTTTGTATTTTGTCTTGTAGTTCATTCAATGTAATTTGAGAATCCAGTGTGTTCTGGTAGTATTTAATAGTTGATTCTAAGATTTGTATTTGATCATGTACAGTGGGGCAAAAAAAGTATTTAGTCAGCCACCAATTGTGCAAGTTCTCCCACTTAAAAAGATGAGAGGCCTGTAATTTTCATCATAGGTAGTACACTTCAACTATGAAATACAAAATGAGAGAAAAAATCCAGAAAATCACATTGTAGGATTTTTTATGAATTTATTTACAAATTATGGTGGAAAATAAGTATTTGGTCACCAACGAACAAGCAAGATTTCTGGCTCTCACAGACCTGTAACTTCTTCTTTAACATTTTACATTTACATTACATTTAAGTCATTTAGCAGACGCTCTTATCCAGAGCGACTTACAAATTGGTGCATTCACCTTATGACATCCAGTAGAACAGTCACTTTACAATAGTGCATCTAAATCTTAAAGGGGGGTGAGAAGGATTACTTATCCTATCCTAGGTATTCCTTAAAGAGGTGGGGTTTCAGGTGTCTCCGGAAGGTGGTGATTGACTCCGCTGTCCTGGCGTCGTGAGGGAGTTTGTTACACCATTGGGGGGCCAGAGCAGCGAACAGTTTTGACTGGGCTGAGCGGGAACTGTACTTCCTCAGTGGTAGGGAGGCGAGCAGGCCAGAGGCCTTTAAGAGGCTCCTCTGTCCTCCACTCATTACCTGTATTAACCTCTTGCTCCTACCTGACACGCAGGCATCCCATCTAGACATCTGGAAATGCAAATGCACTACGCTAAATGCTTATAGCACTCGTTAAAATTCAAACGTTCATTAAAATACACATGCAGGGTATTGAATTAAAGCTACACTCGTTGTGAATCCAGGCAACAAGTGAGATTTTTAAAATGCTTTTCGGCGAAAGCATGAGAAGCTATTATCTGATAGCATGTAACACCCCAAAAGACCCGCAGGGGACGTAAACAAAATAATTAGCATAGTCGGCGCTACACAAAACTCAAAATAAAATATAAAACCTTCATTACCTTTGACCATCTTCTTTGTTGGCACTCCTAGATGTCCCATAGACACTATTGGGTCTTTTTTTCGATTAAATCGGTCCATATATAGCCTAGATATCGATCTATGAAGACTGTGTGATCAACGAAAAAAAATTGCGCTTTTATAACGTAACGTCATTTTTTAAAATGAAAAAAGTCGACGATAAACTTTCACAAAACACTTCGAAATACTTTTGTAATGCAACTTTAGGTATTAGTAAACGTTAATAAGCGATCAAATTGATCACGAGGCGATGTATATTCTATAGCTGTAAGTCTGGAAATAATGTCCGGGTAAATCTCAACCAAAATATCCGGTCGGAGACCTGAAGAAATGCGCTGTCTCTTGTTCGTTTGACCAAGAAACAAATCGTAGGCAAATGACAAGACTGTTGACATCGTTTGGAAGCTGTAGGTATTGCAACCTCGGCCCCATTTAATGCGGTTCACCTTTATCAATCGGTTGAAGTGGCGCATGGATATATTTTTCAATTTTCAGTGATCAGATTTTCCTGCACTTTTCGATGAAACTCACGTTCTGTTATAGTCACAGCCGTGATTTAACCAGTTTTATAAACGTCGGAGTGTTTTGTATCCACACATACTAATCATATGCGCGATTTTTAACAGAATGTTCAAAAAAGTGGGGGTACGAGTAACAGGTTAATGGCACCTGTTTGAACTTGTTATCAATATAAAAGACACCTGTCCACAACCTCAAACAGGCACACTCCAAACTCCACTATGGGCAAGACCAAAGAGATGTCAAAGGACACCAGAAACAAAATTGTAGACCTGCACCAGGCTGGGAAGACTGAATCTGCAATAGGTAAGCAGCTTGGTTTGAAGAAATCAACTGTGGGAGCAATTATTAGGAAATGGAAGACATACAAGACCACTGATAATCTCCCTCGATCTGGGGCTCCACGCAAGATCTCACCCCGTGGGGTCAAAATGATCACAAGAACGGTGAGCAAAAATCCCAGAACCACACGGGGGGACCTAGTGAATGACCTGCAGAGAGCTGGGACAAAAGTAACAAAGCCTACCATCAGTAACACACTACGCCGCCAGGGACTCAAATCCTGAAGTGCCAGACGTGTCCCCCTGCTTAAGCCAGTACATGTCCAGGCCCGTCTGAAGTTTGCTAGAGAGCATGTGGATGATCCAGAAGAAGATTGGGAGAATGTCATATGGTCAGATGAAACCAAAATATAACTTTTTGGTAAAAACTCAACTCGTCGTCTTTGGAGGACAAAGAATGATGAGTTGCATCCAAAGAACACCATACCTACTGTGAAGCATGGGGATGGAAACATCATGCTTTGGGGCTGTTTTTGTGCAAAGGGACCAGGACGACTGATCCGTGTAAAGGAAAGAATGAATGGGGCCATGTATCGTGAGATTTTGAGTGAAAACCTCCTTCCATCAGCAAGGGCATTGAAGATTAAACGTGGCTGGGTCTTTCAGCATGACAATGATCCCAAACACACCGCCCAGGCAACGAAGGAGTGGCTTCGTAAGAAGCATTTCAAGGTCCTGGAGTGGCCTAGCCAGTCTCCAGATCTCAACCCCATAGAAAATCTTTGGAGGGAGTTGAAAGTCCGTGTTGCCCAGCAACAGCCCCAAAACATCACTGCTCTAGAGAAGATCTGCATGGAAGAATGGGCCAAAATACCAGCAACAGTGTGTGAAAACCTTGTGAAGACTTGTCATTGCCAACAAAGGGTATATAACAAAGTATTGAGATAAACTTTTGTTATTGACCCAATACTTATTTTCAATTTATTTTCTCATTTTGTCTGTCATAGTTGAAGTGTACCTATGATGAAAATTACAGGCCTCTCTTATCTTTTTAAGTGGGAGAACTTACACAATTGGCACAATTGGCTGACTAAATACTTTTTTGCCCCACTGTATATGTTTTTACTATTTGTTCTTTGTTATTGAGCCAAAAAGATTAGATAAGTGGTTTATCCATACATCTCCGTTTTTGATAACTATTTGTGTTGTTGTTTGTTTCGAGTTTTGCAATTTGACCAGAAGTGAATTGATTTCTCACGTGCTGTTCATCTTTTTCCGTAATGTATTTCTGTATTGTTTTAGTGATTCACCATAGTGAAGGTGTAGGCTCAGGTTTTCTGGGTCTCTATGTTTTTGGTAGGATAGGTTTCTCAATTTCTTAGGTTTATGCATTCTTCATCAAACCATTTGTCAGTGTTGTTCATTTTCATAGGTTGTCTGCTTGAGTTTCTTGATTTGATAGGTAAGCTGAGAGGTCAAATACTGTTTAGGTTTTCTACTGCCAAGTTTACACCTTCACTATTACAGTGAAACCTTTTGTCTGGGAAATTGTCTAGAAGGAATTTAATTTGTTGTTGCCTAATTGTTTCTTGGTAGATTTCCACCCTATTTTCCTTCCATCTATCACATTTTTTAATTCAGTTCCTTTGGCTTTGATCCCTCGTAATTGAGCGTGGCTCTGTTCAAGTAGAGTGTGTTTTTGCTGTAATCTTATAGGGGTGTTAGTGGACTGACTGTGAACGCTCTAAGAGACTCTGGGTTGAGGTCAGTGATAAATTAGTCTACAGTACTACTGCCAAGAGATGCGCTATAGGTGTACCTATCATAAGTTTCGAGTCCCCTCGAAACCTACCATTGACTATGTACATACCCAGCGTCTGACAGATCTGCAGAAGTTGTGACCCGTTTTTGTTGGTTATGTTGTCGTAGTTCTGTCTAGAGGGGCGGGAGGGAATGCTCTCACCTCCAGGTAGGTGTTTGCCCCACTGTGTGCTGAGGGTGTTGGGTTCTTGTCCAGTTCTGGCATTTAGTTCGCCACAGACTACATGTCCCCCTAGCTTGGACATTTTTGCTCTCCCCCTCTAGGAGGGAGAAGCTGTCATTGTTAAAGTATGGGGATTCTATTGGGGGGATATAGGTAGCATACATGAGGACATTGTTCTCTGTTGAGAAATCATTTCCTTAATCATTTCTAGCCAGATGTAAAATGTTACTAATCTCTCTCCATGCCACATGACACAGACCTAGCCCCCCCAACAATGCTGTTTTTACTTTGCTTCTTAATATAAATGGACTATTTGTTTGTTTCTTCGCAACATCTGCAAACAGCTAGTTTGTCTTTTCTTAGCAAGTTTGGCCTACATCCTGTTAGCCCCTAATGCTATTCGCTAGCTAGCTAATAAATGTCAGAGCAAATGTAATTAGCTATACAGCCTGATGATACCAGTGATGTTGTAGGCTTAAATCAGCATGTTGTTTGTGCAACAGTATCCTCTAAATCAAAGAGGAATACACAAAGCAAGAATATGTTAGCTACATGAAGTAGCTAAGAGTAAACATTCAATGTAGCCAAAGATTATAGGATCCCCTAGGAAACACTTATCAACACTTTGGTTCCTACTTTGTCACAATAACTCCTCCCTGGCATTTTAATTTGTTGTCATGTCAAACAATACTGTATTCAAAGTGCTCACTATTATATTCTAACTATAGAATTAAAATAATCATTATATTTCCATGATTCCAACAGTTCACCCAAGTGTTTTGCTCTAAATCGCAAGTCAAATCAAATCAAATTTTATTTGTCACATACACATGGTTAGCAGATGTTAATGCGAGTGTAGCAAAATGCTTGTGCTTCTAGGTCCGACAATGCAGTAATAACCAACGAGTAATCTAGCTAACAATTCCAAAACTACTACCTTATACACACAAGTGTAAAGGGATAAAGAATATGTACATAAAGATATATGAATGAGTGATGGTACAGAGCGGCATAGGCAAGATGCAGTAGATGGTATCGAGTACAGTATATACATATGAGATGAGTATGTAAACAAAGTGGCATAGTTTAAAGTGGCTAGTGATACATGTATTACATAAATATGCAGTAGATGATATAGAATACAGTATATACGTATGCATATGAGATAAATAATGTAGGGTATGTAAACATTATATTAAGTAGCATTGTTTAAAGTGGCTAGTGATATATTTTACATCAATTCCCATCAATTCCCATTATTAAAGTGGCTGGAGTTGAGTCAGTGTGTTGGCAGCAGCCACTCAATGTTAGTGGTGGCTGTTTAACAGTCTGATGGCCTTGAGATAGAAGCTGTTTTTCAGTCTCTCGGTCCCAGCTTTGATGCACCTGTACTGACCTCGCCTTCTGGATGATAGCGGGGTGAACAGGCAGTGGCTCGGGTGGTTGTTGTCCTTGATGATCTTTGTGGCCTTCCTGTGACATCGGGTGGTGTAGGTGTCCTGGAGGGCAGGTAGTTTGCCCCCGGTGATGTGGTGTGCAGACCTCACTACCCTCTGGAGAGCCTTACGAATTACTTCAGCCTCCTGAGGTTGAAGAGGCGCTGCTGCGCCTTCTTCATGATGCTGTCTGTGTGGGTGGACCAATTCAGTTTGTCTGTGATGTGTACGCAGACGAACTTAAAACTTACTACCCTCTCCACTACTGTTCCATCGCTGTGTATAAGGGGGTGTTCCCTCGGCTGTTTCCTGAAGTCCACAATCATCTCCTTAGTTTTGTTGACATTGAGTGTGAGGTTATTTTCCTGTCACCACACTCCGAGGGCCCTCACATCCTCCCTGTAAGCGTCGTTGTTGGTAATCAAGCCTACCACTGTTGTGTCGTTCGCAAACTTGATGATTGAGTTGGAGGCGTGCATGGCCACGCAGTTCAGAACGCACCCTTGTGGGGCCCCAGTGTTGAGGATCAGCGGGGTGGAGATGTTGTTACCTACCCTCACCACCTGGGGGCGGCCCGTCAGGAAGTCCAGTACCCAGTTGCACAGGGCGGGGTCGAGACCCAGGGTCTCAAGCTTGATGACGAGTTTGGAGGGTACTATGGTGTTAAATGCTGAGCTGTAGTCGATGAACAGCATTCTCACATAGGTATTCCTCTTGTCCAGATGTGTTAGGGCAGTGTGCAGTGTGGTTGAGATTGCATCGTCTGTGGACCTATTTGGGCGGTAAGCAAATTGGAGTGGGTCTAGGGTGTCAGGTAGGGTGGAGGTGATATGGTCCTTGACTAGTCTCTCAAAGCACTTCATGATGGCGGTAGTCGTTTAGCTCAGTTACCTTAGCTTTCTTGGGAACAGGAACAATGGTGGCCCTCTTGAAGCATGTGGGAACAGCAGACTGGGATAGGGATCGATTGAATATGTCCGTTAACACACCGGCCAGCTGGTCTGCGCATGCTCTGAGGGCGCGGCTGGGGATGCCGTCTGGGATGCCGTCAGTGAAGGAGAGTCTGCATGTTTTGGTAGTGGGCCATGTCAGTGGCACTGTATTGTCCTCAAAGCGGGCAAAAAAGTTATTTAGTCTGCCTGGGAGCAAGGCATCCTGGTCCGTGACTGGGCTGGTTTTCTTTTTGTAATCCGTGATTGACTGTAGACCCTGCCACATACCTCTTGTGTCTGAGCCGTTGAATTGCGATTCTACTTTGTCTCTATACTGACGCTTAGTTTGTTTGATTGCCTTGCGGAGGGAATAGCTACACTGTTTGTATTCGGTCATGTTTCCGGTCACCTTGCCCTGATTAAAAGCAGTGGTTCGCGCTTTCAGTTTCACGCGAATGCTGCCATCAATCCACGGTTTCTGGTTTGGGAATGTTTTAATCGTTGCTATGGGAATGACATCTTCAATGAAACATATCCCAGTCCACTTGATGGAAGCAGTCTTGGAGCGTGGAATCAGATTGGTCGGACGAGCGTTGGACAGACCTCAGCGTGGGAGCTTCTTGTTTTAGCTTCTGTCTGTAGGCAGGGAGCAACAAAATGGAGTCGTGGTCAGCTTTTCCGAAAGGAGGGCGGGGGAGGGCCTTATATGCATCGCAGAAGTTAGAATAGCAATGATCCAAGGTTTTTCCAGCCCTGGTTGCGCAATCGATATGCTGATACAATTTAGGGAGTCTTGTTCTCAGATTAGCCTTGTTAAAATCCCCAGCTACAATGAATGCAGCCTCAGGATATATGGATTCCAGTTTGCAAAGAGTCAAATAAAGTTCGTTCAGAGCCATCAATGTGTCTGCTTGGGGGGGAATATATACGGCTGTGATTATAATCGAAGATAATTCCCTTGGTAGATAATGCGGTCGACATTTGATTGTGAGGAATTCTAAATCAGGTGAACAGAAGGACTTGAGTTCCTGTATGTTGTTGTGACCACACCACGTCTCGTTAACCATAAAGCATACGCCCCCGCCCCTCTTCTTACCAGAAAGATGTTTGTTTCTGTCGGCGCGATGCGTGGAGAAACCAGCTGGCTGCACCGACTCCGATAACGTCTCTCGAGTGAGCCATGTTTCCGTGAAGCAAAGAACGTTACAGTCCCTGATGTCCCTCTGGAATGCTACCCTTGCTCGGATTTCATCAACCTTGTTGTCAAGAGACTGGACATTGGCGAGTAGTATACTAGGGAGTGGCGCGCGATGTGCCTGTCTCCGGAGCCTGACCAGAAGACCACTTCGTTTGCCTCTTTTACGAGGTCGTTGTTTTGGGTCGCAGGCTGGGATCCATTCCGTTGTCCTGGGTGGAAGGCAGAACACAGGATCCGCTCTGGGAAAGTCATATTCTTGGTCGTACTGATGGTGAGTTGACGCTGCTCTTATATTCAGTAGTTCTTCTCGACTGTATGTAATGAAACCGAAGATGACCTGGGGTACCAATGTAAGAAATAACACGTGAAAAAAAAAAAATGCATAATTTCCTAGGAACGCGAAGCGAGGCGGCCATCTGTCGGCGCCGGAAGTAACATTTGGTTAAAAATAAGGCCTAGATTGTTTGCAGATATAGTGCAACCCCACGTGGCAGAGTGGAAATTATCTCAAATGAGTGCAGGAATTGAAAATGCTGAAATATTTGTGGGGTTGAATAGAACACTATAACAATCAGAATGGAGAAAGACCCATTGAAATCACTTTGAATGTATGTGTTGACACCCTAGGGTCACACACTACTCATGAAGTACATTTAGAACTTTTATTATTAAAAAACCTAAAATACCGTCAAATACAGTGATGTGATATTTTGACCATATCATTCCTCTATCTCCCTGACCTCGGGCCTCTTCCTATTTTTCTCTCTGCGTCATTCTCTCTGCCCCCCTCCCTATGTCATGGACAGACAGGCAGACAGTGTGGACACAGCCCAGGTATTTAGGCACTACTGTTAATGAGCTGCATTAGTGCTTGGCACCCTGCCACCCGAACTGAGAGCTTGGCAACGGATGCAGCACATCTACCGCTGGACATCGACTTGTTAATCATTTATCACTCATTTATCACTCATTTATCACTCATTTCACATGTACATACATTCAAAACCATTCAGCAACATGCTGCACTGTGGTTCCATGCAGCTTATGGTTGCGTTATATGCAGTGTAAATGCCCCCCTCAGTTGGTTGTGTCACCAGGCTGTGGCCAGGTTGGAATGTTCACACACTGCTGCTGAATACTGCAGCTGCCAAGCGAAACCCCACGGCTCTCAACTGGACTCAGATCAGTGAATGACACCATTACACATAAACACAGATGGCGGGAGAGAATATGTTTCTATTTGAGTGAGTGAGTGAGTGAGTGAGTGAGTGAGTGAGTGAGTGAGTGAGTGAGTGAGCGAGAGAAACAACGTGAGGCACTCTGTGAATTGTTATTGTTTTGTTATTATCCCTATGTGATTAGAAAATGAAAATAGAATATGTTTGTAAAAAATGTGTCTCCGTGTGTGTGCGTGCATTTGTGTGAGAAACATCATGAGGTACTTCCTGTAATGTTTTGTTGACCCCTAGCAAGATGGATGTCATCATTGTCTATTTTCCCTCTCTTGATTGTTACCTCTCCTGCATGTGGAGCAGCAGGTTTGCACCCAGTCCTAAGCAATCCCAGCTACTCTAGCTGATGTGGGCCCATAGCTCAAATGTAGCATAGTCTTCGACATTTCCTATCCAAAATGTCCACGATGGCCCTCGTAACTGTAGTGCACTGCTCCAGCTCTTCAGATTCCAATGCCAGGTTGTCATTAGGCTATAAGCTTTTTGTCAGTCCCTCATCCAGGCTCAGGGGAGCAGGGCAGACTACTCCTTCTCCAATCGATGATTTAAGTAAATTAATTAAATTCTGTGGTGAATGAAACCATTGTGCACTTGTGGCCCCAGAAGAAGAGTCCAATGCATTTATCCTAACTGGCATCTCTCTCCCCAGCTACCTAGACAGTTTAGACCGGATCGGTGCTCCTGATTACCAGCCCACAGAGCAGGACATTCTCAGAACCCGAGTCAAGACCACTGGCATCGTAGAAACTCACTTTGTCTTCAAGAACCTGCACTTCAGGTGAGACACTAGCTCAGTGCTCCTCTTCCTTCTCAAATATTCTTCTGCAGGTTTCCCCAACTGGTGGCCCATGGGGGATTTTATTTGGCCACCCATGTTTTCTTAGCAAAGAAAAAAATATATACACTACCGTTCAAAAGTTTGGGTCACTTAGAAATGTCTTCTTTTTTTTTTTTTAAGAAAAACATTTTTTTTGTCCATTAAAATAACATAAAATTGAAAAGAAATACAGTGTAGACATGGTTTATGTTGTAAATCACTATTGTAGCTAGAAATGACAGATTTTTTAACACAATCATGTTACTATAAAAAAAAATGTCAGAGAGCTTGTATTTTTCCTCTGTTCCTCACAGTGGCCTGCCTGGCTGCCTACTAAGTGCTAGCACAAAGCAGCTCTTTGTTTATCTCCTTCACCTCACTTAGTCAGCTGATTGAGAACATAAAAGACAGGATGAAAATAAAGTGTTAATATAATATGTTTAAATCATTGGTGTGCAGAGAGAGGCTGCAGAGCTGTCGGGTTGTAGTGTTCCATTCATTCCTGATCCTAAGACTGTCTCTCTGACAGGCTTTTTACTAACGCTAACATAATGTTCCGGTACTGAAGAAAGACTGTTTTAGTTTAGTGGTCCAGGACTTTTTCCAGTTACCCCAGCAGCTCGAGGTTGTCCTGACCTTAAATACTGTATATACAGCTATGTGTTTGGGTAAAATTAAAATTGAGTTTTATTCCTTAAACTACTGACAACATTTCTCCCAAATTCCAAATAACAATATTGTCTTTTAGAGCATTTATTTGCAGAAAATGACAACTGGTCATATATAACTAAAAATATGTAGTGTTGTATACCTCGAATAATGCAAAGAAAATAAGTGCAAACACTTTGAAACCCCAAGTTTCTTCAGATGTAGGGAGGGGCTCAAAATTGGGCTCCCAAGTGGTGCAGCGGTCTAAGGCACTGCATCTCAATGCAAGAGATGTCACTGCAGTCCCTGGTTTGAATCAGGGCTGTATCACATCTGGCCACGATTGGGAGTCCCATAGGGCGGTGCCCAATGTTGCCCGGGTTTGGCTAGGGCAGGCCTAGTATTGTAAATAAAAATGTGTTTTTCTGTGAGCGTGTAACGTATGGTGTGTGTGTTCTGTAGGCTCTTTGATGTGGGAGGACAAAGGTCGGAGAGGAAGAAATGGATCCACTGCTTTGAGGACGTGACAGCCATTATCTTCTGTGTGGCACTGAGTGGGTATGACCAGGTCCTGCATGAAGATGAGACCACGGTAAGTCACACACACACACGCAAACAACCCATTAATTAATTGTGTCCATATCTCCGTACAGCACTCGGTAGTGCAGCATATTAGTGATATATGTTTCCTTCGTTGAAGACATCAACATAATGAACAGCAGGAGCTTTGTACTGTACACATCCCTGGTTTCCTGCTACTCATGTTGAGGTTAGGGTTCACAATTACCATGCCTTTTATCCGTGGATCCTCCTTCCTGAACTGTAAACAGGTTTAGCTAGCTATGCTACGAAACACATTGAAAATGTACAGTAGCTTTTAATGATATGACCATTTACATGTAAGTATAGATTCATTTTGAATTTACATTTTTTGATACGTAAAATATGTGAGGTGCTGTCCATAACATAACATTATAAATTAGACCACACAGTTAGGCTACTTTATTTCTCTCCATGCAAACACAGCAGTCACACTTCCCATCTGGTTCCACCCAGTCCTTTACCATAACCTCTAGTTGTATCAGCTGGTGTTTGTGCTAGGGTTGGCATAACCGTATAACCTTGTAACAGAAGGTTATGGTGTAGACCGTCATGAAAATAAAATAAACCGTCATAACTGTAAAAAACATTTTTGCTGTGTGTGTATGGAACAAAGGACTGACTGAAGACTGGAGGGCCGGGCATTCCTGCGTTTGAGTACGTCTCTGTCGTAACATGGACTCTTTTCAAGATGATGAAATTGTTCCTCCTTGCTGAAACAAGAAAATGAGTCTTGGGTTGCCTAGGCAACTCCCCCTGGAATGAAGCAGCAACATCACAAATAGAAATAGAATGACTAGAACAGGCTTGGAACTTCTAACCCTGGCAATTTGACTGAGTAGGGTCTATCTGCGGTCGGACTGCCGTGTCAAATCAGAGGACCTGTTGTCCGGACCTCTGGCAGTCTCTATGGGACTACCACAGGGTACAATTCTCGGGCAGGCTCGATGTTGCTCTTGCTGCTGGTGATTCTCTGATCCACCTCTATGCAGACGACACCATTATGTATACTTCTGGCCCTTCTCTGGACACTGTTAACTAACCTCCAGACCAGTTTCAATGCCATACAACTCTCCTTCCGTGGCCTCCAACTGCTCTTAAATGCAAGTAAAACTAAATACATGCTTTTCAACCAATTGCTGCCCGCCCGTCCAGCATCACTACTCTGGATGGTTCTGACTTAGAATATGTGGACAACTACAAATACCAAGGTGTCTGGTTAGACTGTAAACTCTCCTTCCAGACTCATATTAAACATCTCCAATCCAAAATTAAGTCTAGAATCGGCATCCTATTTCGCAACAAAGCATCCTTTACTCATGCTGCCAAACATACTCTCGTAAAACTGACTATCCTACCGATCCTTGACTTCGGCGATGTCATTTACAAAATTGCCTCCAACACTCTACTCAGCAAATTGGATGCAGTCTATCACAGTGCCATCCATTTGGTCACCAAAGCCTCATATACTAACCACCACTGCGACCTGTATGCTCGCGCTGGCTGGCCCTCGCTTCATATTCAGCGCAAAACCCACTGGCTCCAGGTCATCTATAAGTCTTTGCCAGGTAAAGCCCTGCCTTATCTCAGCTCACTGATCACCATAGCAGCACCCACCGTAGCACACGCCCCAGCAGGTATATTTCACTGGCCACCCCCAAAGCCAATTCCTTCTTTGGCTGCCTTTCCTTCCAGTTCTCTGCTGCCAATGACTGGAACGAACTGCAAAAATCACTGAAGCTGGAGACTCCCTCACTAACTTTAAGCACCAGCTGTCAGAGCAGCTCACAGATCACTGCACCTGTACATAGCCCATCTGTAAACAGCCCTTCTATCTACCTACCTCATTCCCATACAGTATTTATTTATCTTGCTCCTTTGCACCCCAGTATCTCTACTTGCACACTCATCTTCTGCACATCATTTGCACACACTGTATATAGACTTTTTCAAATGTATTATTGACTATATGTTTGTTTACTCCATGTGTAACTCTGTGTTGTTGTATGTGTCGCACTGCGATGCTTTATCTTGGCCAGGTCGCAGTTGTAAATGAGAACTTGTTCTCAACTAGCCTACCTGGATAAATAAAGGTACATTTAAAAAGAAAAAAAAAGAAAACTACATGCCACGCCCACCACGTGCCCACTGCCATTGATTGAGACTAGGGTAGTGCCATGCGAGAGTTGGGATGGCTACGCTAGCTAGCTAGCTAACGTTACCTTCCTATCAGTAACGTTAACAGAACTGCAGAAAGCAGTGCTCTGCAGGCGGGGTGAAAGACACGGCGTACCCGTGTCCCCTAGCTAGCTAAAAGCCTCCTTCTTCTTCTGTGTTTTTTTTTTGGCGGTTGGTGCATTACCGCCACCTACTGTGCTGGAGTGTGGGCCAGAGACAGCGCTAGCAGTGGGCGCGGCATGTTGTGGGCACAGCATGCAGTAACCACTGTCTGCAGATAGACATTGATTTCACAGGTAAACTCATCGGTACACTTGCAATGGCTGCCTGGTATTGCGATGCAATGTTCTTTCAAATGTTAACTGATGTGGCTCATACAATTTAATGTATTTTTGTAATGTCAGTTGAGTTGAATTAAGAAATCGCAGCACATATTTCAGCTCATATTTTACTTCCTGCTTTGCTGCTATCGGTACACTGGCAATGGCCGCCAGTCCACCCATTATGTCATGATTGACTGGAATGGGGATGTCCATGTATTCATTCTATTTTTATGGCAGCACATGCAGTCAGGAGAGGAGAACGTGCGTTTATGGGTTCATTTTTTAAATATTAATATAGCGAGGTCAGGATAATCCTATTTGAAAACACAACTAAATGTATCAGAGTAGATTTACAGACATGATAAACCAAAAAAGGAAGGCTCTGTTGAAATATGAACTATGCGTCTGACAGTCTCTATTGAACTATGCGTCTGACAGATTGACAGACTCCTAAATCAAAGTCATATTTGTTTACTCCTGGACTCATATGCACAGGCCCGCACGCGTGTGCGACTGCACACACACACACACACACACACACACACACACACACACACACACACACACACACACACTACTTCAACAAACAAATTTGCATTTATCTCTCGCTCTCTGGCTGTCTTCTCCTGTTTTTCCTCTTCATGCAAGTACTGGCACACCCTCAAAGATGTGCACAGCAGTGCAGATTTTCTACAGCAATTCTGTCCATTAATTTGACTGCGAAGTTTGGTTTGGGTTCTTCCTGCCTGCTCTACAATTTTTTCCATTCACCGTTGGGGGGAGTGTGTGTGTGTGTGTGTGTGGGTGGGGGGGTGCGCGTGAGCAAGCATGCGTACATGCGTGCGTGCACATGACTATGCGTGTGTTTTTGTTTGTGCATACATGCGTTGTGTTTGAGAGGGGGGAGATTAGTTGATTTGGGCTCTCGTGCATGTCCATCTCTGTTCCACTGCGCTCCCCCAACCCCCCAGCAGCTCTCGTCTCTCCTTCAACGTCTTCTCGTCTCAGCTCCTCTCCTGTCATCTCTCGCCATCGGCTGTCCTCTCTAACCAATCGGCAAATGCTAAAAACCCACCTGGTTCCACAGAGGGTCCTCCCACCAAACATATGCACAGGTATGAAACCTTTCACAAGGACAAAGAATCCAAAATCATCTGGAAAGAGTTGAAAGCAGCACTCCTTTTGGTTGTGATGTAATTATGTGTGTGTGTTCAGCATGTGTGTGTGTTTACCTGGGATTTTCACTGTGAGGATATGATTGTATGTATATGGGCGGCAGGTAGCCTAACTGTTAAGAGCGTTGTGCCAGTAACGGAAAGGTCACTGGTTAGAATCCCTGAGCTGACTAGGTGACGCATCTGTAAATGTGCCGTGAGCAAGGTACTTAACTCTAATTGCTCCTGTAGGTTGCTCTGGATAAGAGTGTCTGTAAAAATGTATATATGACACTGGTTTATGTATGTGTTGCCTTGTTCTCAAAGTTTTACACATCAGATGCTGATTCACCTCATGAGATACATGTTTAATTATGGTTATTCGTTTTCTTATTTCCTCTCTTTCTTTCTCTTATATTTTCTACAAGAACTCCAGTCTGACTTATCTTATGTACTCTTTTGGGTTGTTCTGTAATTGGCTCTTTCAGTGATTCCCTCTGCTCTATTTAATCTGATTGGCTGTCTCAGGGCTTTCCTCTGCTCTTGATCTGATTGGCTGTGCGAGCCCTCTCTGGTGCTCTAAGTGGATTGTGATTGGCTGTGAAGGAGGTGTCATGACTGTGTTCTCTGTCTTTTCCACTGTGATTGAGAACAAGGCAACAATTCACTCACATCAGAGAGAGTGTCTGCTTTCAACTCTGAATTAATATTTAAACGGGCAAACACAATTTTTAAATAACATAAAATACCTAGAAATGTATTTGCATGCCTTCCCATCTCTGTTCTAGAGAGAAGCATACAGGGTTTGTCCTAGACTTAGGCTACCTGGGTCGTTCCACCAATTCTGTGTCTTTTGAGAAGTATAACTTGATCAAAACAAACTTTTGATTTCACTTAATTTACTTGAATGCAAGGTTCACAAAATGTTTTATTTGTAAAACCTGTCTATGCTGTCTATCTATGGGTATCAGGGTTGACCTGTTATGCTTGACCGGCTCAGTTTTCCACCACAAAACACCTGAAAATTGCCAAAAAGAGTAGAACCAGCTCACCTGCTTTTAAACTATGATTTGACTATTAGATGTTCAGTGTTTCTTTAAAATAATATATTTAAAAAGGAATAGTTTCACCATATTAAAACCGAAAGTTCAGTTCACATAAAAGGGTTGGCCTCAAATGAGGGACAGACATAAAATAACCACTAATCACATTAAATAAATTATCATCTTTAGAAATTACTTTTTCAAAGCAACACAATAAGTAGAGTGATGGTGACTTATTTTAGGATGTAGTGGGTTAAAATCTTAGAAGTGACACAGTGTTGACGGAGGGACATTTGAAGATGTTACATTTTGGTACTTTGGCAAGCCTTTATTCATATTTTTAAAATCCGATTGATTGAATTATCCATGTAGTCTACATTAAAAGGGCACTTAATTTAATATATATAGGCTTTTAAAATTCAATATTGGTGCACTATTTCTACTTAAAATATTAAAGGGACGCAAAAGGCACTCTTTTCGTGGAACGACCTACCCAATAACATTGTGCATGAACTTGGCTAACCTCCCAGGATGCTGCGTACTTGTCATACTTAACATATTACCATGACACTGTGGCAAACAGGATAATGATAATGAAATAATGTAGACACTGTATTCTAGAATGTTCTGGGCTCTTACAGAAAACTCCTGGAAAGGGCATCTAAAGTTTAGTTTCTGTTCTGCTTTGTAGTTTCCTGTCTTCACTTGATTCTTCTCATTTTGTGTACGTGTACGTGTGTGTGTGTGTGTGTGTGTGTGTGTGTGTGTGTGTGTGTGTGTGTGTGTGTGTGTGTGTGTGAGACATAGTTAGAAAGAGAGCCACACAGCAGACTGCCTGACATGTTGTTTTCTCTACCCACAGAACCGCATGCATGAGTCTATGAAGCTGTTCGACAGCATCTGTAACAACAAATGGTTCACAGACACCTCCATCATTCTATTTCTCAACAAGAAGGACATATTTGAGCAGAAAATTAAGAAATCTCCCCTTAGTATCTGCTTCTCGGAGTACACAGGTAATTGATGAAGAGTGGAGGCTGCTGAGCTAGGAGAAAAGAGAGGGGTGTTGTAGCAGCAGGAGGGACAAATAGAAGAAGGGCTAGTGTGGGAGGGAGGGATAATGTGTAGAAAGGCTTGAAGAGGGATGATTAGCATTTGGAATCAGAAGTTACTCATCCCTTACCTGGCATGACTCCATGTTATCATCTTAGGGCTTATAGTGCAGAGCAGCCAAGGAGTCTGTCTGGCCTGCTGTACTCTCTGTGTAAACCAAGGCCTCCCTCCGCAGTTACTAATCCAGCCACTTAGAAAGACATTTGGTTTTACATTAGGTGTGAAATATTTGAAAAAACTATATATTTTTTTTAATCCATTCTTCAGTTTTTCTTGTCCTCATATCCTTATTTTGTTTTGTCTGCTTTTCTTCCACTTTTATTTTCCTCTTTCTATTTCTATTATATTTTATTCACCCCACCTTCTTTCCACATCCTGCCTCTCTCTGGTCCTGTAAATATATTTTCTCCATTTCCTCTTTGTCTTGCCCTTTCAAACCTTTCTGCAGGCGCGGACACCTTCATAGAGGCAGTGGGCCACATTCAGTCTCAGTACGAGAGCAGGAACAAGTCCCTCCAGAAGGAAGTGTATGCCCACGTCACCTGTGCCACCGACACCAACAACATCCAGTTTGTGTTTGACGCTGTCACCGACGTCATCATCGCCAACAACCTGCGTGGTTGTGGCCTGTATTAACCCAGAGGATAGACCCAGTGTGTCCCTGGATTGACCCTTCTCCTCCACTTTTCCCTCACCCACATATCAAATTAATTCACCTTTTAGATTTGTTAAATATTAAGACATTTTAATTCCATTGTATAAAGAGAGACAGCTGTATTTTGTGCCTCAGGCATTGAACATCATCCGTCGAAGTGAATACAGGAAAGAGAGAAAATCCTTGACTGGAACAATTAGTTTAGTGTCATAAAGAATATACATTTTGACAATCACTCACCTGCAAAACTGTTCAAGACAATCTGGACATCCATGGTGAACCACATTTCCGAAGAAAGAATGCAGATATTATAGACATGCATTTGATACATTTGTAGCAAAGTCATGTTAGCGGTAGGTTATTTCAGAAGATATGCTGTTTTACTAAAACACTAAGGCAGTTATTGCTGTTGTGTAACCGTGTGTAAGTGGCATTGGGTCACCACCAAAGATAAACCATCATCTACAGGTTACAAGGAAAACTGCTCATCTTTACCAACAAAGTATCTATTATAATTTGGCATTTTGCTTATTGAGTAATAGTCATCTGATATGAAAGGAATTTGTGCCTGGACGGTTTTGTGAAACACTTAAGTTGGAATTGGAGTTGATGAGTTGGGGATTTGTTTGCGGCTAATGGAAGATGGTACTGTATAAATAATGTGAATTTTTGGGTGGATATTTTTTCTTCTGTTCTGCTCATATGTCATGTAGGTTCTGAGATTTTAGTCTTGGAAGGCTTTTTTTTTGTTGTCACTATAAGTTTTGTGAGATTCAATGATTGGGTTTGAAATGTGTAAGGTTTGAAAGTACAACCAAATATTTAATTTACACTATAGTGGCCTGAAGGGTACATTTTTACTAAACAGTGTAATTGGGTAAGAAATGGAGACCATTTATCATGCAAATTGGCAGGAGTGACAATCAACATAGTCACTGCCTGAAGTTGAGTTAGAGCTGATAGTTAGAGATGTAGAAATATTCAACTGTCATATTTAGTCTATCATTTCCTGTTGCAATTTAGGTGCCTCAGCAGTCTCAATCAAGCACTTGGAGTTGTTTACCTTATGGTGATTGGCTTGGCTATGTCAGTAGCTATTTTATCTTACTGGTGCCAATGCCATATTTAATGGGAGAGTGAATAGGCTAAGGAGCAGGACGTTTCTGTGTGTGTTAGAGCAGATAAAGTAGTATCTGTTTGTGGTATACTGTAAGAGAGCGGATTAGGTATCTGTGGAATAATTATCCAGAAAACAGCTGCTCCATTCCCCATTACACAGACCCTCAGGGAGGACACCAAATGTCACAACACCCTCCCTGTTCTTCTGCCAAATAATGCCAAACCACTCTAAGAAGGGTCAAAACTTCTTGGTTTCTTGCCAAATAATATGCCGCTTCCTAAATCAGGGGGTGGTCTGATACCACCCTCCTCGTTTAGCTGTACAAAAACCTGTACTCGTTTCTTGTCATGGCTGTAGGAATCGCCATCTCTTAGAAAGTACTAATTTGTCTGCCTCACAGCATCACACCCATGTAGGTACCCGGTGAATGGGGGTAGGGAAGATGTTACCATGATGATCGTTCTTATCACCACGCCTGCCTTAGCTGGTAGGTACAGCCTCGTGTGTTAGATGACTCTGATACTCTAGTCACTGCAGTGATTCTAGGGGCTCTGTAAAAGATTTGTTGACTGTACTGCTGTACACTAAAATGTCATTGCCGTAAGATACTGTGTGTTGCTTCGGTAGATACACAGGACATGGGAGGCAAATGCTTGTGCCAACCCTCAGGCCAGTTAGTTCTCCACAACAGGACATGAACTCTAAATTGCCATGAGCAGACAAGTTCTCATTCTGTGCCAAATCTGTTGAGACAGTGTTCATGTGCTACATTTGACATTTTATGAACAATAAGAAGCAGGGGAGAATGACTGCCCCCTTTCATTGAAGCCACAGAAGTTCAAGGCCTACCGTGGTACTTGTGGTGAATCTTCATGTAAAGAAACAGATTTTTTAAGACAATCTTGGTACCAATAATTGCTTCTAATACAACAGATGTATGTCCTTAAACCGATTATTTTACAATCGCACACAGAACAAGTTATAAGTATAATTCAGTTGCTAATTGCAGCCTGCAGTACCCCGGTCGACCTTCTACTGGAGTTACTCAGTGAGAGGGGGCAACACTGAGCTATCCTGCAATGCCACTTCCTGGAGTTGCTCAAACTACGCATGTTATATCTTGTGTTATATCTATATCTTAAATAATGGTGTCACATGATCAATGGCCTTGTCCATTCATATATACAGTCATTGAGTATCTTTACATGCACAGTAATAATTAGATATTAAACTGATTATGGCAGTAGGCAGATTATGCAATAGTCATGAAAACACCTTACTCTGCTAATCTTAAATCGGTGTCAGGTCAAAATCAAAGTAGGCATATGCTGGTTTTCTGAGCAATCTTCTGAATCATTAGGACCTGTAAACATCTTAATCGGCGCTCCAGCTGTGTATTTGATCTGTGCATGTTCTAGCACCTGCCAAGCGAGCCTCCCTCTTCCGCGAATGAAGTGAGCGGAACAACTGAATGTAAGCGCCTTAAGTAGTTTTCATATGTAAACTTTTTATGACTGAAATCAGAATAAAATATGTTTCCCAAAAATGACATGGTCAATGTGGTAGAATGTTTATTTTGATTGGCGGTTTTCTACATTTATCAGAGTGCCATCAGGCAGCCTGATTTCAGATGTGTTCATGTAAACAGGTTTATTAGGAAAATCGTTCTTCTTGCAAAGCATTTAAACGTTTTAATCAAACTATTATATGAATCTGACTATCCACGATAATGGAATTATTGTGTAGATGTAACCGTACTCATTGATAAGAAGCATGTCCGTGCTGCGCTGTCAGCAAGCTCTCAGATTCCCAGCTGGAGTTATAATCTGTTCTTTACCAGAGACTAAACTAAGACAGAAGCCATCAGATTCAGATTCTGGAGGGCATGTGTATGTCCCAGAGCACACACCCAGACAGTCTGTCTCTCTGCTCATCTTATAGCATTGCCTTAAACCTGACTGATGGCAAATAAAACCTATGTCCAGGGCAGAGACAACGCTGGGTAATAGAGTTTATGTCCACAGTAGTGAGACTGATGGATAATGAAGTCTTAGGGCCAAGGTAAAGTGTGTAAGTGTGTCTGTCTGCTGGAGAGAAACAGATGGGAGGTACAATATGTTGCCCTGATTAAACTGGATCTCAGGTCTAGTGGGTACTGAGAGAGAGAGAAATAGTAGTGAATATCATGTACAGCAGTGGAGTCCCCTGATGTAGTAGAGATGTACCTTGGTGAAGGCTGAGATAGTTCATGTACTGCAGGTATGTAGCTGTAGTACAGTTGATTGGGTGTCAGTGTCTCCGAGTCCCCAGTTTGTGAGTCCCAATCCTCTCTCTCTCTCTCTCTCTCTCACACACACACGCACACACACACACACACACACACACACACACACACGCACACACACACACACAAGCTCCATATCACAGCAGGCAAAACATACCAGTATTTTGACTGCAGCCATAAATAATAAAACAGTCGGCACAATAGAACTTTGAAAAGCAGAATTCTTAAATCCTCCTTCGACTTTCCCCGAATGCATTTCACCTTGTGTTACACAAAGACTGCCTCTGCATCAGCATGGGAGGAATACATTGGAAACTATTCTCTGGAGCTTGCCACAACCCCCATGAAGAATTTCAATTTACACCCCACACAAGCAGCACGAGGATGCTGACAGTACAGTACGTCATGATATGATTGAAGTACCTGTTTTCTAGTAGGTGTTTGTGTCTCACTGCTGTAATTATTGTTGTTTGCTCATTCGCTTCTTTCGTTGTTGTGATTATTTATTGAAGGCTGTGTTTATATGAAGGAAATAATAAAGCACCCCATGAAACTGTGTCTGACCCTCCCTCCCCTCTCACTCGCTCTCTCTCTCTGATCAAGTTTGTGTATGCACTGTGCAGTGAATGTTTTGCTCTTCCTGTCTATCTGTCTCTGTCTGTCTGTCTGTCTGTGTCTCCTTTCTTTCTTTTATTTCTTTCTATTCGATTCAAAGTGCTTTATTGGCTTGGGAAATGTATGCTTACATTGCCAAAGCAAGTGAAATAGATAATTAACAGAAGTGAAATAAATCATTTAAAAAACTCTCTCGCTCTCTGTTTTCTCTTGTCCAATGGGAATGCTACTGAACTACTGTCCTTTGCACAGCACACTCACACAGTAACACACACTTTACACTAACACAGTAACACACACTTTACACTAACACAGTAACACACACTTTACACTAACACACAATGCCTCACACAGTAACACACACTTTACACTAACACAGTAACACACTTTACACTAACACACAATGCCTCATTCAGTAACACACCATGCACACTTACAGAAACACAATATTGAACTATTTCTCTCTATCCTCTTCCTTTCTCTCTCCCTGTATGAATCTTGATAAGAATGGCAGTGAATGGATAAGTCGTCTGGTCTCTTTCTCTCCCCTGCCCCCTGTCTGTCAACAGGATCATTGTCAGACACACATCCACTGACCAAAGCAGCAGCTGCCAGCTGCCTTTCATTATGCCTCATTCTGATTCTAACTATTCCATGTTCTTTATCGCAGAGCTCAATTATTCTGATTGGTTCAACTCAGTCACATAGACCCTTCTCCTACGTAGCAGTTTCTATCCGGGTGCTTTGCGATGCTCACTCTCTCTACTGTCGGCTTACTGTCCTCAAGTCATGAAGCTCGGTTCAACTATTCCTGCTTGGTTTTTATTGGTCTGAGGCTAACCTTCCACGTTCTCTGTTTCTCTCTCCCTCCCTCTCTTCTTCATCCTTGCTCTCTCTTCCTCCTCCCTCTGCTTCTATCCTCCTTTTCTCTCTCCCTCCCTCTCTTCTTCATCCTTGCTCTCTCTTCCTCCTCCCTCTGCTTCTATCCTCCTTTTCTCTCCACTGCAGAATCGCATGCACGAGTCTCTTATGCTGTTCGATTCCATCTGTAACAACAAATTCTTCATTGACACTTCCATCATTCTCTTCCTCAACAAGAAAGATCTATTTGCTGAAAAGATCAAGAAATCTGCCTTGAGTATCTGTTTCCCTGAGTATACAGGTAAGATGTTGTACCTTTGTAAATGTCAGAAATGGCCAAAACATATTTGCTAGCTGAAAGCCTGCTCTTTAGTCTGCAAAATCCACTTAGGTCTTGACCATGTGATGTTGAAATGAGTTGACATTGTGGTACATACAACTGAGGGGATTACAAATACTGTATTTAGTATCTCAAAATCAAATTAAATCAAATGTATTTGTCACATACACAGGGTTAGCAGATGTTAATGCGAGTGTAGCGAAATGCTTGTGCTTCTAGTTCCGACAATGCAGTAATAACCAACGAGTAATCTAACCTAACAATTCCAAAACTACTACCTTATACACACAAGTGTAAAGGGATGAAGAATATGTACATAAATATATGAATGAGTGATGGTACAGAACGGCATAGGCAAGATGCAGTAGATGGTATCGAGTACAGTATATACATATGAGATGAGTAATGTAGGGTATGTAAACAAAGTGGCATAGTTTAAAGTGGCTAGTGATACATGTATTACATAAAGATGCAGTAGATAATATAGAGTACAGTATATACATATACATATGAGATGAATAATGTAGGGTATGTAAACATCATATTAAGTAGCATTGTTTAAAGTGGCTAGTGGTATATTTTACATCAATTCCCATTATTAAAGTGGCTGGAGTTGAGTCCGTGTGTTGGCAGCAGCCACTCAATGTTAGTGGTGGCTGTTTAACAGTCTGATGGCCTTGAGATAGAAGCTGTTTTTCAGTCTCTCGGTCCCTGCATTGATGCACCTGTACTGACCTCGCCTTCTGGATGATAGCGGGGTGAACAGGCAGTGGCTCGGGTGGTTGTTGTCCTTGATGATCTTTATGACCTTCCTGTGACATCGGGTGGTGTAGGTGTCCTGGAGGGGAGGTAGTTTGCCCCTGGTGATGCGTTGTGCAGACCTCACTACCCTCTGGAGAGCCTTACGGTTGTGGGCGGAGCAGTTGCCCGTACCAGGTGGGGATACAGCCCGACAGGATGCTCTCGATTGTGCATCTGTAGAAGTTTGTGAGTGCTTTTGGTGACAAGCCAAATTTCTTCAGCCTTCAGCCTCCTCCCTCCCCTCTCTGACAAGGGGAGATGGTCAACCATAGCCCGAGAGAGAATAAAATCACAGCCACGCTTGAGCAGTCATGGAGAAAGGATGACCAGTGAGAGCTGTCCCCATCGCTGTACGCTTAGGCACAGACAGACAGTCAGACAGACACCATACCATTTCCTTTCCCAGCGTTAGAGAGCTGCCCACAGGGACACATTATTCTGCCTTCCACATCTGACACACACAGCCAAGCCATTGTGACTGTATCCTCATGTTAACTGAAGTCACATGGGTTACCACACCAGAATGTGATTGTAATAGAGCTAATCATTTACATAGGATAATATAAAACTTATTCAATGGAATTAGTTTAGGCCCTGAAAGTTTTTCCTCTTTCTTGTTGCCTTTCTCTCCGTCCTCTTTCCTCCCTCCCTCCCTCCCTCCTTTTTCCCTCTTTCACGTTCTGCACTGCCTCCCTGCACAGGTCCTAACACCTATGATGATGCAGCTGCCTACATTCAAGCACAATTTGAGAGCAAGAACCGCTCGCCCAATAAGGAGATCTACTGTCACCTGACGTGTGCCACAGATACAGGGAACATCCAGGTGGTGTTTGACGCTGTCACTGACATCATCATCGCCAACAACCTGCGAGGCTGTGGTTTGTACTGAGCCCTGACCGCCCCTCGCCTCACCTCTGGAAATTATTCTAATTGAAAATGCAACTTGGTAAATAATAATAATGATTGTTTTAAAATAGGCATACGTATATATCAATATATATATATATATATAATGTTTTTAGTTTGACTTCAAAGAGCTGCCAACAGAACTGATTTCTTATAGAAACCCAGCTTTTAAAGTTTTAGAACAAAGTTGAGAACTTGTTTAATGTTTGTTTTCTCCACTTCCCAACTGTGTCTTTTTGTTTTTAACAAAACAACCCTCACTTTACATAATGTCTTTCTTTTTGTCATTCTTGTATGTTTTTGTTTATCATATGTATATTTATTACATGAATCTCAGTCCATTGACTGACCTGTACACGTTTGCCTGAGTACGTTACTGTAGTAATGATGTAATGACGCTAAAAAACATTTCTTGCTCTAACAATGGCTATGACAGGTATGATGGTCATGAGTACCACGGTCAAGATCAATTGAAACAAGCTGATGTGTTTGTGTGTTCCTGTCCTCTTTACTTTCTTATGTACCGAACTTGGTTGTCATGGTAATCCTAGAAATTCTGTTCAGCTATTTGATCGTTGAGATCAACAGAAGCACCCATCTTTTTTCTTTGTTTTATCCAATCCCTTCCTGTCACTCCGGTGGGCCTTTGCCATTGGCTGTGTGGATTTTGGAGCAGTGAGTCACAGCACGTGACCACAAGCCTCTAAACCAATCAGATATCTGAAAGCTGCCAACCCCCTGAAAATGACAGGTTTGGAGATGGCCCTAGGAACACTTTGTTACTGTAATGAATACCTATTAACACTATCATGTAAGGAACTTCTACTTTTTTTATTAGCATTGATTCATTTATTTATCGTCTGTCCCACACTCACCACACACCTTGTACTCACCACACACCTTGTACTCACCACGTACTCACCACACACCACGTACTCACCACACACCACGTACTCACCACACACCACGTACTCACCACACACCACACACCTTGTACTCACCACACACCACACCTTGTACTCACCACATACCACACACCTTGTACTCACCACACCACACACTCACCACACACCTTGTACTCACCACACATCTTGTACTCACCACACATCTTGTACTCACCACACACCACACACCTTGTACTCACCACACACCACACACCTTGTACTCACCACACACCACACACCTTGTACTCACCACACACCTTGTACTCACCACACACCTTGTACTCACCACACACCTTGTACTCACCACACACCTTGTACTCACCACACACCACACACCTTGTACTTTATTCCTCTACTTTATCATCCTTATTTTTTTTCTAGCGCCCCCATGGTTTTCTTGTTTTGGGTAGTCCACTTGGTTGGTAGTGGTGTCCCTGTCACTCCTCCTGACACAGATAGCATGATCGACCCTTCAGCCTTTGTATAAAGAGACAGTTAAATGCTTCACATAGAAAATATTGAGATTTTTTATTTTTTATCCAAAACAAAGGTCAAAGAAAATTGAAAAACCGAAGAAGAAAAAAATCTAAAGACAACAGCATCATAAAGAGACAACCATCTTATGGACTGGGAAGGGCCGAGACGGGAGGGAGTTAGGGAGGCGAACCAACAGCCGTGCTGACCAGTGATGTGGAGATTTGAGGTCAAGGGTCATTGGGCTGTGTGTCTTGGTAGAAATCTGTAGATCCTTGGGATCTTTTCAATGTAGAACTATTCAAGAAAAAATCTACAAAAAAGTATGATTATGACAATAAAAACAATAACGAAAAGGACAATGATAATAATTACAATATCAATGATAATGATGTTTCTGTATTATTATTAAAGTATATTTCTTGTGCTTTGTAGCTACAGAACATTTCTTTCTCTCTTTCCATTTAAAGGAAAACAGTTGACAAGGGTTCCCGTGATCCATTCTTGAGCTGTTCTTACTGACTTACCCATGTTTATGAACTGTACTGATTATTTTTGCCTGTTCTCCATGCAGTACAGTGTCTTTACTTAGCCTGACTTATATATATATATATATATCATATAATTGATTTTTATTTTGGAAGAACCACTTTGGAGCACATCCTGCCCCGTTGCTGGGCGGGGTGTCCACATGGCTGTACAGATTCAAGCTCTTTCTTTTACTTTTGGGGAATTGTACTCAAAACACTTTCCAGGTCTTCATAGAAAAGCACAGCTCTCACTTCACACAAAGATTTGGAAAGATGTATATCTCCTTTCTTGATTTACATTTTTTTTTAAGAATACTGTGTATTATTACACATACCAGTTTGGCATTATCTTTCCTTTGTTCGCCTCCTTTTTTAAATTATCCCTGCTTTTTATCCCAGTGAATGCTTTTCTGTGCTGCTTTTTTCTCCCTCCTTTTTAGTGAATGGTTGTTCTTTCATGTGGGATGTTCGTGCTGGAATACCAATCGAATGTAGTGTTTACATTAAAACCCACCGTTTTCATGACTACAACTTGGGGCCTTCTGATTCTTATTATCATTCATAAGTACCACCTTTTCTTCACAGACCTGATATCTTCTGGCTACTGACAAACAGCTAATAAGATATACAAAACCTTGTCAAACTGAACAAGGGAGGAAAGTAGGAATGTAGGAAACTAACTAACTACCAATCATTCCACAATGTTAAACTATGTTGGATCTGAATTTTACGTTAGAATGAGTGTGTGATGGTGGCCCATGTTAAGTGCAGTATATTTGTAGGCTGAGGAGGGAGGGTGAGAGAGGATGAAATGATCACTTCGGCGCCATCCATTCCCCTGCTTCCTGCCCCGTGCAGGGAGGATGTCCTGCTTCTAGCTGATGTCTCTGCTGGGATGGGAGTAGAGGGAGCTGGTTCAACCTAGGGGGGGCAGCAACACCTCACACATAGGCTACACGCACTATGCATTACGCTGACTCACTCACACACACACATACATACACACACAATGTGAGCACACACACACACACCATCCATGAAACTAAAACACAGACTATCCATGAGCCCAGAGTTCCCTGGTCATACATGGTAACTTAAAACATATCAACATTCTAGTATCAATTCTGCCATTTTTCATGGATGCGCAAACGGCACGGCAAATCGGATAAATTAAGTATTTAGTGGAATAAGCCAGAGAGACATGCCATAAATGGGGCTCAGTTTCTGATTGGGCAGACTGCTGAGGCTGCAAGTTCAGTAGGTTCAGCCATGGCACAGAGAGAGATGGAGAGAGCAAATGATGGTGGCTGAGAAGAGGGAGATGGTAGATAGGAAGTGAACGGGGATGGAGATTGACAGGGTGATTGATTGAGTGATAGATTAAATAGAGGGGTGTGTTGAGTTGCAGTTGAGTGTCTTAATCTGTTGATTAGAGACTTGAGCTTAGACAGTGCAGATCATTAATAGTTTTACCAGAAGGCCGTTCATTTTAAACGCTTGACTTCACAAAAATCATCCTGGAACAGTAGATCAGCGATCTCAGGCTCCTAAACGGTGTTAGATGATGGTTTGATGATGGTGATGCCAGATAAAGGTGATGCAGTTGATGCCAGATGATGGTGTTACAGTTAGCTTGCTGGAGCTGATGTTATCCTCTGCCTCTGTAGCCTGTGATGCCAGGTGATGGGGTTGGCTTGCTGGCCCTGATGTCGTCCTCATCTCAGTCTCTATGTAGCCTGTGATGCCAGGTGATGGGGTTGGCTTGCTGGCCCTGATGTCGTCCTCATCCCAGTCTCTATGTAGCCTGTGATGCCAGGTGATGGGGTTGGCTTGCTGGCCCTGATGTCGTCCTCAGCTCAGTCTCTATGTAGCCTGTGATGCCAGGTGATGGGGTTGGCTTGCTGGCCCTGATGTCGTCCTCATCTCAGTCTCTCTGTAGCCTGTGATGCCAGGTGATGGGGTTGGCTTGCTGGCCCTGATGTTGTCCTCAGCTCAGTCTCTCTGTAGCCTGTGATGCCAGGTGATGGGGTTGGCTTGCTGGCCCTGATGTTGTCCTCAGCTCAGTCTCTATGTAGCCTGTGATGCCAGGTGATGGGGTTGGCTTGCTGGCCCTGATGTCCTCCTCAGCTCAGTCTTTATGTAGCCTGTGATGCCAGGTGATGGGGTTGACTTGCTGGCCCTGATGTCGTCCTCAGCTCAGTCTCTCTGTAGCCTGTGATGCCAGGTGATGGGGTTGGCTTGCTGGCCCTGATGTCGTCCTCAGCTCAGTCTCTATGTAGCCTTGTGATGCCAGGTGATGGGGTTGGCTTGCTGGCCCTGATGTCGTCCTCAGCTCAGTCGCTCTATAACCTGGACTTTAAACTCCACCACAACTAACATGTAGCATCCACTGGGGTGATGCCTCTGCTGCTGCTATAGCGCAAAAAAGCCCACCACACATCAGTCCAGAGCAGTAGTCATCCTCACTATGAGCTCTCTGCCATTTTCATAATGCAGTTAGGTCTAATTGATCAAGAAGAGAGATGCATCTTTTAAAAGTCAACCTGCCATCAGTCCTGCAACTCCGATGTGTCGTGCTTAAGAACAGCCCGAGGTATATTGGCCATATATCACACCCTCTCAGCAGTGTTGCCAACTTAGCGACTTCGTCGCTATATTTAGCAAGTATTCAGACCCCTCTAGCGACGGCCCCACCCCCAAAGCACTCACAGGCGGCGCAGCAGTCAGAGCAGAAGATGTTCACCCCTCCATGTCCAGACTGAAAATGAATCTGCATGCGGGAAGCTGCCGCTGGCTGATCACGCCCTGGCTTACATTCAGGGCGGGATGTAAATGTAAAATGTTCTTTGTCTAAAATAAATCACTGCACAAAAATAAATCACTGCATTTGACTCACACAGCCTCAGTCACTTACTCACCTTATCCACTGTGTGTGTGCCTCTGTGACATAAGCTAAACATCTGGCTGGCTATCTCATCATGTCTCAGTCTAAACTGTACTCTCAAAAATACAGAAAGGAGTGGGAATCAAACCCTGAATTCAAAGGCTGGTTGAGGCCATTTATTGGAGATGATACACGAGCATACTGCCTGTATTGTAAGGCTGATTTAAACACCAAACTTAGTGATGTAAAAAAACACATGACAACTCAAAAACATACTCAAAAGGCACAGCCTTATAACAGTTCCACCCAAAACAAGCTGACATTTATGGTTAAAAAATTGACTCTGCAGAAAAGGCTGAGGCCACCATGGCATTAGCTATCGCTGAACACTGTTCCATGCTGGCATGTGATCACATTGGAGAAGCATGTAGAGCTGCTTTCTCAGACTGCTTTCTCAGTGTTTCTAAGTACCTGGGGGCTGTTATAAGGTACTTTAGTGACACCAAGCAGACAATTGTAACAACATTTCTGGGGCTTGTTGAGTTGGAGGGAGGAGATGCCAAATCTATGTAGCCTGTGCTGTTGTGGCTTTCCTCGAGAAGTGGTCTTAAAAAAGAGAAACTCCTGGGGATAGGGACTGACAATGCCTCTGTTATGACAGAGATTAACAATGGGGTCCATAAAGTGCTGAAGGAGGAGTATGGCCTCAAATATCTGGTTCTTATTCGCTGTGTGTGCAACACCCTGCAGCTTGCCCATTTGTAGTTCTAAACATATTTAGGGTGTTCTTTACTCACTTTTTGTCTCTCCCACGACGTTATTCCTCTCTCCTACAGCGTCCATCACAATTACATGCACATGGCCAATTATGCAAATTAGGTGATGCCGTCATTTAGCAACTTCTAGCGACTTTTAGGACAACCAATAGCTGCTTTCCTTACTGAGGAGTTGGCAACATTGCCTCTCAGGCCTTATTGATTAATTATATAACTGGTTGTTTGGATCTTGGATGCTGATTGAACGAGCAGCATTCCAAGTTGTGCTGTTTTGGCCATCACAGACACCGATGCCTGCTAATAGTTCCATCTGAAAATGATCACTGTGCCTCCATAAGAATATCATGTTCATGTTGCTGTCCAAATAATCTCTTGTATTTATCTGAACTTGCGCATTATTTCCCGTTGTTTCCAGCCTAGCATTTAGTTTGGTACAGCGGGGGTTAGTTAATATAAACCTCGCTGTCTGCCTGTCTGTAGTACTATATATACATAGAGTGAACAGTTCCCAGACGAGACAACTTTTTCTGAGCCAGTCGAAATCACGCATCAACGTCATTATCATGGACATATCCAAGTAAATGCCAATTGAAAAAAAAACTCAAACAAATGAAAATGCAGCTACTGTATTGTCATTCCAAGTTCAATGTTCGAGTTAGCTGAAGTTGGCTAGCTAGCTAGCAAGTGACAAGAATGTTATCTAGGCTGCAAAGTAACCATTTGGTTTAGAAAGTCCTTTTGCATAGCAGCTATGCAAAGATAATGAAGAACTGGGTCGCATCTGTAGCAACCTGTAGCAACCTGATTTATGTCCGGACTATATCTTCTTGTGGAAGAATTAAATGGTCGGACTTATCAAAATAAAGTTTTAATGAAAATACACTATATACACAAAGTATGTGGACACCCCTTCAAATTAGTGGTATTGGCTATTTCAGCCACACCAGTTGCTGACAGGTGTCTAAAATCGAGCACACAGCCATGCAATCTCCATAGACAAACATTGGAAGTAGAATGGCTATTGCGTCGGGCCGAACAACTAAATTTACCTGTGACCATATCCATGATACAGCACTGCCTCGCGTGCCTTATTGCTGAATTGTGTGATGTGTGAGAAAAAATATTTAATCAATTTTGAATTCAGGCTGGAACACAACAAAATGTGGAATAAGTCAAGGGGTATGAATACTTTCTGAAGGCACTGTATCTCTGGCCATCTTCGAATGGGTTTAGAGTGTCACGGTGTGCACGTTTTGGTTTTTGCTCCAATGCTACACAGTTTATTCGAATTGTCCAAGCTTGATGATTAGTTGATTATTTTAATCAGCTGTGTAGTTCTAAGGTAAAAATCTAAATGTGCACCACTTGGGGTCCCAAGGACCGAGTTTAAGAAACCCTTTGCTTAGCGTGAGAGACTGTTTTATCACTGTTGGAGAGTGAGAGATAGAGAAAGAGGTGTTTATTGTTCCACGCGATTAAATTGGGGAAGAGACTTGTGGAGGACAACATCTTTGCTGTTGCCTTGTTTCAAAGATGGCACTAGCAGAGGGGTGGGTAGGTTACTGTATATGGGTGCTAAGGTCTGAGCTCTGTGTATCAACTGCACCACCTTCTGGTCAAAAGGGTAGCCTAATGTTGGTTTGTCGCCTTACCTCTCTTGGGAGCCGATTTCGACTTAGGAATTTACACCTTTCCTATGCACACCTTCCCTACGCACTTCTCAGTATTTGGTATTCAGACTTACCTTATTAATTTGCGAAACATGCTTTGCAGGTGTGTCTACCTTGTGTGCTCTGAATACATTTCATTCAACCACTGAAAACCCCCCGAATTGCTGGCCAACAGAGAGAACGTGTTCAGAATGTAAGGAATCAATTAAAGAAAGTCATCTAAATTGTTTCAGCACCAATTGGTAGATTTAGAAATACTTTGATCTTGTAGATTATTTACTGTAGGTTTAGGAAAGTATTTATGAATCATATAAAAACAGCGTTGGAGAGCCTTTCAGAAGGAAAGAAAGAAAACAATAGTTTGATTGATTCTTCAACCCATGGTAATGTTGGATGATTAGTGTTTACATAGAATTATAATAGGGAGAATAATGTACATTAGTGGGCATTACCCTTGTCTATTTCCTAGATTAACTATGGAGCTGTGTGATGACAGCCAAGTGTTGTGTCGTGTCGGGTTCAAACTTTTATGGCTTTGTCTGTGCTCCCCTCCATAACGATTTCATTAACCGACATGTCTTTTTTTATATTATCAACTGTTACTAATGATCCTCAGCAACAACCACACGGTCGTGACAGCTTTTATAGAGGAAGTCAATTATGGTACTGAAACAATGTAATTAAATGGAATGATTGGCAGTTGAATGTGTGTGATTATTGGGCCTACTAACGATCAATACTGATAGTGGATAATATTTTACATGATAGAAACAGGAGACTGCAAGTTAAAATGCCATACAATTTAAATGATGCATAATGGCACAGAATTTCATAAACTTTACAGTGGGAAAGTTGCTATGTTGATATGCTTCAGTTTGCTTCCGTATTACTTTTTGTCTCCAGCGACTATAAGGTCAAATGATTTAAAAAACGAGTGTCATTTATATATACAATTCCCTTATCCAAACGGATTACTCATTTACCTAGGTCTTATCAATAACTCTTATCAATTTGCAAATTACAGTGCATGGAGAATGGTGAAAAAATTAAGTAGATGCTTTTTCCACTTGGAACCGGTAGGTTCACTATAAATGATTCCAGGTTTCCTTGCGCGTAAAGGTAGTGGAATTATTAGGGAATTAAGTGAAGGTCAGAATACAGCATATCTGTAGATACTCCACCCCAAAGGAATAGTGAGTGGGTGAATAGCATGCTTTTCTCGTGCTGAAATCCAAGATCAGAATACGCATAGAGAGAAAAGGGAATAAAAAGGGAATTATGTTCCATGTACACGTGCTTAACTCAGTGATTAAGTACTGTAGCTACACTACATGGCCAAAGGTATATGGACACCTGCTCGTCGAACATCTCATTCCAAAATTATGGGCATTAATATGGAGTTGGTCCCCCCTTTGCTGCTACAACAACCTCCACTCTTCTGGGAAGGCTTTCCACTAGATATTGGAACATTGCTGCTGGGACTTGCATCCATTCAGTTACAAGAGCATTGGTGAGGTCGGGCACTGATGTTGCGTGATTAGGCCTGGCTCGTTCCAATTCATCCCAAATGTGTTCAATGGGGTTGAGGTCAGGGCTCTGTGCAGGCCAGTCAAGTTCTTCCACACCGATCTCGATAAACCATTTCTGTATGGACCTTGCTATGTGCATGGGGGCATTGTCATGCAGAAACAGGAAAGGGCTTTCCCCAAACTGTTACCAAAAAGTTGAAAATACAGAATCGTCTAGAATATCATCGTATGCTGTAGCGTTAAGATTTCACTTCACTGGAACTAAGGGGCCTAGCCAGAACCATTAAAAACAGCCCCAGACCATTATTCCTCCTCCACCAAACTTTACAGTTGGCACTATACATCGGAGCAGGGAGCGTTCTCCTGGCATCCGCCAAACACAGATTTGTCCATCTGACTTCCAGATGGTGAAGTGTGAATTATCACTCCAGAGAAAGTGTTTCCACTGCTCAAGAGTCCAATGGTGGCAAGCTTTACATGGTTGGCATTGTGAGTGGTGATGTTAGGCTTGTGTGTGGCTGCTTAGCCATGGAAACCCATTTCATGAAGCTCCTGACGAACAGTTCTTGTGCTGATGTTGCTTCCAGAGGCAGTTTGGAAATCGGTAATGAGTGTTGCAACCAAGGACAGATCATTTTTACGCTCTACCCGATTCAGCACTCGGCGGTCCCATTCTGTGAGCTTGTGTGGCCTACACTTCGCGGTTGAGCCGTTGTTGCTCCTAGAAAATTCCATTTCATAATAACAGCACTTACAGTTGACGGGGGCAGCTCTAGCAGGGCAGAAATTTGACGAACTGACTTATTGGAAAGGTGTCATCCTATGACGGTGCCACGTTGAAAGTCACTGAGCTCTTCAGTATGGGCCATTCTACTGCCAATGTTTGTCTATGGAGATTTATACATGTATCAGCAACAGGTGTGACTGAAATAGCCGAATCCCCTATTTGAAGGTGTGTCCACATACTTTTGGTCATGCAGTGTATGTATATCCTAGATCCTATTCACAAGGGGGAGTTCTCATAGACTGCCATCAAAAAAAGCCTCCAATTCCCATTCTTTTGGATTATAATTAGATTGTAAGGCTCATATGAATGTCATGCTTAATATAATGTTTGTGTCATCATTGCAAATCAATTGCAATATACTTATTTTTAAACACTTAAACCAGTAAACATGGCTGTTTGGCTAGCTTATTACCATACTATGTCAATGAGCGTTAGTATATTAACAAAAACAGTGACATACACTTTTAAAACGTGGAGCATTGCATTTACTCACCTGTCCGCCACATAACCTACACTCACGTAGACATAGAGACATAAGACAAAGACACACACACAAACACTATGCGCTCATCTATCAAGACTAGTTTGTGATTGGAAAGGCTGAGACATCTTTGAGCTCAGGGTGGGAGGTGAAAAGTCGATGCAGTATTATCACACAGGTTGGTCCCATAGACGAGACATAACATAGTAATTCCTAACATATCATACAATTGTAAATTCCTAACATATTGTACAAATTGCAATTCGTAACATGTCATACAAATTGTAAATCGTAACATATCATACAAAATGGATGATGTAGAGCTACAAAATAACACATAGGCTACCATACCAAACATAGAAATATCATACTACTTTGAGTGTCCCGGATTTTCATTTACTTTGCTACATCTATCCCTAAGTTCAGGTTGCATCACATGCTATTTGAGAAAGAGCTGTTCTCTCTGGTTCTTGAGGCTCAATACAGTAGGCCAGGGTTCCCTGGCAGCCACAGATGGTTTTATTTGGTCCCGAAGTTTTCCGAGGTTTTTTTTTATTTTTAAATGTAAATTTTCATGCTCGTAAAAGACTGTAAAAACAACAGGACATCAGCTCCATGTGATTTTAGTGTTGGGAATCTGTTCCCAAGTATTCACATGCAAAATAGAGACACGTGATCGTATACAAATGTAAGCAAGGTTCGAAATGATTATGTTTTAGTCAAATATTATATCTGGTTGGGCTTCTTGCGGTCAACTAGCAGTCTGCCAGTTATTTGTAATTATCTTCCAGCCCCCTGACAATCAGCTCAAGAAAAAGTGGTCCGACGGCTGAATCTAACTGATGATCCCAGCATGCTGTGTCTAAAGGGAACAGTCAGAGTGTGGGGCGAGTGAATTTAGAGTCTCGGAATGCCCCAAAACTCATGTACCTCATTCCCTTATTCCTGTCCATCCGTCCCCCAGCCTTACATCACACACTAACCAACAGGATATTTATAGCACAGCAGAGCTGTCTGCCTGTTGCTAGGAAACCGCCTGCTGCAGAATTCTCAAGCAAGCGGTAACCTTTTTGTCTACAAAGTGAGATGTTCCATGAAAATTGCCACTATTTCCAATCATTGTATATTCTCCTGACCCATTTATTTGTCTGTACGGTGTGAATGCATCTGAGCTGTAGGCCTATTTCTCCAAGCCACAGGGCTTTTGCCTCAACATTCTGAACAGTAGTCTACTACATTAAAACAGTGCCTAACACTCACACAAATAAATAGATTACTGCCCACTAATGGACATGGGTAGTAGTGTTTCCTCTGAAAATGGCATGTCCTGGGAGTCTTCTTAGATAGAAAGTCAGACTGCTGCCTGTAAGACTTCATCTGATCACATGTTTATAGCAAGTCCCCTGTTTGTGTCATACACTATATGGCCAAAAGTATGTGGACACCTGCTCATCGAACATCTCATTCCAAAATTATGGGCATCAATATGGAGTTTGTCCCCACTTTGCAGCTATAACAGCCTCCACTCTTCTGGGAAGGCTTTCCACTAGATGTTGGAACATTGGTGCTGGGACTTACTTACAGTCAGCCACAATTAGTTAGTTTGGGCACTGGCGATTAGGCCTGGCTCGCAGTCGGCGTTCCAATTCATCACAAAGATGTTTGATGGGGTTAAGGTCAGGGCTCTGTGCAGGCCAGTCTAGTTCTTCCACACTGATCTCAACAAACCATTTCTGTATGGACCTTGCTATGTGAACGGGGGCATTGTCATGCTGAAACAGGAAAGGGCCTTCGCCAAAATGTTGCCACAAAGTTGGAAGCACAGAATCAACTTGAATGTAATTGTATGCTGTTGTAACGGCTTTCTTGTGGTGAAGGAGAGGCGGACCAAAATGCAGCGTGGTTTCTATTCATGTTTAATTAATAAGACAACTAAACATGAACATAATACAAAACAAACGTGGAAAACCAAAACAGCCCAATCTGGTGCAAACACAGAGACAGGAACAATCACCCACCAAAACCCAACACCAAACAGGCTACCTAAATATGGTTCCCAATCAGAGACAATGACTAACACCTGCCTCTGATTGAGAACCATATCAGGCCAAACATAGAAACAGATAAACTCGACACACAACATAGAATGCCCACTCAGATCACACCCTGACCAAACAAAACATAGAAACATACAAAGCAAACTATGGTCAGGGTTTGACAGCTGTAGTGTTAAGATTTTGCTTCACTGGTACTAAGGGGTGTAGCCGGAACCATGAAAAACAGCCCCAGACCATTATTCTTCCTCTTCCAAACTTTACAGTTGTCACTATGCATTGGGGCAGGTATTGTTCTACCGGCATCCGTCAAACCCAAATTAGTCCGTTGGACTGCCAGATTGAAGGGTGATTCATCACTCCAGAGAATGCGTTTCCACTGCTCCAGAGTCCAATGGCGGCGAGCTTTACACCACTCCAGCCGACGCTTGGAATTTTGCATGGTGATCTTATACTTGTGTGCGGCTGCTTGGCTATGGAAAACAATTTCATGATGCTACGAGAAAAATGGATTGTGCTTACGTTGCTTCCAGATGCAGTTTGGAACTCGGTAGTGAGTGTTGCCACCGAGGACAGGCGATTTGTATGCTTTCCGTGCTTCAGCACTCGGCGGTCCCGATCTGTGAGTTTATGTGGCCTACCACTTTGTGGCTGAGCCGTTGTTGCTCCTAAACATTTCTACTTCACAATAACAGCACTTACAGTTGACCAAAATTTGACGAACTGACTTGTTGGAAGTCACAGAGATCTTCAGTGCCAGTGATTGTCTATGGAGAATGCATGGCTGTGTGCTCAATTTTACACAAGCAACAGGTGTGGCTGAAATAGCCAAATCCACTCATTTGAAGGTGTGTCCACATTTCGGGGAGGGTGGTGTCATCGTTATTGAATGATCCATGAATGAAGAGAAATGTTTATCTCTCAAGAGTCAGGGCCCTCAACCTGTGGTTGCTAGGGAAACTACCTGGATGTCTGCTTCATCCCAAGCTCAGTAACACACTGATTGTTCTTGGTTTGTGCTGCTTGCTGCATATTTGACTGTTTCCAGAATTTTTTATTTTACCTTTATTTAACTAGGCAAGACAGTTAAGAACACATTCTTATTTACATGGCCTAGGAACAGTGGGTTAAAACGTCTTAGGGCTGAAATCCCGTCAACGGTGTTTTCTATCCAATACTAATAATAATATGCATATATTAGCAACTGGGACTGAGGAGCAGGCAGTTTACTCTGGGCACCTTTTCATCCAAGCTACTCAATACTGCCCCTGCAGCCATAGTAAGTTTTAACTGCCTTGTTCAGGGGCAGAACAGCAGATTTTTACCTTGTCAGCTCGGGGATTCAATCCAGCAATATTTCAGTTACTGGCCCAGCACTCTAACCGCTAGGCTACCTGCCGCCCCTTACCTCAGTAAGGTAAATTCAGTGAACAAGATTAATGTTTGTGCTGTCTCTCTCTCTCTCACTTCCCTGCCCTCCCTCAATCTGTGCTGTATCTCCTGGGAGAACTCCTCATTGAATCCTGCTTTGAATAGACATTAGTTTATATAAACAGTCGAGCTGAGCTTACAATATACCTGATGGGCATAGCTGTGGGAAGTAGGGGTGCAGCACCCTCTGAAAAATCTGAATAAAAAAATCTGAAAAGATAAACCCACACCTCCACCCCCAAACTACTTCCTGGAGCTATGCTAATGAACCAAAATGACGATACATTTCTCTTGAGATGTTGGTGGGAAGTTCTCTCTTGCAGGACAGGCCACTGGTCTATAGTTGCACAGTGGAAATAACTGATGGTATGGTTGTGTTCCCTCTGGTGGACAGAAATGCTACTACAATTCCTTACAATGAAAATATATTATATTAAATTCTAATGGAAATTCAGAAGTGTACAAAACACATAATAAAATTTAAGTTTTGTGAAATAGGGTATGCATAGGGTATGCATCACTAATGATTCATGTTATTACATTTGAACATCTTGGCCATGTTCTGTTATAATCTCCATCCTGCATAGCCAGAAGAGGCCTGGCCACCCCTCATAGCCTGGTTCTTCTCTAGGTTTCTTCCTAGGTTTTGGCCTTTCTAGGGAG
The DNA here is from genome assembly GCF_023373465.1 of Oncorhynchus keta. Classification (NCBI taxonomy): domain Eukaryota; kingdom Metazoa; phylum Chordata; class Actinopteri; order Salmoniformes; family Salmonidae; genus Oncorhynchus; species Oncorhynchus keta. Next base: position 28,321,240 of record NC_068442.1, read on the forward strand.
TTTTTCCTAGCCACCTGCCCGTGCTTCTACACCTGCATTGCTTGCTGTTTGGGGTTTTAGGCTGGGTTTCTGTACAGCACTTTGACATATCAGCTGATGTAAATAAATTTGATTTGTTATTTAATAAGTTTCCAAATATTGTAAAATCATTTGTAAAATAAGCATATCCACCCTATTAAATAATAATTGCACATCAACATCTAAGTCAACATTTTGATATGTAATTGATCGTTATATCATGGGGAATGCAAATGGTGTATTTAGATTGGCCAATCAAATAACTTCCCAACTTTATTTTTTCAGCCATTATACCCTACATCTATCAACATATTCTAAAAGTCTATGTCCTGTTCTAGCATGAAAGATTTCCCGCTCAAAGTCATGAAGTCTAATCTATATTTTGTATCAGTGTGTGATGTTATTTTTGTTCTCACGAGGAGATCGTCAGACTAACAGACTGCCGCTGCGCACGACCCCAACCTCGTCCAGTCTAGCCGTCTGACCTCGAGACACCCCTTCCCTTCAGTTTCAGAGGGCACCGCTCTAGCTGCAGTTTGCGCGACTATTCTGTGCGGTGCGTGGGAGGCAGGGAAGCCGAGGAGATTCGGTAACATCATTAATTATCCCCGGCACTGAGACGTCGTGATTCTCAGCCTCTTATGTAGCTCGATATGCTCGGGTTAATACCTTGTGATGCCCATGGCAGCCACAATATTCAGATGTTATCTTCATTTCCCACCGTCTATCTACCATCTTGTCCTGCATCAACAATCATACATGACAACAACAGTTTCATCAAGTAGAATATGACCTAAAACCCGGGCCAATACTACTATTCACACCAACTCAATCTGCCTTTCTGACTGCATCAGTCAGGGCCAAGTGAAATATAAATAATGAAATTGTCCCAGTAGAATTATCAGATAGACATGACTTTTAAGCCTATCTATGGGGTTCTAGGTTTTCAGGCATTTCATACTACAAAGTGAATGACAAATATACACTATCTTTTTCTCTTTTTTTATTGCCCTTTTTACCTTTCTGTTTTTATTTACAGCGTTTCCCCTTTAGTTGTTCTCTGCTGTCTACCTGGCGGTGACTGCAGAAGATGTGTTCAGACATGTACAGCTGAGTTTAGATCCTTTGAGTTTAGCTTCAAGTTGGAGTGTTAGCAGTCAAGATACTTCAAAGCACCTCATTTCATATCGAGATTTCACATGATCATTATTTAACAGCCGCACAAATACAATACTTCTCTTTAGTTCAGTAAAGGGGAATGTGTTTAGTCAGCTCAGCTCTGTCTGTGCAGCACAGCCGCTTGCTTGACTTGACGCTATTTAATATTTAATACCAAACCTGAACTATAGTTTTTGCAAAACAAGAAAACAGGCTGTAAATAGGGCCTTGAATAGCAATAAAATATGATGATAGTAAATCATTTTAATACAAGTCAGAACATTTCAACTGCAGTAGGATATTTTATAGCAGAACCAGTGTATTGCCTGTCTCTCCCTCTCCACCAGAGCTCTGCCTCTGTGTCCATCCTGTTGAGGAGGATTGGAGCAGACACTCAGCTCCTGACTGGGAGGCCGTCTGTCAGAACGGTGGTGACCCAAGAATATTTAATTACTTAATGAGCATTTTGTGGTGCTATTAAAGCACTCACACGCCCCATTTGGCCTGAAGCCTTTCCTTTTAACACATTTACTCACTCAGAATCTCAATCCAATGTGCATCAAATAAATGAATCTGCAATTAAAAGCAGCAATGCCCAGAAAACACATACTGTATGGGATTGGTTCAAATTGCCCAATCATAGTCAGTCTAGTTGTCTGCCACATAACTGCTTCCCCTTGGTTAAGAGTTGTCTTTTACGTAAGTGCTAAGTTTGCAGAGATCACAAACCTTGGTTAAGAGTTGTCTTTTTTACGTAAGTGCTAAGTTTGCAGACATCACAAACCTTGGTTAAGAGTTGTCTTTTACGTAAGTGCTAAGTATGCAGACATCACAAACCCAAGTGATGAAATGTTTCTTCATATTTCTTCAATGTTCTATAATTTATGTTGATTTTAAAATTGGAATTATGGAATGGGCCATTCGCCCTTCGCCACTGATATGTCTATTTTGAACCCATATCCTACTCAAGGACATAGTGCTTATAGATTTGTACACCACAGCAGAAGTCACACCAAACACACTGGACAACATCTAAACTGTTTGTCAGTGGTCAAGTTCATCATCACACTTGGAGCAAACATTGTTTTTCAAAACATTGTAACCACAAGTGTGTCCGAGGCTTTAGATAATTCATGTTGTACAACATTGAAAGCAGTGGAAAACTTTATTGAGTGAAGTAATAACTTAAATCCTTGGAACAGGACGAGGACGTCTGTACATGGTCTCTCGTCATTGTGTTGCTCTTGCTTTCCCTCAGTGTTTTGCTCCCACTCCCTGTCCCCTCCCTCTGTCCTCAGGGAGACTAGTTAAAAACACATACTCCAAACATTTCACAACATTAGTCATCTATTTTCTATGAGTTTCTTTTAATCAGAATAATCTACAGAAATGTAATGAATTAGTATATGTGGTTAAGTATAGTAATAAACTCCTCTAAGTTAATTGTTTTGTTTACAGTAAAAGAGTCATGATTGGTGCTGTTTATTAACTGGAATGATGTTTTGCTACATTTAATTTCACCGGCAAGTTATTATATGCCTTGCATAATCTTGCAATCATTCCTAAGGGAGGGCTTGAGTTTGCCAATATGTTCTACGAGATCATACAAATCATAATCATCATCATTAAGAGGACAGTAAAAACAAAGATGATATTTCACACAAAGTTGTGTGTGTGTGTGTGTGTGTGTGTGTGTGTGTGTGTGTGTGTGTGTGTGTGTGTGTGTGTGTGTGTGTGTGTGTGTGTGTGTGTGTGTGTGTGTGTGTGTGTGTGTGTGTGTGTGTGTGTGTGTGTGTGTGTGTGAGAGAGAGAGAGAGAGAGCGAGAGAGAGAGAGAGAGAGAGAGAGAGAGCGCGCAGGGGGGTTGTAGATCACAGTGTCTCAACAGTCCCAAGTATCACCAAGAGGGTGCTGCCCTTGGCCTTGATTGATATAAGGAGAGGACTAAGTTTTCAAAACATAAGCTTTATATGCAGCAAATTCTAATTTTCTAAGACATTAGGCTACTTTCATATATGCCTTTTCATGTGCCTCCCATCAAAAAATGAGCCTTGTGTAATTGCAGAGTTTAAGAAGATTTGTCTTTTTCCAAAAGTCTTATGCCTATGGAAAAAGTTATTCACGAAGTAGGCTTATGGTCCAAACAATTTACAAAGAGAGATGTAAATTTGTTTTGTCTGTCTCTGGGCTAAGGAACATGAGACATGGACGCATACATAGCATGAAAGCTCTTGCTCTCTGAAGTGTTGGTGAGTTATACGCTTGCGCACTAGGGATCAGTAGTGAGGAGAATTGTGAATGGGGGGAGTATTTTGGGTGTACAGTCATAAGTCGGACTCCGAGGAGCCAGGAAGTAACTCAGAACCATGCAGCGCGACTGATAAAGTCGAGAGAGCGGGCGTTTGTTGTCAGTGGACAGGGATCATACGCTTCAGGGTGAAAGGGAATTATAGCCAATTGCGAAATTGAGCCTAATCCATTGCAGTGGCAGAGACTGACCGCTCAGTAGTTCCGACTTGAGAGCAGGGAGAGATCACCACTCTGCTTACAATAAGGTAAATATTACATTAGCACATTGCTACACACCCCATCAAAAAAGACGGAAGAGAATAAAATCAGTGTTGCAAAGGTTTTTCTTTCTCACAAACAATTAATATTAACAAAAGTTTATCAGAAAATCTTCAAGATGCCTCGGGTGGTCCCGGATCAAAGGAGCAAGTTTGAAAACGAAGAGTTCTTCAGGAAACTCAGTCGGGAGTGCGAGGCAAGTCTATTCATTGGATACATTTTATCTGGTGGCGAAACAAAGTAGCTCATAACGTGGAAATGCACGTTGCGCTGATAAAGACCCAACTCTATCTAGCCTTTTACTGAAATATAGTGATGTTTTCCAAATATCAATATGAAAGCACTGTGGATTTTATGTGATACGTTTTTTCATATTTTAATGTCTAAATACACTTTTCAAAAAAGAGGAAGGAGACAGTTATGAAATTGTGTTTCGTTTTGGTTTGTTGTAAGTCTGTCAACTCATCTGAGTCGCGTATCACCTCAGCCCGATGCTCTGACATTTACGTTGACTGACTCATGGCTAATGTAGTTTACAATCATTTCCCATAATTTATCATTTCAAAGGACTAAATGGAGATGAATTTGAGGGAATTTTATTTGATGCCTCGGGACACTTAGACTTCATAAAAAGAAAGGTGTCTCAAATTCAAAATCTTGAACGTGAACCATGATCAATGACATTCACAGTAAAGTTTATTATTTTTTGTGTTTTTCTTCTTCTCTGAGATTAACTTTATTGATGCATTTGATCCTTCATATTTTCAGATAAAATACACAGGGTTCCGAGACAGACCGCATGAGGAGAGGCAAGCCAGGTTTCACACCGCTTGTAGGGACGGTCGTTCAGAAATAGTGAGTAAACCATTTCTGTTCAGCATACAACTCTTGAGATAATAACACTATAATCAGACATCATTACACTAACCTTGGGTTTATGTCAATATTTTGCGTAAATAGACAACCGGAACTAGACATTTTACATCAGCCAAAACATTACTTCCTCCTTTATTCTCTGACAAACAACACAAAAACATCCTCTTAACGTTCATTTCACTAAAATTACATTATACTATAATATGATTAGTTCACTGTCCAGAAATGCCATAAGCCTGTGTATCAGGTGTCCTACAGACAAAGCTATTAAGGTCTGCGTCTGTCTCAATAGTCTTTTGAGGAGAGAAACCCGACATGGCCATTTGACAATGAGTGAAGTCAGGACTGAGCTGGGCTGGCGGGCTTGCCGGTGGCTACTTAAAACGGCCCCTCTTCTCACTCCCTTTTTCAGTCGTAATATTTTCACGTTGTCTACTGTATGTGCTGTAATAAAGTAAAATGTACTATTCATTTTATGTAGGCCTAACACTTTTATTCTTAGAGTAGCCTAAAATTACACTCTTGTTGAGTCTGATTATGGCATGAAATAATAAAGTGACAAGGTAGTGTATCCAAATTCAATTCAATTTTCAGACAAGCAGATTCGAAAAGATATTCACAATAATAACATTGTGACTAGGCCTACTTGTATAATCAGTTATTTTCTGTGATTGAAGTATTTTGAAGCATTATGGCAATTGTTTGATATGTTACTGTCACTGTCTGTCCAAACCCTACCATTCACCAGAGTGTGTCTATTTCAAAATGCAATTATTCCGACAGAGAAAGACATGAGAAATGATCCTCACTGTACCTCAGATTTTTGTAAATTAAATAGATGCAAAGGACTTTGTTAATTCAATAAGGCAGAATAGGAATACACAATAGTTGTATTACTTTTATTATGAACATGTGCTATGTTCCTATAGCCTTAGCAATGACATGGTAATGACACTGTATTTTGTGTTAGTATATGTTGTGTGCATTCTGCCTGTGTTGTTTTTTTCCTATATTATGTTTGAAGTAATGCTATGAAAACAATACAAAACATTGTGTCCATATTTGGAGCTCAGTTGTTTTAAATCTTTGTCTATATGCCAGTAAATTCCATGACATCAACCAAGCACAGGGAGCCTGGAATCATTGGAAAGCCAAGTCATGTAAAAATCCTAATTTAATAAATGATGTGTCAGTGCAGGGTCTGCTTTTAAACTATTATCGATTTTCTTGTCCTGAGTTTTTTACTGTATTCCTCCTCTCTCTCACTCACTCCATCACCCTCTCCTTCAGTCTCTCTGTCTTTCCTAAAGTCAGTTCACTGTAGCCCAGTATTCCAACATTGTGTTGGTAAAATAGAATCAGATGTGCGTAACTCTATACTTCAAATAGAGAAAATGATGACTCTTGTGTTTTTTCCCTGTTTTTCTGAGTGTTGGGAGCCCTGGCTCCAGGCTCCAGGCACTCGTCTCTCTGATGTGAAATAGAAATGACGGGCTGCATAATTTATGCTCGGGCCCAGCGTTCTGATCCTGTTTGTATTGATTTTCCTCTAAAAGGCTTTTGTGGCGACGGGCACCAACCTCTCGCTGCAGTTCTTCCCAGCCAACTTGCACGGGGAGCAGAGGCAGACGCCCACACGAGAGTATGTGGACTTTGATCGGGAGACGGGAAAGGTAATCCTGACATCTCTCTCTTTTCTTTTCTCTCTTATTCTCTCTTCTCTTTTCTCCTCTCTCTAATCTCATCTGTTCATCTCTCTTGAGAGGTGATTTAGGTTAACCTCTTCACGATTTGTCTCTGACGTACTCATCCATGACACTCTTTTTATTTCTCTGGCATTTCTGTAAACTCGTGTAACCACACGATAATGATCCGTAAACAGCTTGGTATGGGCATTGAGGTATTCCTAGCATTTTTCACTCAAAATTGAGGTTGAATCTCACGACAGTTTGATTGAATGCAGGCTGTTGATTCAGAGTGATATGTTCTCTGGTTGGGATAAACTCTATGCTTTCTGTAAGATGTTATCGCTTCACATGGAGCACGCTAAACATCACCCTGCCGTCCACTAAAAAAACACCTTTCTCCTCAATTAAATATTTCACTGTTCCTACTTTTGTTTATTTTTTTAAACATGCCCATTTTTCTGTAATTCCAACACAATCTACCAACTCAATGAATACACGACTACAGTATGTGGTTTCTTTCAAAGCCATAGGGATGGAAGATGGTGACCATGTTCCAACCATAGAAATACAATCCTATAGTAATCATATAAATATAGTATAGTACAATATATTTCTAGTAATTATATAGTAAAGCCTTGCTACTCCTGTGATTCAGATCCTACTACAGGCGTGTTAAGGTGATACAGCCATGACACCTGATAGCCCATGGGCCTTTCTCCAGGTCCTGCCAACTCTGTTAGTGTCACCAAAGAACCGAATAAAGTGGGTCATAAATTGATTATCTGAACCATTAAACACCCCTGTCTGATCACATCCCTTCCATTTCCCAGAGAGACCTCAATAAAACTATGGAAATGCTCAATATTTTAGCCCTGAACATTTTACTAGTCATTGTATAAAGATGACCTAAAGCGATAACATTTTAGATAAAAATGATTTACCAAAAGTTTAGATATGGACTCTTAAAACTTGAATTCCCCCTTGACACCTTTGTTTTAATGGTGCAGTGTTTAGAAGGATTGTATTTTTTGTTACTGTTTTGTTTGTGTATTCATTTGGTCCCCTAGAGACCTCGTAGTTGTTGCCGTACGTATGGTGTGCCAGAGGCCCCTGTTCACGGACAGTGCCTCGCTGAAATGTGCTCATTAAAAATGCATCCTTGGGAAATCGATGGACCTTTCGGCCCAAGGCTGACGGACTAATCTTTGCCCGTTAATTATTTAAAAAGGCGTGACGGGGAGTTGTCAGGCATGCCGGGCACTTTACAGATGAGGCGATGGGTGTCTGGGGCAGGGCCTGATAGTAATCCTATCCCTTGTCACCTCTAGCAGGCTCAGGGCCATGCAGCTTTAATGAGCCCTGGGCCCTCCGTCCTTCTGCCCCTCCACATCCAACATAAACCCCACGGAGCTCCCAGTCACACCAGCACTGTCACCGTACACACACATGCACAGAAGCACACACACACACACACACACACACACACACACACACACACACACACACACACACACACACACACACACACACACACACACACACACACACACACACACACACACACACACACACACACACACACACACACACACACACACACACACACACACACACACACACACACACACACACACACACACACACACACACACACACACACACACACACTTACCCCCTCCATCAACATTTCAGTATCCAGTGAACTATCAGCACGCGTCGTATTCTCATGTTGCAACATTGGAGAACAGGGCTCAATTATTGGCTTGGGTTTTTTCTCGACCCTTTCCACAATGCTGTGTATTCAGGCTTCTTCATTTAGTGAGTAAATCCCTAGACAGGTGCTACTGCTCTGCTCGTTGACATGAATACTTATCTTTAGGAACTGAGGTGGAACTTATTTGGAGAACGTCTGATTTTTCTCTGGGCTACCTACCCCCCATCCCTCCCTCTCTCCCTCTCTCTAACTCCCTGCAGACCAGTGGTGTCAGGCTGGAAGAGATGTTGCGTACGCTGCAACCTCTGCTCTTAATTACTCTGATTGTTAACCTTTTACACAAACACATCTCACACTGCCTGGCTAGGAGATGTTAATAGACTGAATGAAAACCCCAAAGAATGTCTGCAGTGAAAGTGAAAGTGTGTGCCGTGGGGTCGGAAGAGGAAATGTGAAATGTTACTGAAATATTCCAGGTCAACAGGCTGTTGCTCTATGAATTGAATCAATTGTAAAAAGTCTGAAATAAAATAGCAAATTGTAGAGGTGAAATATTGAAGTCCTTTAGCTAGTGGAATCTGCACTGTATGATTTGACAAAGCATCCTGGCCAAGCTGTTTTCATGAGGGAACTGTCGAGGTGTAGCCTATAGATACATCAGCCATGTCTCACTATGGCATGATCCCCCTATGCCCAGTTGAAGAGTGAGGTCCATAAAGAGCATATAGCATACAGCTCTCTCCTCACCACCACCCAATGCCAGTCCAGAGTAACAGATGAATAGGGAACAGTTATAATAATCTTTCCATGAAAAGGTAGTGATTTTATGGGTCTTGCCGTTTTTGATTGATGGAGTCAGAACCAACCCCAGCCCAGTGTGAGCCCAGGGACTCGCTGTCTCTGTCTGTCTCCTTTCTCTGGGACCCTCTCCCTCTCTCTCACACACTCTCTCTCTTCTTGTCTCTCTCACTCTCTTTCTCACTTTCACTCGCTCTCTCTCTCTCTCTTCTTGTCTCTCTCACTCTCTTTTTCTCTCTCTTTCACTCTCTTTCTCACTTTCACTCTCTCTTGGTCTCTCTTTAGGTCTCGATTTCTCTCTTCTGGTCACTCTCTCACTCGCTTTTTAGGTCTCTCTCTCATTTCTCCCTCGTGCGCGAGTGAATAAACCATTGCGTTTCTCCATCCTTCCCCCACACCCCCTCGTTCTCCTCCTCCCTCATTTGAAAACACAGGCGGTGCCAGCGGAACGGGGCCAGTTTAAACTTGGCCGCTGGCGGGGGACAGTAGTATTATCTGAGTGGGGCGGTGAGCCCTGCTCCACTGGAGCCCCCGCAGTAGAACTTAAGTACAGGCTCTGAGTGTCACTACAGGCTAATGGGAACCAGCTGTGTGGGAGGTTAATTTTAGCGGTAGCTAGCAGGGACTGGGGAGGAGCAGTTAACCCTGTCCCAGCCAGGGGCTCCCGGTAGTGGACTGCCTCGTACCGGGTCACTGGTCAGTCCCATGAATCATCCACACTGCCCTAATGGCCATGGACTCTGACTCTGAGTCCAACCTTAAATTCATTAGATTGGAGGGACAAATGATATCTAACAGTGCCTTTAGAGAATCATCAGACAGAAATGAATACACAGCAGCATACTGTTCAAAATTCACAGAGCAGAACAGGAAGTTGTATAACTGCCACAGGAACATTGAGAGAAGGCCAGTGGAGTAGAGTCCTTAAATCAGGTCTTCTTACTGTGACAGGCAGCAGAAGTGCAGAGTGTTTGAACTGCTACAGTAGCAGACAGGAGGAGGGGGATGATTCATTGTGTCTCAGTAAATTATTAATCTGCTCCAAGTGAAGTTAGCTTAGCTCAGACAAGAGCTCAGAGAGGTAGTGGGTCTCTGATGAAGATCCTCCATTGGTGCTTTGTTGTAATGGAACTCCATGGATACTGATGACTCACCATGGGATTGAAGAATATACAGTGCCTTGCGAAAGTATTCGGCCAATTTTTCAGTTTTTGATTTGTTAAAAAAGTTTGAAATATCCAATAAATGTCGTTCCACTTCATGATTGTGTCCCACTTGTTGTTGATTCTTCACAAAAAAATACAGTTTTATATCTTTATGTTTGAAGCCTGAAATGTGGCAAAAGGTCACAAAGTTCAAGGGGGCCGAATACTTTCGCAAGGCACTGTATTTGTCAAGAACCTCTACACAGAGTACAGTGAGTACCTGGACTGAAGTCCTGCCCATTTGATGTAATAGGGTTTTTACTCTAACAGAGAGAGAAGGCAATACAGACTCTTATACAGTGGCTATTTTAGCATGTACATCCTGGTGGGGTAAACAGAAACTAAAATTGGGGTATGCATGCCAGAAAAGCCACTACACAACACAGCACAACACTAAACAATACATGAATTGCACTATAACGGTGACAAATGGTGCCCGCAAACTGTTAGGGCCTACATAAAGCTGTCCTGACAGCAGTCCCAACACCTTACCACTGCTACACCTGGCTATCAGTGGAGCCTTGTCTGGCAGCGAAACAGTTCATTCAGCCTCATTTACTGCCTTTAAAAAAACTTGGCTGATATGGTTGATCCTCTTAAGGATCGGACACTTTTTTTCAATTCTCATCTAATATAACATACCCAAATATAGGAACCCATGTCCTACATTTGAATATAAAAATGGATTTTATCAAACAAAACTATGCTACATTTAATCTCTGGAACCCTCAGAATGAAAAATCAGAGCAAGATTACTGAATGTAAGTACATTATTTACCTTCAGAGGTGAATGTATCAAACCAGTTGCCGTGATACAAGTTTGCTGTTGTTGTGCACTCTCCTCAAACAATAGCATGGTATTTTTTATTTCACTGTAATAGCTACTGTAAATTGGACAGTGCAGTTAGATTAACAATAATTTAAGCTTTCTGTCCATATAAGACATGTCTATGTCCTGGAAAGATTGCTGTTATTTACAACGTCATTCTAGTCACCTTACCGCACGTTAGCAACAACTGTCCCGGTATAGGGGCACCTTTGATCCTTAAGAGGTTTTAAACTAATGTAGTTTCTACTGACAATTGAGATGTACAAACTATGGCATAAAGGATCGACAAGTGGATAAGAGGCCATCCGTAATTTTGATTAAGACATTAATGAGCGAGCTAGGATGGACGTAGTCAATATAACTATTTGTTCAGCACTTTTGAAATGTACAGCGACAGAATTCAGAACATGGGCTGTTCTTACAGTGTTCTCACTGTACGCCAAGTCAGAACTGTAGGATAAATAAAGGGTGCATATAAGCCGACAATGAAAGCTCTTACAATATTCAATGATTACATTTCTCTAAAGCAGGTTATAGGCTACATGTGCACCACCAAGTCAGAACAGTAGGTGAAATTAGGAGGGGAAAAGGGACCAAATTATTAGGGTGAGGCACATGGGCTACTAACAGCTTACTACACAACATACACTTAGTATTACTTTCTTAGCTACAGTATACATATCTCGCCGTAATATTACATAATTTATGCAGCATACAAGACATTTTGGACTCACCTTGTTGTGCTGTGCTCACTTGAACAGGAAGGTGGCGCGGTGGTCCTACGTGGGCAAATTTTATCATTAAACTTTGTCTTCAAAGTCTGGCATTCTCTGCATTTATGTTGCTTTCAAGACAACTGGGAACTCTGAAAAAAAACAAGGTCGAATCATGATGATGTCAGTGATCTTCAGGTCATAGCTCTAGAAAGAGGCCCGAGTTCCCGACTTACAATTCCGAGTTCTGCCCTTCCTGCCCTGAAATACGGGTCGCCACTGCTCTTATATATGAACACTCCTCAACTTTAACTCAATCTTGTTTAAATTGGAGACTTTTAGGGTTTTGGAGCGGGGTTCAGCTGTAAGGGTTTAAGAGATCTGGTGTTTGGCCTCTTCTCCATATTCCCCTCTCTCCCGCTCCCCCTCTGCTCTGTTCATCTGTAGAGCTTGTGTGTGGTTTCCTTTTATGCAAAGCATAAATTGGGTCCATCCAGAAGCCATGCCAGAAGGTTGGGTTTGCCCACTGATTGGGGGAGAGCTCCTGATATAGTCCCCTTGTTACAGACCCTCCAGAGTGTGCTGCTACTCTACATGAAGAAAGTTATAGAATGACTCCTAAACCTTTCAGCTACAGCCTGGTAAACCTTTCAGCTACAGCCTGGTAAACCTTTCAGCTACAGCCTGGTAAACCTTTCAGCTACAAATCAAATCAAATCTAATTTCTTTATATAGCCCTTCGTACATCAGCTGATATCTCAAAGTGCTGTACTGAAACCCAGCCTAAAACCCCAAACAGCAAGCAATGCAGGTGTAGAAGCAATTGGCTAGGAAAAACTCCCTAGAAAGGCCAAAACCTAGGAAGAAACATAGAGAGGAACCAGGCTATGTGGGGTGGCCAGTCCTCTTCTGGCTGTGCCGGGTGGAGATTATAACAGAACATGGCCAAGATGTTCAAATGTTCATAAATGACCAGCATGGTCGAATAATAATAAGGCAGAACAGTTGAAATTGGAGCAGCAGCACAGTCAGGTGGACTGGGGACAGCAAGGAGTCATCATGTCAGGTAGTCCTGGGGCACGGTCCTAGGGCTCAGGTCCTCCGAGAGAGAGAAAGAAAGAGAGATTTAGAGAGAGCATATGTGTTGTGGCCAGTCCTCTTCTGGCTGTGCCGGGTGGAGATTATAACAGAATATGGCCAAGATGTTCAAATGTTCATAAATGACCAGCATGGTCGAATAATAATAAGGCAGAACAGTTGAAACTGGAGCAGCAGCATGGCCAGGTGGACTGGGGACAGCAAGGAGTCATCATGTCAGGTAGTCCTGGGGCATGGTCCGAGGGCTCAGGTCATCCGAGAGAGAGAATGAAAGAGAGAAGGAAAGAATTAGAGATATAACAAACTGACCCTAGCCCCCCGACACATAAACTACTGCAGCATAAATACTGGTAAAAGCCTGGTAAACCTTTCAGCTACAGACTGGTAAACCTTTTAGCTACAGCCTGGTAAACCTTTCACCTTCAGCCTGGTATATATATATATATATATATATATATATAGAGAGAGAGAGAGAGAGAGAGAGAGAGAGAGAGAGAGAGAGAGAGAGAGAGAGAGAGAGAGAGAGAGAGAGAGAGAGAGAGAGAGAGAGAGAGAGAGAGAGAGAGAGAGAGAGAGAGAGAGAGAGAGAGAGAAGGCCCTTAACGTGCAGCCATACCGAGGCAGCAGACTATAAATCTTCAGCCTGTCTCTGGATGTAAGAATGTTCGCTCGGGGCAGATAGCACAGGGAAGATTCACAGTAAATGAATCCATTATGAAAGGGACTTCAGTCAGAGGCGTCACCACAGGAATTGGAGTTTTAATAGTTTGGTGTTAAAGCTTGTTCCCAAGACCAGCCAGGGTGTTTGTGTGTCTGTGTATTGTGTATGTATGTATGTATGTATGTATGTATGTATGTATGTATGTATGTATGTATGTATGTATGTATGTATGTATGTATGTATGTATGTATGTATGTATGTATGTATGTATGTATGTATGTATGTATGTATGTATGTATGTATGTATGTATGTATGTATGTATGTATGTATGTATGTATGTATGTATGTAACAGCTTGACAGTTAACCCTGTTACAGAGCCAGAGAGGGGGAACAGCTTGACACTTAACCCTGTTACAGAGCCAGAGAGGGGGAACAGCTTGACACTTAACCCTGTTACAGAGCCAGAGAGGGGGAACAGCTTGACACTTAACCCTGTTACAGAGCCAGAGAGGGGGAACAGCTTGACACTTAACCCTGTTACAGAGCCAGAGAGGGGGAACAGCTTGACACTTAACCCTGTTACAGAGCCAGAGAGGGGGGACAGCTCACTGCTGCTGCTGGTGGTTATTGAAGGGGAAAAAATGAGGAGCAGATGAATCTCTCCCATCTTCAGCCCCAACATGAAGCAGGGTGTGGTGTTTGGGAGGGGCTCTGAATTATCTCACAGAGCCACACAAATGCACATTAGTTGGTTGCTAAGTGTAAAGGTTATGAACTTAATGTCATAAAGCTACTGTAGTTACTCCATATTTAGTTAATGTAGTTTATACTCAAGTCTAGCTGAAGTGAACCTGGTAGTAATGTGTGTATGATGGGGGAGGGGGTAGGGAGGCATCAGCCCTCACTCCTGACACTGATGAGGAGAGAGGCGACTGGGCAAAGGCCAGGGTGGAGGGAGGATGATGGACGAGCATTTCTGTGAGGAGCGCAGTGGTCGGGCTCGTTTTGCGACGGGGGCTGTTGTTTCCATCTCCCTCAAACGGAAGCCGCTCCACTGGCAGATGACTTGTCAATGACATCATCAAAGTGAGCCCACTAATTGATTCATGCTGCTCTGTCATGCCCATTGTTCACTGAGCCTTCCTCGTGTTCCTCTCATCTGATGTTGATTGTTTGATGTTTGTTAAAAAGAGGGGTTCTTTGTGTCCTTGGCTATGCCATGTCCTTTTGTTGATTTAAAAAAAAACAGAAATGCTCCTCTTTTGACTGCCTGTTGGGACAGAACTGTCTCTGCTGGGGAAAGAGAAGCTTTGTTTTTCCCAGCACTAGTCAATCATACTCCTGCCTCTATTTTTGCCATAGGGTTTTCATTATAGCTCCCAGCTCAAATTTCCACTTCCTTTATCCCAGGCCTCAGATCAATGACCACTCCCACGCTTTATTGTGGGGTGCAAATATACTAAATGTCACATGGCTTCCTGAAAAGGTTCATCTTACAGTAAAATTAAACAGTGGAGCTCTGGTTGGGCCCCCGAGTGGCGCAGCGGTCTAAGGCACTGTTTCTCAGTGCTAGAAGTGTCACTATAGACCTGGTCTGATTCCAGGCTGTATCACAACCGGGAGTCCCATAGGGCGGCGCACAATTGGCCCAGTGTCGTCCGGGTTAGGGCTTCTCCGGGGTAGGGCATCATTGTAAATAAGAATTTGTTCTCAACGGACTTTCCTAGTTAAATAAAGGTTAATAAAATATATAATAATAATAATACAAAAATACAAATACTACTTTCTAAGGATAAATGTGACATTTCCCTATGATTTACGGTTCTGCTACCTACAGTAGCAGTGTTAATTTCACAATGAAATGAGAGAGTGTGTTCACTCATAACTGGAGAAAGAGTCTTTCTGCACCAGGAAGTAGTTTTTTTCAACGCTTCTAAATGAGCTCATATTATATTAACAATGTGAAACTGATAGAAACTGAGGGCTGTTAATGTGCAACAAACAGCCTCTCATCCCATTAAGCTGTTTGAGACATCATCGGTCCATACAGACCCCATTGGGTCTTCGAACATATATCTCTCAGTCTGAGGGTTAGCTAATAGCGAGAGTTACTAGACTTCTTGATTTAGTTTGTTTTCTTTATGCAGACATCACTCTTTTCCACCAGGAGTGCTGACATTGCAGATGGAGGTGTTGCAGTTGACCACTCTCACCCCTTCCTCTCCTTCTCTCTCCTCCTGCCAATTAAAACATTTAATTTAATTTGTTTTCCCTTCACCTTGCCCTCCAGAGTAATAAACATTCCATGATGCTGTGGAATTACTCAACTGATTCTGATTCATGGGAGTTTGGAACATGGGGACTTGTTGTAAATCACCTAACATGATGGTGATGTTGCATCTGAGCAGATCACTTATTCACCATTTCATGAAGGGATTAAATATGAATTACACTAAATTGTTCGTCCGTAAATGTAATGGATGGATAGCCCAGATGAGTAGGTGAAAGACTTCAGTGTCTATGTTTGTACTGAAGTAAGTCTGAGACTCCCCACCCTCCCTACATCCCACTGAGTGGGAGCAGTCAGACAGCGTTGTCTAGGAGGGAGGAGAGGGAAGCATCCTGCTTGGGGATTTGATTCTCCAGGACTGTCAGGACACAGGTGAGAAATACAGCGTGTATGTGCCGACTGCATTCCTGGTCACTATTCCAGGAACTATGTTCTCTCCAGGCCGCAGGGGGGGGACAAGGGTGGTTACCTGGCCTGGAGGGCCGTCTCTCTGCCTCCAACCTGACTGTGATGGGTGCCTGAGTGGGAGGGGCCAAGGGCCCACCTACAACCCAGTATTTCCTGTACAGAGAGGGAAAATGGCAGATGTGAAACTGGACTTGGGTCCAAGTATAGCTAGAGTGCCTGAGAATTCAAGTCCCTTAAGATGCTCTTGGCAAGCCTGCCGATTCTTTATTTTGTCTATCCTCACCTCTTCCCATGAAAACCGAGCCATTACTTTCTTTTGAAATGAAAATATTCTTCTTGTGTATTTCTAACCAGTATATTATTAATTTGTTCATTTATTGTTGTAAATGTAGTTAATTGATTACTTTTAGATTATAACGATTCCATATTCAAAATATATGTGTATATTAGTGTCTGTGACTATCTGATGTGACTTCTCAGAGTCCTCTGGGGTTTTGTAGACTCCCCTGCAGCCTCTGCAGTATGTCCCAGCAGCCCCTGCAGTATGTCCCTGCTCTCCCATTCTCCTGTGGTTAGAAACTTCATCCAAATACTGGATTTGCCTTTGCATGATATTTACTTAAGTTAAACAGCCATCTGTAAAAACAGAGAAATGGATATCCTTTGTATGGTGTTCATGTGAGAACTTATTTGACATAGTGTACATGGTGTCCCCAACTACCCTATTCCTTAATCCCAATAAAAGTACAAATGATTTCCATCAAGTGGCATCACAACCAATCTGATTTATAATCTGACTGACAAAGTGACACAGACCAACTTTTTCTTATCACTAAGACTGGGTTGGTCTTTATTACATTTTATCACTTTTTTAAAATATAATTGATAAAGTAGAGCTATATCACTGGTTGGATTGGCAAGCTAGAAGCAATCAAATACATTTGTATTACTTTTACAATCAAATTGGGAAAATGACCTAATAGAGGAAGCTTTATTGAATGAGTCAGTGTTACTGCATAACATAATCAGGCTTAGCAGGCCCAGTTCTTCTCTGAATAGGAACATATATCAGAGGAATAGTCTGTCTGTCTGCCAGTCTGCCAGTCTGTCAGTCAGTCAGTCTGTCTGTCTGTCTGGCAGTCAGTCAGTCAGTCAGTTAGTCAGTCAGTCAGTCAGTCAGTCAGTCAGTCAGTCAGTCAGTCAGTCAGTCAGTCAGTCAGTCAGTCAGTCAGTCAGTCAGTCTGTCTGTCTGTCTGTCTGTCTGTCTGTCTGTCTGTCTGTCTGTCTGTCTGTCTGTTTGTTTGTGAGTTCTGCGCTGGCATGGTGTCAGGTGAATGCAGGGCAGTTAGGGGCTATAACTGGGTTTTGGGGTGGGGTCAGTTAGGGGGCTATAACTGGGTTTGAGGGGGGTCAGTTAGGGGACTATAACCGGGGTGTCGTGACTCGGTGGTTAGGGGTAATTTTAGGGCTTGGACGGACAAGGGGCAGGAGAATGGGTGAGCGCACGGGGCACAACAAGTCTAATACAGCCGTCTCTGTGGCAGGTGGTGTGTATGGAGGAACAGAGACTTGTCTCTGAGTGTGTGTCTGTGTCTGAGCATTTGTGTGGTAGGGTATATGTGTGGGTGTGGGTGGGTATATGGGTGGGTGGGGTTGGGTATATGTGTGGGTGTGGGTGTGGGTGGGTGGGTATATGTGTGGGTGGGATTGGGTATATGTGTGGGTGTGGGTGGGATTTGGTATATGTGTGGGTGTGGGTGGGTATATGTGTGGTTGGGTATTGGGTATATGTGTGGGTATGGTTGGGTATATGTGTGGGTGTGGGTGGGTATATGGGTGGGTGGGGTTGAGTATATGTGTGGGTGGGTGGGTGGGTATATGTGTGGGTGGGATTGGGTATATGTGTGGGTGTGGGTGTGGGTGGGTATATGTGTGGGTGGGATTTGGTATATGTGTGGGTGTGGGTGGGTATATGTGTGGTTGGGTATTGGGTATATGTGTGGGTATGGTTGGGTATATGTGTGGGTGGGGTTCGGTATATGTGTGGGTGTGGGTGGGTATATGTGTGGGTCTGTGTGGGTATATGTGTGGGTGGGGTATATGTGTGGTTGTGGGTGGGTATATGTCTGGGTCTGTGTGGGTATATGTGTGGGTCTGTGTGGGTATATGTGTGGTTGTGGGTGGGTATATGTGTGGGTGGGGTGTATGTGTGGTTGTGGGTGGGTATATGTCTAGGTGGGGTTGGGTATATGTGTGGGTGTGGGTGGGTATATGTGTGGGTCTGTGTGGGTATATGTGTGGGTGTGGTTGGGTATATGTGTGGTTGTGTGTGGGTGGGGTTGGGTATATGTCTGGGTGGGGTTGGGTATATGTGTGGGTGGGGTATATGTGTGGATCTGTGTGGGTATATGTGTGGTTGTGGTTGCGTATATGTGTGGTTGTGGGTGGGTATATGTGTGGGTGGGGTTGGGTATATGTCTGGGTGGGGTTGGGTATATGTGTGGGTGTGGGTGGGTATATGTGTGGGTCTGTGTGGGTATATGTGCCTGAAACAATCGGGTAAATGTTAAACTTCAGCCGAACTTCTAGCTCAACCTGCTTTCTCTATGTATGTCTCACCTCACTTGGTCACACCTGTGCTGTGTGTTTGTTTGTGTGTGTGTGTGGGGGGGGGGTGATGTGTGGATGTGTGTGATCTCAAGGATGTGTGTGTGCTCATAGATGTGTATATATTGGAAAAACAGCTCAGCACTGGCTAGGATTGCAGGATTGCACACACTGCTCCCGTAAGGGAATTGTGCTGACTCAACTCCCAGGAACTTCCTGCTTCTCCATATCTAGCTGAGCAGACGGAAGGGAACAGATAAAGATACTGGAATAGAGGGATGGAGGGAGAGGTGTAGAAAGAGGCTGGTGGTTGGGTAGCCAGGTTGAGAAGCAGCTGTAGATCTGTTGTTCTAGACAATGAGTGTCAGTCAGCACAGTCTAGTAGGGTCCCTCCCTCCCACACCAGGAGTCCCTAGCCGGCCCCTCTGGGTCCTCGTCTGTAGGGGGGCAGGCTGATGGCTTGGGCCTGGAGGGGCCTTACTCACAAACTCTTACACTGTACACATTCACACACCAGTTATCACAGGGGCAGAGGTGACGTCACTCACACTGTGTAGTATGGCATTACAGCCTATATGTATGGGTTTTCTATTCTCTAGTTACCATCGCCAGTATTAGTATGTGGGCACTTCTACCTATTCAAGACCTTGCATCAGTGAGAGTTTAAGTTCATAAAGGGGTTTGTGACTCCTGTTTTACTCATTAATTAAGGCTGGCTATGTGGGTGGGAGTTTACAGTATGTGGTGAGGAGGTGGTGGTGCCAGGGGGCAGGTGGCTGGGTACCAGAACTGGGCCCCAGTGTGTTTGTCACTTCCTGCCGGTTGCTGTCTGGCCCAGTGGGGGTGGCTGAGTCACCAGGGGGTCACAGAGGCAGCTGTCACAGCCCAGCAAGGGGGCAAGGTGAGGGGGAAGGGGTGAGAGGGGTGCGGGGGAGGCAGCTGGCATGGCTCCACAGACCTGGAGGCAAAAGGACAGGAGAGGTGAAGGGAACAAGGGCATCTGTCTATGTGTGATTGTGGATCGGAACCTGAAGACTCAGAGCCCAGATGTAGCCCTGCTGCCCAGAGCACAGTATTGTGGGGTTGTGGTGGGGGTCAGAGGGTGTCGCGCCATGAGACTAGAATCAAAACAGCCATGAAACAGCATGGTGACTGCCTGGAAATACACACTTACCACAGGGGGAACCACCTCATACTTACACTGAGACACAGAGAGAGAAAGAGGGATTAAGGGAGAGATAGTCAGAGGGAGAGAGAAAGAGAGAGTCAGATAGAGACATAAAGAGAGAGAGAGCTCAGGCCCTGAGTGGGATCTGAGTCACTCCCACACACTCATGTTCACTGTGTGAATAATACACTCACACACGTCCCAGACACTCAGTGATGTAGCATTCCTTCTGCTAATATCATAATTAGTACTGTGTTATATCAGTTGGCTGTTAGCGTTCACACCTGCATACACACACACACACACACACACACACACACACACACACACACACACACACACACACACACACACACAGACAGACAGACAGACAGACAGACAGACAGACAGACAGACAGACAGACAGACAGACAGACAGACAGACAGACAGACAGACAGACAGACAGACAGGCAGGCAGACAGACAGACAGACAGACTGATTCACACATATTAACACCCACGAGGTGTGTGAGGACAATGGTCCTCTGTGTGCGGGCTCTCTGCCCTCTGCCCCCTGCGGCTGGGACAGCAGCCCTACTCTTCTCCTTTCAAGCACTCTCTGTTTTTCTTCTACCCCGAGAGCATCCAGATCTGCTGACGAGCTTTTGGCACGTGTCTAAATGAGGAGCCCTGTGCCAACGTGCCAGGCTGCATCACGCTCACTGCCAGCCACTGTGCCAAGGCTCTGCCAACACACCATAGGCACAGCCTGAAAGAGACAACTTTTCCTCCACTCTCCTCTGAGTATACCAGCGTCCTGTTGTCATCCAACATGATTGTTATTGACAAATTCGAAACAAGGCCTCAGAAATATGGGATTTTTATCCCTCCGGTCACACTGTCCTACTGTGTGATATTGAGTGATTGATCTCCAGTCCCTACATTCCTGCATCTGTTGATTTTCATATCAAAGGCGTTCCCTAAGAGCATAATTGTTGTGCAACTGCTTTTATAAGCACATAGTCTCACAGAGAGACTGAGGGTGGCTGGGATGGGATGGGTTGGCTCAGCCTCAGGCCAGTTGTGATTGGGCTGTAGAGGGGAGGGAGGGACGGAGTGGCCCAGTGGAGTGAAGCTGACCTGGGATGGGGTCAGGGTCTCCCAGGGCTGGTCAGGGCTGGTCAGGGCTGGGACACCACACTGACCACAGAGCAGTATACAGTCCCACTCATTGTGTGCTTTTCTAATATGATATACGGTTGCTTAGACCACAGCAGAATGTTGATCAAATCCAAACTTAACTTTGGGACATTACGCTAGTATCCTGTGTCCTCCCTCCCTGTGGCTCCATCTATGGCATTTCTGTAGAGTCAAAGTTGAAATCGAAGTTTATTGGTTGCATACACAGTTTAGCAGATGTTCTCGCGGGTGCAGTGAAATGTTACCTAGCTCCTAACAATGCAGTAAAATGTCAAGCAAGTACACAAATAATAATAATAATACTTTTTTTAACAGTGTAACTAAAATGCAATTCCAGGTCTTACATATAATCTTTTGTGTTTTAGAGGTCAGGGATGCTCCCTTCCACCCAGTGGTTTCGGCCATCTTTATGGAGGTACTTGGTCCACAGTTGGGTCTGTCTCACAAATCATGGCTGTGGTGGTTTCATCTCATTTCCTGTGTGGATGTGTGAACAGTGGACCTCTCAGGCCAGAGCCTGTGGGCCCAACCAGTGGTTGTGTGTTTGTGTTCCCATCTTTGCACTGTATGTGTGTGTGTTTGTGCACTTGTGCGTATGTGTGTGTGTGTGTCTGTGTGTCTGTGTGTGTGTGTGTTTGCGTGTGCGTGGTGTGTGTGTTTGCGTGTGTGTGGGTGTGTGCGTGTGTGTGGGTGTGTGTGTGCGTGTGTGTGTGTGTGTTTGCATGCTTGTGTGCATGTGTGTATGCGTGTGTGTCTGCATACACATGATGGTGTGTCAGTCACGGGGGTGTGGGGGATGTGGGGGTTGACATCTATTTCTGCAGAGGAAGTTTGTGGTTAGACTGGTTCTGTGCTCCCGTTCACATTTTTCCTCTCCATGTAGCCGTGCTTTTTAAAAGCCATGCAGTTTCTTACAGATGTGGAAGTCATTTCAGCAGTGCTTGTGTAACGACTGGAGGAGTTTTTGTTCTGCATTGAGATGCTGCTGGGTCTGGGCTCCCCCTCCTCGCCCCAAGGCAGCATGAGAAGGTCTAGGCTTGGCCTTCTCGTAAATAAAGCCCCTGTTCCAGGCTGTAAGGAAATGCAACAATGTGGGACTGGCCATGTATATGACAGAAAACCAACAGAATCCGCAACTAACACTGCGTGTGTTTGTGTTTTCATTTTCAAATGTATTCATGATCATTTGTTTACTAGATAAAAAATACTGCATTCCCCAGCTGTAAAGCTGGCACTGTGTTACCCTCAATGTTTGTCTGACAGTGTCTACACTTTGGGCAAGGGTATATATGTATTGTCCGTCTGAATAAATGAGCATGAGAACATACCAGAGTTGCAGGCATTCCTTTTTTATTTGATAGGTTCTTCTGTCCTGCACCTGATAACTTGGATGTACATATTTTTTTTTCTTTCTAGATATATGTACACACACACACACATACAAACACACGCACACAAACACATACGCACAAGCGCACAAACACACACACATACAGTGCATTCGGAAAGTGCTCAGACCCCTTGACATTTTTTTCGCATTTTGTTATGTTAAATTCTAAAATGGATAAAGTTATTTTTCCCCCCTCATCAATCTACACACAATACCCCGTAATGACAAAGCAAAAACTGTTTTTTAGAAATGTTAGCAAATTTATGTGAAATATCACATTTACATAACTATTCAGACACTTCACTGAATGTTTTGTTGAAGCACCGATTACAGCCTTCAGTCTTCTTGGGTATGATGCTACAAGTTTGGAACACCTGTATTTGGGGAGTTTCTCACATTCTTCTCTGCAGATCCTCTCAAACTCTGTCAGGTTGGATGGGGGGTGTCGCTGCACAGCTATTTTCAGGTCTCTCCAGAGATGTTCGATCAGGTTCAAGTCCGGGCTCTGGCTGAGCCACTCAAGGCCATTCAGAGACTTGTCCCAAAGCCAGTCCTGCGTTGTCTTGGCTGTGTGCTTCAAATCAAATCAAATTAAATAAAATGTTATTGGTCACATACAGATATTTAGCAGATGTTATTGCGGGTGTAGTGAAATGCTTGTGGTCCTAGCTCCGACAGTGACTGTGCGCTTAGGGTCGTTATCCAGTTGGAAGGTGAACCTTCGCCCCAGTCTGAGGTCCTGAGCGCTCTGGAGCAGGTTTTCATCAAGGATCTCTCTGTACTTTGCTCCATTCATCTTTCCCTCGATCCTGAATAGTCTCCTAAGCCCTGCCACTGAAAAACATCCCCAAAGAATGATGCTGTCACCACCATGCTTCACCGTAGGGATGGTGCCAGGTTTCTTCCACTTGTGACGCTTGGCATTCAGGCCAAAGAGTTCAATCTTGGTTTCATCAGACCAGAAAATGTTGTTTCTCATGGTCTGAGAGTCTTTAGGTTCATTTTGGCAAGCTACAAGCAGGCTGTCATGTGCCTTTTACTGAAGAGTGGCTTCCGTCTGTCCACTCTACCATAAAGGCCTGATTGGTGGAGTGCTGCAGAGATGGTTGTCCTTCTGGAAGTTTCTCCCATCTCCACAGAGGAACCCTGGAGCTCTGTCAGAGTGACCATCGAGTTCTTGGTCACCTCCCTGTCCAAAGCCCTTCTCCCCCGATTGCTTATGAAACATGATGCCTCTGAGCGCAATTTCGAGTCTCATAGCAAATGGTCTAAATATTTATGTAAATCAGGTATTTCTGTTAGTTTTTTTTAAATGTCTGAAAGTCTGTTTTCACGTTGTCATTATGGGGTATTATATGTAGATTGATGAGGGAAAAAAATATTTTTTTAGAATAAGGCTGTAACGTAACAAAATGTGTAAAAAGTCAAGGGGTGTGAATACTTTCTGAATGCACTGTACATACACACACACAGTCTTGTACAACCATAAACCTATCCCTAACCTGTACCCTTACCTTAACCTTAAAACTAACCCTAGCTTCTAAACCTAATTCTAACCCTAACGCTAATTCTGACCGAAACCCTAAACCCCCTATAAATAGAATTTGACCTTGTGGGGACTAACAAAATGTCCCCATGACTTCTGGTCCCCACAAATGTAGTTAAACATGTCCACACACACGCACACACACCTCCTTAATGTCTCTGAGATAGATACTGCAGATGAGGGTAACTCCCCACTCTCCAGGGTGAGTGTAATAGGATGAATTGATCATTGATCACTTCCACATTGCCTGAGGATATGACATCTGCCTCGAGTCTGTCTCCTGTGCTCTGCTCTGTAGGGAACTGCCTCGTGGGAAACAGGATGTCACATTGGGTGGCACATGTCTGTCTTCTACTTCCTGCTCTTTATACTGTGGGTGTGGTTGATTGGCGGAGGACATATAGGCCTATACAGTATCTAGCCTTAACAGAGTCAAGTCGTCTTAAGTGTAAAAGTGCATTGTTACATTCTCTAGTATGAAGGCCCCGTTATGACTACTCTGGTATGCTTTGGTTAGTCAGCCCCACCACTCTCTCTCATCTCAGACACACTGCCTTGAGTGTGACTTAATGTATCTCATTAAGTCTGCATATCTACCATGCCTCTCACTACTCCTCTGTGTATACGTATAAGGACCCAGGGGACCAACATGTTCAGACCTCTCTGCCTCAGCTTTGTCTTATTCTCTGTGTGTCTCAGCTTGTTACTCATATATGCCTTTGTGTCGAAAATCCACCCATGTTATTTGTTCATGAGCACATTCATTTGTGCTTCTTGTTTGTAGTGGTCTTGTGTAACTATATCATTACAGAGTCTGGGTCGTCTTGACTATAAACACATACTGTACATAACATCCTCACTATAAACACATATAGTACATAACGTCCTGACTATAAACACATACTGTACATAACGTCCTGAGCCAAAGGAAAATACACCTGTGAGCTGCACTGGACGGGAATATATGGAACACTTATTCAAAGCATTTTATTCACTTCACTGCACTTATTCAAAGCATTTTTCAAAGACAGAGACTGAGAGGAGCAGATGCATCTAAATGAGCTCCTGGTCCCTGAGGGCATTTATGAGCAAATAGTGTCTCAAAGAGAAGATCAGGATTGTTTTGGCTGTATGAATCAAAAGCTTCCCATGAATTGAATCCCAGTATTAACCCCCACCCTCTCTCTCTCGCCCTCTTTCTTTCAGGAACTCAAACACACACACCCACACATATACACACACTCACACAAACATACACACACTCCCCCACCCATCTTCACAAACACACTGATCCTCTGTGTGTGATCCCTTAAACCAGTCCCACCCTCTCTCTGAGCAGGCAGCAAGCAGCCTTCCACCAAACTTGTTGCGCCACACTGCCTGTGTCTATCTTCCTCTGTATTGTAACTATTGTTATTCAGCTTTCCCGTGTCTCCATCCTTCCCCTTTAAGTCTATGGGCATTATGTCTGTGATAAGAAGGTACTGTAGATTAACTATAACATTACCCAACCAATAAACCCCTGTGTACCAATAAACCCCCCTGTGTTTCACTCCCTGCAGTCAAACTCAATTATCTCTCCAGGACACCAGTGACCACTCAACAGGCCATAAACCACTGCAACACCACCTCCCCTCAACCAGACTCAATCTGTCCCACTCCTCACTCTCCTTTCTCTAAGTTGCATGGTCTGGCTCCACATAAAACCCAGTAGGGTTAGTGTGAGACAGTAGGTCAGGGTTAGAGAGTTCCGTTCATACACATCAAATTACAAATCATATATGTATACATATAGCTATAACAGATTTTCTCTGATATCACTAAGCCTTCCTGTTAAACACAGTGCCCTGTTAGTTGTGAGGGGGGGATGGGTTGAGCTTCTCTGGTGTATAGAGAATATATGTATGTATGTCTACAGTATATATATCACCTCAAATGAACCTGGGGGAAAGAGGGGTAGGATTTGAGTATAACTGCTTTTCTCATGTCTGCATTGTTGGGATCCCCCCAATAAAAACTGTGTGTTTAGCGTGATGGAGTTCTGAATGTTCCTTCTGGAAAGACCAGAGAAAGACTGTTTAAATGTGTTATTGATGGCTAAAAGGCCTGCATTGGTTGGGGGGAAGCTTTGTTTAAGTTGGCCGGTGGGGGACAAAAAGGTGGAGTCCAAAATGGAGTCCAAAATGATAAACATATATGTAACCAGACATTCATCTGTTTATTTTAAACTCACTGCCCCATAGTGTATGGATTCTCAGAACCACTTATGGTGCACATTTAAGTCCTTGCGTTTCATCTCATGCATAACCATGTGCCTGTGCTGTGGTGCAGATTTCACATTAGTTCACATTAATGCATGTAGCCTATATGCCTTTGTCAAACACTGTGTTATAGTGTGGTGAAGTTTAGTGTAGTGTAGTTCAGTGTAGTTAGTATAGTGTAGTTTAGTGTAGTTTCGTGTAGTGTGTATTAGGTGCAGCTTGTGTACTAGATCTATTCAGTTGATAGTGAAAAGATGGAATATTTGCTTTGATTAATTTAAACCTGTGTAAATCGATTGATTCAGTGCTTTCAGAGGCAGTTGGAATGGGCTTAGTTTTCTCTTTATCCCTGGTGTAAAGTGGAAATGTGAATACTTCTTGCAATGGAACCCTAGTAAAGAACCTGAGGTGTGGGGTGTGATCCTGAGAGAGAGACGAGGGAGGACAGTTAGTTACCAGGGAAGAAGAAGTATTGTTTGTTTGGAGAGTCGGGATAGATGTCAGAGTGGTGTGACGACAGAGAGTCGGGATAGATGTCAGAGTGGTGTGATGACAGAGAG